>NC_044210.1:5593993-5926493 GCF_900880675.1 Sparus aurata | reverse complement strand
CATTTTGTCCATAGTTAACTCGCCAATTAATCGCAATTTTTTTGGCACATTTTTTTCTGTTCTAAATGTACCTTAATGTATTTTTTTTTTCATGTTCTTAATACTTTTAACAACAATAAAGCGTTAACTTTGACAGCCCTAGAAATGATACAACAACCAAGCGTGTAGAAAAGTGCAGAATAAAAGTATCTTTTTTCATTTAAAACAGACTTGAAAATCTTTTGTTAGGTCCAAAATTATTGTTTTGCTTTGTTTATCATTGGGTAAGAATCCTAACAGTTGGTTCCAGCTTCAACAAAGCTATCTTTCTAATGTTGGCCGGTTAGCATTAGCAACATTAACATAAGCTAGCCAGCATTAACAAAGTTAACGCAAGGAAACGTGCAACAGCGAGGTTGTCACATGAACGCAACGGAAGGGGGAGACGGACTGACAAATTTAGTGGCTAAATATCATTAATAACGCTTTTAAGTTGTAACATAAAGAAGCATAAAGATTCAACACATGAGTGGTTTGCAGAAATGCAAATATTTACCGATTGGGTTGGGCTTACAGCTGAGCAAAACGTTCATCAAGCTTAGAATGGATGATAACAGGATGTTAGCGGTGTCACTGGGAGCAGGTTGCCATTCCAACATTAGCATTGAGCTCATAGTAGCACTGTGCTTATGTATAGAGTCTTCTTGTATAGACACAGAATACATAACGTTCCCCAAAGAAGAAGAATCTGTCTGCAACATGCACATGTACAAAACCTTTGACTCTAATAATCAATTAATTTTCCTTTTTTTCGGCAGCAGTTTTTAAACCGCAAGAACACCTCCGCTCTATCTCCCATTGAATCACCATCCCTCCATGATGGATTTTTTTTCTTTAGCCTACAAACACAAAAACTACTGATACTTGTCTGTCTCACAGTTTTGATTTGTGTCATCTTTTCTCAAGGCCGTGCCTCTGTTTCCCAACAATGCATCTGAACGGAGAGAGACTCCTTTATAATGAATTCTGTATCGTCGAGAGTGAAATCACAATGGAGCGGTATTTCGAAAAGCATTTTCCTAAGGCATAAATCGGCTGGATGCACTGTTAGTTGGGGACTTTGACGGAAAATATATATATTAAACAAATATATTATCCCTTAAAATATGTTCCCCTATATAGCAGCATCAGCTACTGTTATATGGCGTGATTGTGAAGTATGTCTCATGTATTCCCTAAGATTAAATCATATCTGAAGACAAGAGTAAATCTCCCAAAGCACAGGAAGTGGTATTTTTTTTAATTTTATTTTACTGTCCCATGGAGCATCATACATTTCATAAACCACAGCTAAATATATTACACAGTTGTCAACCAAAATTGGAGTGGAACATGTTTCGACTTTGCACAAATATATTGGAATTTGCCATCCACCTCGGGCGAACAAGCCCCGGCGAGCGAACACGTGTGCTGAGGAACATGCAGGAAAACACAGCTTTTAATTGGATTTAAGTGCCCAAAATGAAAAGTAAAAAAAATAAAAAATACTGAAGTGCACAAATGAGTCGGGCTAATTGAAAAGCGGCAAACAATTTAGATTGGCAGCGGTGATAGTTAGAGGACTGAGGCACTTAGCAAAGCGTCTGAACTGCTCTGAAAACACTCCAACACGCACATGAATGATTGTTGATGAAAACCAAGCTCTTATGCGGAGCGAGTGGAGAGTTTTGTGTCAGCGCCACATGGGTGTTTTTGATCATGACCTGACATTCATGGATTTAAGATGGGAAGGCTCCAGTCCATTAAAGTGTGATACTCTTTCAACCAAGGTCTGTTTAGCCACTTATTACGGCTCATAACATCTTCTATGTGCGCCATTCCTCCCTTTCAGCCATTCTAGGTACACTGTTAATTTTCTGTGGAGCGCTGCTAGCCGGAAAGTATTTATTTATTTATTTTAATCATAAAGCCGGTCTGGTTACTATATCAACAATGTGCAATAACTAAAAGCCTCAATCCACAGAGAAATGCACCTAGCCAATATTCAGGAATTGTGCCATTAAACAAGCCCTCTGGACTTCCGTTATACAGTCATCGACCGCTGCAAAAACACCAGCAGAGCTAATGAGGAAAAAATAGTGGGCGGTGCCTGCTCAGGTCTGTGAGAGCTGACCAATCAGAGGAGACTGGCCTTTTTCGGGGTTAAGTGTCTTAAAGTGACAGGCACAAAAACGGAGCACTTAGACAGAGGGTGAATAGAGGCGCTTCATCAGAAAGAAATAATGTTTGTTTTAACATTAAACTGCTGAAATGTAAAAAATTCGTAGTAGAAATCCATAATAAAAGTAGGGACTTAAAAATTAGCATATATTTAAGGATGTGCTTGAATTAACTAGTTTGTACGACATATCCAAACACATATTAAGGCAAAAGTGTTTATTGCTGTAAAAAGGGTCACACTCGAAGGTGTGGTGAACGTCTGCCATCAGCTACAGGAGCGAGGTGTCATAATCTTGACAAATGGAGACAATGGCGCACACTTTTCAAACACGCCCCGAAGGCATTTACAGTATCGACATAGCAGTTGCGCTGTACGCGCGTAAAAATTGACAGAAGTAGTCGAGTGATGAGTGAATGAGGGGAACTTGTCAGTTTTGGAGAGTTACAGATGCGGCCTGAGGCTCACCCTCCTAATGTCAGGGTCAGAACTCGGGGCGGGGGGGTTTCAGGTGTTCATCGATACTCCCATAAGCACTTGGGGTTGAAGCGAAGCTGACGGTGCGATTTGTGAGGTGTGGCGTTGTCCGATATAAATAAAACTCTTCGGGGACGGCCACTGAAAAATAAGGGAAATATTACGGTGAGGTTACAGGAATGCTAGCGGCAGCGGTGCGTCTCTGTGGTCCTCTCGCTCTCCTGCGACCACATGTCGCTCCTTTCTGTTTGGATCAAGAGACTGATGGTACAATTTGGTATAGAATTATTACACTGTATAGAGTATTAAAGATGGGAGATGGGTCCGACAGGAAAAGACACAAATACAAATCAGTCGGATACTGCGGACAGCACCGTGGATTCACAGATACACAGCGCTGTACACAGAGTTGGGCTGCTGATATTTCAGAGCCATGGCTTATAACTGTAATTTTTACATTCAATGATTTGATGATTATATATATGATTCATTTGAACCTATATTTTCACCCTGTAAAAAGGCTGAAAGGAGCACATTGTACAGCCTCAGAGGTTGCACAATATAACTTCAGATAAATGATTAGTAAAATTATAGGTTTTCATGTCACACCTCTCCCCCTGCACTCTCTCTGCTCCTAACGGGGGGATGGCTAGTGAACAAGGGTGATGGCACCCGTCCTCAAATATGATAATAAAGTCATCTTTTTCCCATAAATGAGAATTATCAGGAAGCAGCTCGCTCTGATAGAAGACCAGACGCATCAGATGCTCTCACAATTTACTGTATTCTTTAACACCGCCACGTCTCGCTGTGGAGACGGATTCATCTCGGCGGTGCAAAATCTTTATGTATGTTGAAGCATTTTCCCCCCCTTGCTCCGTGTGTCCGCGTTTGTGTGTGTGTGTGTGTGTGTGTGTGTGTGTGTGTGTGTGTGTGTGTGTGTGTGCGCGCGTGTCTCATGTCGAAAGAGAAGCGAACAAGAACACATGGGGTGTGTGGGCGTCTTCCTGGCAAAGCACAGCCACATTCGCCTGCGTTACAACAAAGACGAGGAACGCTACATTTTTTCAGATCTGCCAGTGAGATTCTGTTCAGCTTTAAAAAAAAAACAACCAAAAAAACACAGAGAATGTCACGAGTCCGCCGCAAAGTTGCCTGATTTCTGGTGGATTTCGGCGAGCGGCACCTGTTGTTTTTCGGGGGCCGTTCTTCCAAAATGCCAACATAATTGTTTGCTCGTAGGGAGCTCGCATACTGCTGCACTGTTACGCTCGCCGCAGATGTATGCGCCGTTGGACGAGTTATATTGAGCGGTAGCCCTGTTGAACAACTCGGAATCGCAAAACTTTGAAGGCCAAATCCTCAGTTAATCCTTTTTATTGGAGCTCCGGCTCGATCGAGAGAGACATTGTGTTGAACTTTCATATGCTTGTTTCTCTTGAGAGGGGTGGACAAACACAAATTTCGAACAGTCTGCACTCCGGCACACACAAGCAGTGACACGCACGCACACACACACACACACACAGGCACACACACACATCCTGGCTATTGAGTGCAAAGTGAATCATCGTTCCAGACAATATCTTTGTCAAACACAGTGGCCTTGACGGATAGACATTGGCAGATTCGTAGAGCCATGGCAACAGTCAAGTGTGAATCTCGCTGATGAGAAGAGTGTGTTTGTGCTTTACAGAAAATTGGTCGGTTAATTCCTGCACGGAGTCTGCTGTCGATTGCCGAGGAGAAAAAAAAAAAAAAGAGCTGCCAACGCATTGCAGATAGGGAAATTAAATTCCAATAAAAAAGCAATCCTTTTGTTGGCATACACAGAGAATTCACAATGCGAGGGAAAAAAAAAAATCAGCTAATCCCAGTTATTAATAATTATAACAAATCCTGCTTAAACTGGGCTGCAAGTTACATTATGTTTGTTTTTAAGATTTTTTTTTGGAAGGGACCGCAAACTAAAAGTAACGAAGAGATGACACAGATGAACGCATTATTTCGCTCATCCCTTTTTCTAATGTGCCCAATCGGCAACATGTAGTGGATTACAGTTGAAACTTTCAAACCCTGCCAACACCTCTTTTGTTTTCTCAGACGGGGTGAGGAGAGATACGCCCACCGCCTCGTGCATATTTGCATCTAAATCGCACATATTCGGAAAATGTTGGTGAACCTGATCAGAGCAGCTATTTCTTGCTTCTTTAAGGGGCGATGTTTAACATTTTCTCCTCTGTTTTCCCTTTCCTGCCAGCTGAATGTAACATGGCGGCAAAAATCGCCTCCACTACCTGGGCAGCTCCCAGTGTCCCTGACTGGAAGAGGGAAAAAAAAAAGGAAGAAAAGAAAACTATGGATACTGCGACACATTCCTCGCGAAAATGTGTCAAAGACTATGTAAAATAGAGGAGGGGGATTTAATAGAATGGCGCACGCACGCAAGTACACACTCACTTAGGACAAGAGTCAACAAAAGCGGAGCGTGGGTGGAAGTGGTGAAGAGGAGGAAAAGGAGGAGGAGGAGGAGGAGGAGGAGGAGGAGGAGGAGGCAGGTGATGAAGAAGAAAAGGCTGCTCGACTGTTTTTCAGATCAGGTTTTGATGCTGGGGCGTTTGTGCTGTGGCACATTACCTAACAAACAGGGAGAGTCTGCACTGTCAGATGAATGAATCCTTGACTTTGTCATGCTAATGACCAAAAGATGAATAAGTCACAAAGTTGGCCAAATGTCGGGGAACGCTGACTGAGTCTGCAGGAGCAACACTGACAAAGTGCTCGAGTAAGTCTTGCTCGGTGAAACACTTTCTATAAAAATGCATGCGATTATGTGAAAGGCGATTGCTCTCGTGACATCTTAATCTTTCTTTGCGTTGTTCCTCTTTGTGATCATCGTGAAGCATTCTGCACACCATGCGACTGTGTTTTAGATTTGTCATTTCGTGATTCCTTCCCTTCCCTTTCAGGCAATAATTAGCTTTCATTCACTTCTGAGCATTATGATAATTTGTTACACTGGTATGAGCTAGCCCATACGGCCCATGCAGACTAAATCAGTCATTCCCAATTAGTGGCACACGTAACCCAGGGGAGGCTCTGCAGCTGTCAGGTGGTACATGGAACGCTTGTGGAGTAGCTAAACTTATTTGGAAATAAATTATGCGATTAGGAATACATGTTGTCGTATTCAGTCAGCTGTAACACCTGAACACCACGCATTGGGACTTTTAGACCATTATTGAAAGGTAACGGTTAGGCATAAGTGGTTGAAATAGCTAGAAGTTATGCATACCTGGATGAAATACCTAAAGGAATGGATGAATAGTTGAAGAAATGTAATAACCATAATAGATGAATGGTTGAAATAGCTAAACATTATGGATACATGGATGAGATACCTGAAGGAATGGATGAATAGATTAAATAGTTAGCTAAACCCAATGGATGAATGGTTAAAGTATGGAAAAAGTAAGCATATGTAATGGATAAATGGTTCATATAGCTACATTTAAATGGTTGAAATATCTAAAAGAATGGATAAATAGTGAGCTAAACCCAATGGTTGAATGGTTGATATACCGCAATGTATGGCTAAATGGTTGAAATAGCTAAATGTAATTGATAAACTGCTGCAATAGTAAGCTAAACTCAGCCTAATGGATTACAGTTAGCTAAACCTAATGGATGAATGGTTGAAGTATGGAAAAAGTTAGCATATGTAATGGATAAATGGTTGATATAGCTAAATTTAAATGGTTGAAATATCTAAAAGAATAGATAAATAGTGAGCTTAACCCAATGGATAAACGGTTGATATACCTTAATGTATGGATAAAGGGTTGAACTGGCTAAATGTAATGGATAAACTGCTGCAATAGTAAGCTAAACTTAGCCTAATGGATTAATGGTTGAAACAGTTAGCTAAACATAATGGATAAATGTTGGTTATAGCTATTGAAATGGATAAATAGCTGAAATAGTTGGAGAGACATGATGGATAAATGATGGAAATGGCTAATTTGATGGCTAAATGTATTAAATAGCTCTATGTAATGGGATAATGGTGGAAAATGATTAAGGGGGTTGATAATGGTCGAAGTACACAGCTAAATGATGGATAAATGAATAGCCAAGTTAAAATAGAAAGCTAAACAGATGCAATGGATGGTCGAAATAGCTAAACATTATGGATACATGGATGAAATAACTAAAGGAATGGATGAATAGTTGAAATAGTTAGCTAAACCCAATGAATGAATGGTTGAAGTATACAAAAAAGTAAGTATGTAATGAATAAATGGTTTATATAGCTAAATTTAAATGGTTGAAATATCTAAAAGAATGGATAAATAGTGAGCTTAACCCAGTGGATAAATGGTTGATATACCTTAATGTATGGATAAAGGGTTGAAATGGCTAAATGTAATGGATTAACTGCTGCAATAGTAAGTTAAACTTAGCTTAATGGATTAATGGTTGAAACAGTTAGCTAAACATAATGGATACATGGCGGTTATAGCTATTGAAATAGATAAATAGCTGAAATAGTTAGAGAGATATGATGGATAAATGGTGGAAATGGCTAAATTGATGGCTTAATGTATTAAATAGCTCTATGTAATGGGATAATGGTGGAAAATGATTAAGGGGGTTGATAATGGTCGAAGTACACAGCTAAATGGATGGATAAATGAATAGCCAAGTTAAAGAGAAAGCTAAACAGATGCAATGGATGGTCGAAATAGCTAAACATTATGGATACATGGATGAAATAACTAAAGGAATGGATGAATAGTTGAAATAGTTAGCTAAACCCAATGAATGAATGGTTGAAGTATGGAAAAAGTTGTATGTAATGGATAAATGGTTGATATAGCTAAATTTAAATGGTTGAAATATCTAAAAGAATGGATAAATAGTGAGCTAAACCCAATGGATAAATGGTTGATATACCTTTATGTATGGATAAATGGTTGAAATGGCTAAATGTAATGGATAAACTGCTGCAATAGTAAGCTAAACTTAGCCTAATGGATTAATGGTTGAAACAGTTAGCTAAACATAATGGATAAATGTTGGTTATAGCTATTGAAATGGATAAATAGCTGAAATAGTTGGAGAGACATGATGGATAAATGATGGAAATGGCTAATTTGATGGCTAAATGTATTAAATAGCTCTATGTAATGGGATAATGGTGGAAAATGATTAAGGGGGTTGATAATGGTCGAAGTACACAGCTAAATGATGGATAAATGAATAGCCAAGTTAAAATAGAAAGCTAAACAGATGCAATGGATGGTCGAAATAGCTAAACATTATGGATACATGGATGAAATAACTAAAGGAATGGATGAATAGTTGAAATAGTTAGCTAAACCCAATGAATGAATGGTTGAAGTATACAAAAAAGTAAGTATGTAATGAATAAATGGTTTATATAGCTAAATTTAAATGGTTGAAATATCTAAAAGAATGGATAAATAGTGAGCTTAACCCAATGGATAAATGGTTGATATACCTTAATGTATGGATAAAGGGTTGAAATGGCTAAATGTAATGGATAAACTGCTGCAATAGTAAGCTAAACTTAGCTTAATGGATTAATGGTTGAAACAGTTAGCTAAACATAATGGATAAATGGCGGTTATAGCTATTGAAATAGATAAATAGCTGAAATAGTTAGAGAGATATGCTGGATAAATGGTGGAAATGGCTAAATTGATGGCTTAATGTATTAAATAGCTCTATGTAATGGGATAATGGTGGAAAATAATTAAGGGGGTTGATAATGGTCGAAGTAGACAGCTAAATGGATGGATAAATGAATAGCCAAGTTAAAATAGATAGCTAAACAGATGCAATGGATGGTTGGAATAGCTAAATATTATGGATACATGGATGAAATAACTAAAGGAATGGATGAATCAACCCAATGGATGAATGGTTTAAGTATGGAAAAAAATTAGCATATGTAATGCATAAATGGTTGATATAGCTAAATTTAAATGGTTGAAATGTCGAAAAGAATGGATTAATAGTGAGCTAAACCCAATGGATAAATGGTTGAAATGGCTAAATGTAATGGATGAACTACTGCAATAGTAAGCTAAACTTAGCCTAATGGATTAATGGTTGAAACAGTTAGCTAAACCTAATGAATAAATGGTGGTTGTAGCTATTGAAATGGATACATAGCTGAAACAGTTGGAGACATAATGGATGAATGGTGGAAATGGTTAAATTGATGGCTAAATATATTAAATAGCTCTATGTGATGGCATAATGGTGGAAAATAATTAAGGGGGCTGATAATGGTCGAAGTACACAGCTAAATGGATGGATAAATGAATAGCCAAATACAAATAGATAGCTCAACGGATGCAATGGATGGTTGGAATAGCTAAAAGTGATAGATAAAGGGTTGAAAAATAGTTTGCTTAACATAATGGGCAGCCTAAATGGGGGAAATAGTTAGCCTAAAGTAGGCTAATGGGTAACTGGTTGAAATCGCTAAAAGTAGATCTAGTGAATAAGTAGTTTAAATAGTTAGCTAAAGATACTAGCTGCATGGCGGCACCTAAATGTAATGGTTAGATGGTTGGAATAGGAAGTAGGCTGAGCATCAAAATCTTTGGTACAAAATGTCAGAATCAGAACGTCTCATGCAGGCTGTCATGTTTACATATTAATTGCTATCTAATTAATTACAGGCCTATCACAATCATCTATACAGGATCATTTAAGAGTGCGCTGGTTGTCTTGCAAAGTCAACTCCACCGCTAGTCACGACTCAAGTCCACATGAGTGTGTGTATGTGTATATGTGTGTGTGTGTGTGTGTGTGTGAGCTGGCCTCTCTAAAACTCTCCCTCCTATCGAGCTACCCACACCTGTATGTGTGTATGTGTGTGTGTGTGTGTGTGTGTGTGTGTGTGTGTGCGAGAGAGTGAAAAACAGCAGAGTCAGAGAGGGTTTGACTTTCGCTGAACTAGAGAGGGAAATAAAAGGATACGATGATAATAAAAAAGACAGCGAGAGAGAAAACAGACAGGGAGGGATGGACGGGAGGGAGGAAAACAGAAAAAAAAAAACAGCAAATGATCGCCAAACCTGCGAAAAGATCAGCACCGCTATGAATAAACATGAACGGCTCAGCCCACGCCGATCTCTCCTCTTTACCTCTCCTAAACACATAGGAGCATATCGGAACATACACTCTATCGTTCCTCTCTTATCACTCTCACATTCTCTCCATCTCTCTCTCTCTCACACGCACCCATGCGGTGCAAAAAGAAAAATCCAGTAACGCATCAACAAGCACGCGCTCATCTTTAACTGTTTTTGCATTCTGAGAGCCAATCTTTCATTTTGCTTAACTTTCGGATTCAAAGGACACACACACACACACACACACACACACACACACACACACACACACACACACACACAATCATACTGTTGAGTCCTGAACCCCTGACTCCATCACTTTCAGTCCTGTTTCCAACATTATTTTAAAAATCTGAGCCAGAGGGAAAAAAAATAAAAAAATCGATAGAGTGTTCACGCCAGTATTGAGTTTTTTTTCCCGAACTTTATCTAAATGAAGGGTCATGCTGTGTGCCTCCTCGCCTTTGTTAAGTACCAAGGTCAACTCCGAGGAGTTTGGCTTTCAAGATTTAAATAAACACGCATAAACACACACACGCTCGAATGCGCGCACACACACACACACACACACACACACACACTTCTCTTTTAGAAAAGTAGGATCTTCTCCCATCAAGCACCGCTGTTGCCAAGGCAACGGCTGGAGAGCAGTCATAGGTGGGTGGCGATGCCCGGCAGCAATCCGTCTGGAGGGCTCTCATTGGCCTCTCCACCGTTTCCCACAATCCTTTGCAGCATTGCCGCTCCAAACCACAACCATCCCCCCCCCCTCCTCCCCCGGCCCCCCTACCGATCCCCCTCTGAATGTGACCCGATGAGGAGGTTGGTGAGGAGGTCAAAGACGAGGTAGAGGCTGAGTGTGTGTGTGTGTGTGTGTTTGAAGGACATAATATGAATGGCTTCTTCTGCTATATTTACAGGCTGAGATAACGTGACAATCTAATTTCCGCGTGAAGTAACAAGCGATACTTTCGACGGGTTGGATGGAGAGTAAGTTTGTTCGTGGAGGAAACCCACGGTAGCGGGGAGGCGATAATGATTGAGAAAGCCGCGTGACAGAGAGGTGGAGAAAAAAAAAAAAAAAAGCAGGTTTCAAGGATGTGAGCTGAGGTGAACAGACTGAGAACACCAACTGTGATCCGAGAGAAGAGGAAGAAGAAGAAGAAGAGTAGCTTAAAGCGACAGAGCTGAAAAATGATTTTTTTAAAGGCTAAATCACGTTGTAAAAGATACACGAGCACAGTACGGAGCACGGTTTGATTCCTGCGGGATAAAAATGAATTGATATGTAGATATTTCAAAGCACATGTCTCATTGTTTAAAACGCGCTTCTTCTTCTTTCCTCATGTTGGGATGATTTTCAAATCCCCTCTGGGCTAATTGCAGGGGATTCAGATTAGCCGTGCGCAGGGTTGACCCCCTGATTGAAGAGTGGAAGCAGCTTGGGGCGTTCCCCTCTTAGCCCATTTGTGAAGGCTTAAAAGAGGAGGGGAATGGATGAAGCACATGCATATAGCTGTACAAATACATTTCTTTCGATATGTAAGCGAAGATGGAGCGTGCATGTTTTTCAGCATTTCCGTTTAGCCACGCTAGCATCAGCGAGTCCTCAATTTTGGTCCAGACGTGACCAACATGAGATTTCTGAGAGATCTCAACATCAACTGGGTATATTGGTAGAAAAACGTTGCACATTCAGGGTCACCAGAGGATGAACCCTGCCAATCTTGCTGCTCCCCTTGCAGCGCCGCGAGTTTTACGTTTGTCTTTTTGTGACATCGCTCAACAACTCTCTAGATGCAAAATTGGAAAACGCATTCAAGATGACCCCATGAATCTTAATTTCAACCCAGCATCAGGTTAAAAAATTGAAAGTTTTTACATTAAAGCAACAACATTCCCGTTAGCTTTATCTGAACATCGGGACATCCGCACTCATGACGAAGGAAAATCCTCACCGGGTAGCCGACTGAAGTTTATTGATTCAAGTTTCAAGGTACAATATGTAAGATTAGAGTTAAACACATCAAAACTTTTCCCTGAAAAAAAGCAAAAAACGCTATATGCCACATCATATATGTGACTCTTATTGTTCCTCCCATGAACGTTCTCAAAGCTGAATGTTACAAAATATATTTGATTATAACTCATTCGGGGCGGCTTTAGCTCAGCTATTACCTGCAATTTACAGTGATTGCTGCCACATCTTCAAACAATGTTTTTTCTTTTCTTTTCAGGCTATTATGCAGCTAATCAAGGGAAATTCGCCACTTGTAACCAGCGTGCAGCCTTGACGTTTACTTGTAATTGTTTCCCTCTCAGTGTTTTTGCACAAGTCGGCGGTTAAAGGGTGTCCACTTTCCCCGGAGTCATTTTGTTCACGTCTCGTTGTCGGCCTGCAGACTTGCTGTTTTTTCCATCTTTGAATAAAAAATAAAGAAAGTAAAACTCGCCACGGGCCAGATATATGGCTGAGAAACACATGCTATAGCTTATTGTGCTGTGCTTTTAGAGCCCACATATTGTGTTTCTCAGGTGAAGATGCCAGGAAACAAATTCCGAGCTATGCTTTATTCAATATAGAGTCTTGAGTGAATTCCAAGGTTGAGCCGGGTGATATTTGCGCTGCTGAGTCGCTGCAAATGCCCCGTGAAGCTCAAGGCGCTGCACAAGTAAGGCTTCGAAAAAATGTGTCGGAGACATTTCCTTGAATGTATTTTCGTTCTGCCTGGTTTCCCACGGCGGGGTGGTCGACCGGTGTCCGGTTTCAGGTAGCTCGGCTGTTCCCAGAACGTGAGCGGGCAGGAGCGCTGGGAGCCATACCGGGACACTCGGGGATCAGTTAAATTCCCGGCATTCCTCGCATAGTCCCTTTGAGGGGAAAGCAAATAGAGAGGGGTTTAACGGCCCCCCTCTCACACCTCCGCACAGGCTGAGGAAGGGAAACACAGTGTTGGTATCAGGGCTTATCACAAGATAACAGCAGTACCATGCAGGGCTGGGGTCAGTTCCCTTTAATTCAGCAGTTCAGGAGGGGGATTTTCTTTAAGACGGTTCTCACTCATAAACAATGAAGTTTCTATTATCAAGTTAACTGCCGTTTAACCGGCCGAATCAAAAGGAAGCTGTGAGGCTGACATGTCGGAAGAGTTGATTTTCGTTTTTTTTACTCAGCCACATATAAGGCTGGTTTGGAGAAATATTGATTTGTTCCGAGGATAGTGCGGTCTGAATTTAACCACCCGTGGGCAAAAATGCGCGCTCTAACTCAATCAGTTATAGCGGTAACCTTGCAAGTGCAATGCAGACAGCATAATAGAAGTCATCAGGAGTCCATCCTTGTCCTATAGAGCTGAGTGACCGGGGGAACTCAGCTGATGTGTGGGCGGTCAGCAAGCCTGAGAAGAAAAGTTGGCCTCTGCTGCAGTAGTCGCAGTGGAAGGATTTTTCCGAGACCTCTGCTTTCAAACCGATGTGATTTCATTTCATGTACAAACGCTCCGTCTGTGGAGTTGATGCCAATTGTTGTGTGTTTTTTTTAAATGATGTTCTGCCTAAAAGAATACAGGAACAAACATGCACAGAGAATGTTTTTGAATGATTGATTTTAGATGTAAAGAACCTTATTGAAAGCAGATGAGCACCACGGATGTCAAAACGTTATGTTCATTAGAAAGCTGACAACTAGCTCATAACAAACTTAAATGTGTTATTGATGATGATCAGCCGCCAAATTTGGTCTAAAAGTCACGAATGTTAGTGTTGCTAACGCTAGCTTGCTAACGTTTACGTTAACGTTTCTAACGCTAGCTAACATTAATGTTGCTAACACTGGCTATAGTCAACAACAACAAAAAGATTTGTCTGCATAAAAATGTTAGCAATATGACCTTTAACTCGCTTACTGTGTGTTTCATCTAAATGTAAACACCAAAGCCTTGAATTTGTTATCATGCCCGTCGCCATCTTGTTTTTTTTTTTTTTTTGGAGACAGAAGTGAACATATCTGGTTGAGAGGATGGAGCCGGAGAGAATTTGCATTGGACTGGCTCTGACAGAGAACCTGAGGACACGGTATGCTAGCTGCTTGTTGATCACAAGGCTGCTATGCCCTTAAAGATACCGGGCTTTATTGTCTATTTACCCTAAATGAGACCACAATTTCCAAAAAGAGCATTGCGGATATTGACGAAGACTTGAAACTAGCGGTTGAGACCATAAACTCATGAGAAAAATATTTACTGAGGAAATAAATTAAGTGAGAAGAAGGGTCATTTTCTCATAGGCTTACATACAGTAAGGACATTAAAAAAAACAGTAACATTGCCTCCTGCTGGCCATTAGAGAGAACATTTGCTCCGTCCAATATTTAAACTTGTGTTTAATGTTTTTTGTACCTAAACCCAACCAGAGCATAAGCACTGCATTGTTACAACAGAAAATCAGAATGTAAAATTTCAACATATCTGTGGTTTACAGAAATCTACTGTACATAGTCAACATTTATCCTGGTGAAGGGCTTGGGAAGCACTACTCACTGACCTGCAGAAACCCGTAGAAACAGACAAAAGTCAACTTTGTCTACAAAAGTAAAAGAAAGTGGCAGAAAATCAGTGTGTCACACCAACGACCAATGGACAAAATACCAGATGTAATTGTTGTAAAATGCATTATTATTAGTTTTTTTTTTTTGACATTCTGAACATCTGTGAGCAGAATTGCATCTTTCCAGTACCTAAATTACAAACTTTACACAATTCCTGCCTTTAGCTGCTGTGATAAATCTATTTCCCTGGTGCAGAATCAATAAAGTTTATCTTATCTCATCGTAGATGGGACACCTCAGCAGTAATATACCTGCTGGGCATGTATTTAAGAAAAATCTTTGCATCCGTGACTCCGTGTGATTGTTCTTTTGTTCTTTTCAAACCGACCGGCCTGTATAAGCTCATTAAAGCACTGTACTGTTATGAAAAGCGAAGAAAGAAAAGTACTCGACCGATTTAAAGTGCCGAAAACAGTGTAGCTGTGGATGATTACATAGACGCAATCCGAGCCTTTTGTACTGCCCACAGGCAGTCAGAAGAGGAGGACTCATCAGCTGAGTTAGTCACAATGGGAATGTGGGATTACTGACTAATGGGTTATTTCAATGTAGAATTTAAAGTGGCTTAGTTTGGACAACATTCTGGAAGAGACAATACCAGATTATAACGCTATTTGTCAGGTTTTGAACAGAGGCAATTCCAAGTATGTATACAGAGGAGTAAACATTTTCACAGAGCTGAGAGCCAGTGATTACATGATATAACACTACCAGGCTGATGAGCTGAAATCCTGATTCAGTTTGAATCATTTGTCATGCATTTTCCAGAACAGAATACTTAATACTTATATTGAGGAGAGCAAACTGTTTCTCATCAGTGGTCTGCTGATATATGGTATACTTTGCTGTCCTTTCTTGAGACAGGATGTAATAGGCGTAGTTTCCACTTAAATGTCTTCAGTTTATGTTGATTTCTTTTGGCGAGATGGTAATGAAAAACCTGAGTTGTGCCTCGAGAAGGAAAACTCTCCTTGCAGCAGATTTTGTTTGTCAAGCTTGGGAGGGCAAGGCAGAATATCTGTTTAGACTGGGCTGCAAAATAACCTGTAATTTTGTAATGAAATGAAATGTTTGACTTTCGGTGTCTTATAACCCATGAGCGGTTGGGCGCTTTGTGTACATGAAGTGGAGATAAAAGAAAACAAATCGAACAGGGCGTCTCAAACACTGACTGCGAAACAGCAGACAGAGTCGCCGCGATGTTGCCCGTGGGTTTTCTGAAGGGGCCAGAATGAAGTGGGTGGCGCCAGGCGTCACCGTCTTGGCAGTGCCCGACTCCGCCCAAGCTCCAACTGGGCAAGGAGGCTGGAATTTTGGATTCTGGCACACCGATTGTTCGTGACAGCAGACAGGGTGTGAAACAAGAGTGAAGATAAATCCAGTTTTCAATCCCAAAATGTTGAACTAAACTAAACACTGTGCTCTTCTTGACGTTGGGTGTTTATTCCTCCAGAAACTCCCAGCTCTGCCAGGGGCTGTTTCTGCAGGAGCTCACCAGCTAACAGGGTTGGCTTATTTCTTATAACTCAAACGAGTGAGGTGGATAAAAATAAAATCCCTGTGCACTTGTCACGAGTGGGAAAATCAGTTTTTCTGTACCAGGCTGTGAAGGTGTTCAAAACTGCTGCTCTACATTGGGGCATTTTAACATGCGGTCTTACGAGGATGACTCGCTTTTGGAGCCAGCCTCAAGTGGCCATTCAAGGAACTGCAGTTTTTGGTACTCGCGTGTTGGATCCATTTTTCACTCCCCCCTCCTGGATTTTGCCTTTTGGTTGCAAATCTAATTGAGCTTTCTATTGAGCAGGTTGAGTTTCCCCCTCACCGACGTCAACTTTGACCCGGGTGAGGCGGAAGTTCAGTCACGGACGCAGGCAAAATCACTCACCTCACAGGGTTTGTCGTCGACGACACCCATCCTGCGCGCGCGTTGTCGGATCCACCGTATAGCTGCCGACGGCGACCAGACAAAACCTCATTAACACAAAATCCGAGGTGAAAACACATCGCAGTGCCCGCCCACACAGTTCGATTGACAAGCGATCTGCGGGAAGTGCAATGCAAACACCCAGAAATGGTCGAGCGCCGAGTGCCAGACGGGATAAGCACAGCCAACAAACAGAAGTGAGGAACTGAAGGATTAGCGTCTTGATGGAGGGTTACACCAACACAACTTTTAACCTGCATGGAATATCACCTGATCTAAGCGGATCCTTAGATTGACTATCCTAGAGTGGAGGTTTGATTTTGCTTCCCCCCCCCCAAAAAAAACTACCCACAATGGCGTGCAAAGAAACACAATGACATCATGTCCTCAGGAGCTCAGGAGCTGATAAAGGGCATTTCCACGACGGATGCTGGGTTTATTCCTTCCTTTTCTCCCTGCCCATGTCACATGTTGCATGTGACTGTGCACAGGCCGACTGGGAACGTGCACGCGGAGGATTCAGACGCAGCATCAGCGCACGCAGGCATGACAACACATTACCGCACGCCAATTACAACTGCAGCGGAGACACACGAAGCTGCTCAACGCATTAATAACGAAAGCACAGTGTAACTTATACATCTGTCGCCCAGTCTGCTGTCCTCCACAGTATGTTAATTTTTGTTTGTTTCAAAAGTTTGAGATTTCTGAAGCAAGTCAACAGGAAGAAAAAAAACAAAAAACAACCGGAAAGAGTTGGACTGAGACTAAAAGAACCTCAAGACGAATAAGATTAATCACCACATACATAAAATATACTTTGTGTTCTGACAGAGAGCTCAGTCCTCGCTTCCTCTTCTTCTTCTGTTCTCTTCTCCCCCCTAGCGGCCGGTGTAAGAAATTACAGCGGCTCGTTTGGTATCTGCCAAGGTTGTTACTGTGCAGTTTAAACCCTGCAGCACCAGCACTCAGACTGAGAGCAAACACTGTGTGCAAACAATTAGAAGTGTTTGCTTTCCTGCACTTTTGGCACCAGCCGCAGGGAGAAGAAAAAAAAAGCAGGATGAGCGCTTCAGCGTTCAGCCAGCCTGAGATATTCATATCGAAAAAGGTGTGTTTCACTGCTGCTTTTATCTTGTTTGGAAGTTGCCACGATTCGCTGAACATCAAGCGGCTTCCGGTTCAAGATAAAATACGTCGAAAACTAATAACTGAACGGTCTGTCGGATCAGGATGGAACACTCATTATTGGAAACTCGAGCTGTGAAGGCAATTTAACACTCACGCAGGCTGAAACGGTCTGCCTCCCTCTAGTGTCAATAGAGCAAACGGAAGAGGGAAAACTGCAGAGAAGCTGCATTGTTAGAAATAAATGTCATTTATACTCAAGGAGAGCAGGGAGCAGAGACGGCCTTGTACTTCATGGACATGTCTGGACTGGGTTTTCACCACCATGGGTCTGTTGTTACCTATTCATGTGGGGGGATGATAATTTGATTTGGTTCAACGGGTTTTTTATCTAGCGCCGTCACTTACATACACTGGAGGCGAGTTGAATTTGGTTGTGTGATATCGGCAACATTTAAATTGTATACAGTTTATTAGTTTAGGTGATGTGCTCTTAGGTCCACCATGTAGAATTCAGTGGGGTTTGAGTGCAAACGGGGAATATTATGTATTGTATCATATTTTAGTAAATGTATAATCATATATATTAGAATCGGCGTGCTTTCATTACCCTTACACTGTACATTGCCATGTTTCTGCAGAGGCCCAGAATGGACAAACCAAACGCTCGTTCTGCAGAGGAACATTTTGAAATCAACGCTAGATGTCACAAAAGCTTAACAACCATTCACACCTGGGCTCACCTGGCCCTGGCAACCCACATGAACTTAAGTCGGCTAAGTCAACGACCCACAGGTGGCCCTAACGACTCTGAAACTCAAAGCGCACACCTGTCCTTAACGACCCTGTGAGGACACCTGCAACCCCCCTCCAGTTAGTTAGAACCGGAGAAAACTCTTGGATGAGCCGTGACACGTCTTCAAGAAAACTGAAACAATCCAGTTGCCTACGTTACGGCACTTTGAATCCCCATGACTTGGATGACTGAGAACCTTCATCAACAAAAATGGATGTAATCAATGAAAAAAAAAAAAAACCCCAATGGGCTGTGCAGGCCTCGCTATATAAGGCAGGTAGTGTTTACTATATACATGGCTGTGTCTGAAATCTATCCCTCCTTGACTCCCTCACCACTCCGTTTATCAGGGTTGCCAAGGAGAGCCCGACTGAATCATAATGGTGGCTCAGGGGCTAAAAGGGAGCGCCTGTTGTGTTGTAAAAATGAAGAGAGGTTCTTCACAGAAGCCCCGAGAGGTAAGTGACAAAAACAAACACTACTGATCGATCTTTTCAAGTTACTTAAAGGTGCATCATGAAAGAGCTGTTTTTAGCTTAAAACATTCGAAAATTTAACTTAAACTATAAAAGAAAATTGAAGAAATAACAATGGTGACGTTATGTTTTGTGATGAAGAGATGTCTATTGAAGTTAGCATGCTAGGCAGCTAGCCATTAACAGCAGGGGTGATGGTCCAATAGTAAACGGCACCAACACTCCCCCAGCGGGCTACTCTGAGTGGCCTCTCCTGGCAGAGTCAGCTAATACGGCCGCTAACTGCACGGTAACCCGCGCTCACTAGCTAAAGGCGGCTACATTTAGCGGTTACTCTGGTGCTATGCTGCCCCCGATTTATCCGGAGTATGAACTTGACAGATGGACGACAGATTTTTTAAAAATTTTTTCAATGAAACCTCCTGGTAGCACACGGAATCTTGGATTGTTAGCAGAAAGTATGGTCCACGCCACGGAAACAACATTTTTTTGTCCATTATTGGGAGTTTTGAGAGTGCCGTGTTTATTTATGAACACAGAATTCCGATACTTAAAATGGCCGACGCTGTATATAGCACACTATAGAGTAAATAGGGGATAAGATTGGAAGACTGGATGTTAACGTTGGCTTTTTGTTGCCCATTAGCACAAAAAAAGGCAACACATTACGACTACTAATTACTAATAATTGTAATTTTCAATGCTGAGCGCTCAACAGACTAAATTCCATTCACTTCCATTGTGTTGTGGTGGAGGTAGATATCTCTGAAAGACCAAAATCTCTACAGCTGAGAGAGAAAGCACTTTAGTTTGTCATTTAGGTGAACCAACACTATTCAAGCATACTGGGCAACATTTGTTTCATCCACTTAAAAGCACACTCTTCTCACCTGTAACACAATTCTTCGTGACGGACAGCTTTTTGAGCCCATGTACTGGTGCACTGTGTGCTGTAAGGTTCTTCATCCACCACCACTGGAGGGCACTGTACATCTTTACAACCCCATCCTTCCTCTCTCCCCGCTCTCTGTCACTACTTTGGTTTTCCATGAATATCTCCTTTTTTGGATCATATTAAGCTTCTGCTCCTCACACACACACACACACACACGATAACCACTCGATTAGGCCACCTTCTGGAACAAAAGCCGCTGCAGATAACAAACCGAACACAGACCAGAAGCTCAAAACAACGACGCTGCACACGACACCAAATCACATCCACATGGGCTTTACTTTGCATGCAGGCCGCCTCAGACAGGTGAAGGTGCTACGTCACGTTATTTTGCAGTGACGATACGTCAAAACTACTATCAATGTCACTGTATCCTCTGTTACGAGCTGCACCTCAGTCATTTTAATTCACACCAGGCACACAGGGTCTCGAGCCAGGAGGATTTTCGAAAAAAGCCTCCTCTCTGCTGGGACTTTCTCCACTGCTGATGCTAATAAGGACTGATGGTGCTGGGATGTTTAGTTCTCCCGTCTCCCCTTTAATTGCCTTTCTCAGATGTCGGAGTGGCATCTTTATGAGCGGTGATTATCAAGACCAAAGCAACCGGCAAGTCAGCATCTGATCCTTTTTCGCTCGTGAGCACAGCGAAAAGACTGAAAGAGGCCTCGGCTAATCCTTGTCTCGGCACAGCACATCTTTTTTTTTTTTCTCGGGCGTGTTTTCTGGACCGGACGGGATGTCCTGGCCTGGGGGAGATTTCGACGACGCGTGTCGCGGTTTCACGCGTCTAAGTTTGCAGCTTTTTGCGAGATTATTCGCAAGACGCTGATGCATCCCAGCAGAGATTGAAAGTTGGAGATATTTGTTTAGCTGTACGCATGTTTATTTATGTATTTCTTCTAACCTGGACCAACACAGTCGTATTTACAGGAACAGCCTTGGGGGGGAGAGGGGGGGCACAGTATCACAATGTCGGCCTGTGCAGCTCCACTGAAGCAGCCGGAGGTTGAATGTTGGTTCCAGGACGACGGCACTGGAGATTTCCACTCTTTACCTGAGGGTTTGAGCAAGTCCACCTCCCTCACCACAGGGCTACCGCTGCTCCCTCAACACAGACGAACTCAGAGGAAGAACGGTCCACGAATGCATCCAGAGAGAGGAGCTATTTCGAGTTACATTTCCCTGTTAACTACAGCACGGATCGATGTTTTTTTTTGTAGTTAACAAGATAAAACCAGTGACTCAGGATGTTTGAGGGCATTGGGTGCATGTATGCAGCGAATGCTGGGGGGAGCACGTTGAAAGTTGAAAGTCTTCTCTCCACAGGAAGGGCGCCTTAAAAGCTACTTCACCACATTTTCTCCACTTGGGCGATCGCCAGCCCCCCACCCCTCATAACCTGTATAGAATACATATTTTTAGATGTATTAAAAAAGGGGGAACCTCGAGGAATATCCTCCCAGGAGACCCAGAATTACTCCGTATAAAGCAATGCTGGTGTGTTTTTTTTTTTTTTTTTTTTTTCTTCCAAAGTTTCGAGCAGACTCGAGTATTAGGTTTCACACTCGGGACAGCCATTTGCATGTTTTAGTGGAAGTAGAAGCCTCCACGCCAAGTGCAAACCATGAGTTTCAGCAGTGTTGCCGCCATTCATCCAGTGAGATCCGCATCTACGGTTCTGACAGGATTCAGTCGGTGCAAGAGGCGATGACGTTCTGCTCTAATCATTACAATATACTAGATGTACCTGCTAGATTTGCACACCAGACATACTGTTGCGTTTTCTGTGTACATTTTGGGTGTTGCCATGTAGGAAATGTAAAAAAAAAGTCCCAGAAAGTTAGGACGTTTCAGAAAAAGTATGCAAAACCTCATTTAACATCCGTCTTAATGGGGCAAACTCCACCCATCTGCTACTCAAAGTACATTAAAACAAACGGGAAGAATTCTTGCACAGTTGCTTTTTTTTTTTTTCACCCGGGCCCTGTGAGGAACGGACCACACAGCCCCAGTCGCGGTGTCAGTTTGTGGCCAGTTGGAGTCCCAGGACAATCCAATAAGCCGCCCATAAAGAAGTCGCCCATGAAAACAGGGCGACCCAGGCGAGAGCCACGGCGCTGCAGGGCTGCTCCAGCCTCAGCTTTGACTGCTGCAGAGGGAAGCGCTGTGAAAAAAAAAAAAAAAAACCACAATCATAAAAGTCAAACATCTCATATAATGTGACAGACTGGATGTAAACAAAAGAAAAGATGAAACACGTTTTGTTGAAGAAAAAAAAAGCTCTGGCTCCGGATCTGAAGCATTTTCGCCTTTTGCTGCGAAGCGACAAGATGTTGTGAATTAGAGAACTGGAGTCGCGGCGTCAAAGTGAGTGATATCGGGCTTATTCAGCAACTGTCACGGTGTTAATTTCGGAGCAGAGAATCAATCATCCAGAATAAAAAAAAAAAAAAAAACTCATCAAACTTGGGTAAATAAAAGCTGAGAAATACAGCTTGTGATGAAGTGTTTACTGTTTTGTCTCATCTTCGTTACAATGACTAGACTTCCATTTTTGCCAAGGGCCCGTTTCTAATTATGTAAGATGAAACTAAAAGAGGCCGCTGATGACATGTGACCCCAAGTGTACGAGTCGAATGAAAGCAGGGAAAGAAACCAAAACCCAATGTTTATTATTGATTCGTCAGCCGGCTGAACTCCCTCGTGGCTCGGTTAAGTTGGAAGGGCGTCGTGGATCGATACCTAAGCGAGCTCCGCTGCTGCCCTGCAGACAGACGCGGCTCCTTCGTCGAAGACAAAAGTTCATCTTCCAGCTGCTTCCGGAGCCGTACCCACGCGCCCATGTGCAGACGCCCCGAACCACCTGTGGCGGACGACGCACAGAGAGACGGGTAAGCCTCAGCTGCTTTCTACCGGCAATGAGCTATTCATCTTTGCAATCTATGTGTATGTGAATGTAAGTTCAACTCACAGAAATGCACGGGGTGTGCTAGAAACAGACGAGTTTTAGCAGCATGTCACCTGAACCCATCTCTAGGAGGACAAGCGACTTGTTATCGGGAGGTCGCTGGTTCGAGCCCCAAGTGTCCTTGGATCTTCGGAACCCCCAAACTGCCCCTGATGTGCTGGACCTTGCATCAGTGGACGAATGTGTAAGTCACTGTAAGTCAAGTTCGGACAAAAGGGTCTGCTAAATGTAAAAACGTCTACGGCGACTCACCGGGACAGGCCGAGCTTAGCTGGTTAGCTTTGCTGACTGCAGTGGATATCTCTGCAGCACAATACATACACGTCTTTGACATAATTCTCTACATTTTTTTTTTTGTTTATTTGCACAGCTGATTGCCAGCAGCTTATTCATGTTTCACGTTCGTCAGCTGCCCAAACGTGCAGGTGTACAGTGCCAATACAACCCGACGCTCCTCGCCGACTGCCGCTGGCAATAAGTGCTCAGTTCCTTGAAGTAAATATCTGGTTTGTGCATATTTATACATGAATCTGTAGCCATTACCATGCTGATGGACCTGTGTGTGTGTGTGTGTGTGTGTGTGTGTGTGCTGTCAGGGGGTCATGTGAGCCCATCTCACTGTTTTGGAGCCCACAAGCTGAAACAGCTGTGGACTGTTAAGCGTCAGCCCTGTGTTATAGCCGAGCCGTGGGAGGAGAGAGCGGGTCAGGCGATGGGGTTTGTTAGGACGCTGACAGAGTGTGTTTGCGCGTTATGTGGGATGTAGGGGTCTCGTAAACCCCCTGTGCTTGGCCTACATACGGCAGAGCGCTAACAAAAACAATAGCGTCTTCCTAATCGTGCCCTGGCGGTGCTCGGCACACACGCAGAACTCTCGACTCGCTGGTCTGTTATCACCTCTGGTCCCTGTAGCGTTCCTGTCAGGGCCTGATGAATCCTCTGTTGGGGGAACGCGCCGGGCCTCAATAAATGGCTTTTTTACGTGTTTCGGCTGTGTCTAATTGCTGGGGATGTGGTTAATCTCATGCAGATGAACCGCCACGGCGCCATTTTTCATTCACACTCCGGTCTTAATCTTTTACAGGAACAGATATAGCTCAACCAGACAGGGCAGTGCGTGCGCTTTGAAGTTGCAGGCTTTTGTCGGAGCAGAAAAAAAAAATGTATCTCTAGCTCGATTTTGTCGAGTGCGTTTGTGGTCATATAATAAGAAAGGCGAAGCATCACCGCGAGTGCGTCTGCAGCTGTTTTTCGCTCGCATTTTGAAAAAGACCCCGAGGAGTTAAAACAGCTGGTTTAAAATCTTCTCCAATCATTTTTGTATTTTGCTGCAGCCCTTCTGCTGTTCCAACCGGCTCGAAACAAAGATAGAGATCGCGTCTTTGCCTCTGTTGCTGAGGGTCTTTCTTTTCTTTCTTTTTTTTTTTTTTTTTTAGGGAGGAGAGGAGCGGAGAATGTTTGCTTTGAGGTCAGAAACAGTCAGGATGTGATGTTCTGTTCTGTTCAGCAGCGAACTGGGTCAGATCGTCTTGTCCTGCTCATTTTCCTACAGCCCCTTGAAGGAACTCTTGATGCGGAAAGAGATAAAGTTGAACCATACAGTCTACAGTTACAGATCAGCTTAGGCGCTTTAATTGGAGTGAACAATACCCCCAGCTTTTCCTCCCTCCTCCCCTCCGTCTCCTGTCTGTTCATCCCTCTCTGCGTGGCTGTCTCTCTGTCAGGCTTCGTAGGCCTTTTATAAAGACCATATCCAGGTATGAACCGGTGACACAATAACTGAAACATCAAAAGACTTCAGGTACAACGGCTGTCTGGACGATTTCTTGCTGCCGCAGACACCTTCAATCTGTCTGGAGTTCTCTTTTGAAAATGTCATTTTTAATCATCGATTTCTTTCGTGCCCATTGTTGGATATGTTCTCGCTGCTCAGACAGCAGTGTTGGTCCCCCCCCCCCCCGAGCTTTCCTCTGCGATACATGCAAGATATCTCACAGTGTAACAGGTAGATCGGCGTGAAATTCAATTAGTGTATTAATGGTGACAAGATGGAGGATGTGTCTCGGCCCAGAATAGACCTCATTAACTTTTGATGAGAATCCAGATAAAGAGTCGGATCTAGGAAATGTTTCTCACTTTCTTTAACATTGCAAGATATGGTATAGCTTGACATGTTATGTGTTTGTGCCACACTGATCTGTTGAATAATGGTTAAGAATAAATTATTATAGAAATTTGGGTTAGGGTTCCTTTTTTGTCCATCAGATTCCAGAGAAATTTGAACAATGTGAGTTGTAGTTTCAACATATATTCAGGCTCTGGGTTGACTGAGAGGATGGCTAACTAAGCCCCAGCTCAACTCCCATCTGATTGGTCATCTCATCTGTACACAACGGGCCTCCTGAAATCACCTGTATATTATTTTATGCTGCTAGCGTCGTGGCTGTAGGGACAGTATCAGCCTCTTGGATAGTAGGGGTGTGCCAAAATATCGATACTACGATATATCGCGATATTTCGTCTTGAGGTACGTTATCGATACACTGGTGCCAAATATCGATATAAAAAAATGTAAAAAAAAGCAAAAAAACTTTTTTTTTTTTTTGGCCCACCACCTCCACCCCTCTTCAGAGGACAGCTTTATCTTTATTCAAACATAGGTATACAACCAAATAAAATTTAAAAAATGGTTTAAGTAGTTTTGAAACCCACACATATAGACATTTAATGATAGTTGTAGTCAGTGTGTGTGTTAAGAGACACTGTGCAATATACTCTCTGTTTACTTGGCTGTCATTTATGTGAAATTGATTGACAATATTTTGTCATTCCTGTGAAATGGATTCAGTACAGTCAATAAATTCTGAATTTCTTCATTGACACAGATATCGTGATGTATCGTGGATGAAATTTCTTGCAATATATCGATTATCGCAGAATCACTGTATCGTGATATTATCGTTATCGTGGGCAAAATATCGTGATAGTATCGTATCGCGTGGTACCTGGTGATACCCAGCCCTATTGGATAGTAGTCCCATCTTTTTGGTCCAACCATTGGATGTCGTGCCATGACTGACATTTGAGATCCCGTCTTTCACCTTAACGTCTCATTGAGGATGATCTTTTTGGTTTTTAGTGAAGTGCTTTGGATTGCCCTCTTGTAAATACAGATATTCAAGCTCCCTTCAGGATGAACCTCAATACATTTGATGATCCCTGACTTTTCAACAAAGTCTCTTCATCAAAATGTCACTTTATCCAGTAGTTCATGAGCAAACTAATGACATTCCCATTAGCTTCAGCTGTATTTCTGCTGTGAACTAATTAGCGAATGTTAGCATGCTACCTTGCTGAACATGGTAAACAATATAAATGCTAAACATCAGGTACGTTGGGCACAGAGGTTTACAGTTTGTCTCGCTGAGTCAGAATTTTTCTTGACTGCATGGTGTGGCAGACAGTTTTAAAGCTACTGAGAAGCAGTGGAAGTCAATGGTAGCATGCTAAAACTCTCATAAATGATCATGCGCTGCTGTTACAAAACATCTGCAGCAATGCTCTCCAGCACGTGAAATGTTGCCTTATGGCACGACACCAAAGCAGGTGCAAAAATCATCTTTAAAGTCATGCAAAAACATGCAGCGTCACCAGAGTCGAGGCTTTATGGGAAATTTGGAAACACAAGCGCTACCCACACCGCTGGCATGAAAAGGGCCACAAATCTCATGTGTTTATGGAAATTTCACCAAGGTATTACCGTTAATTGGAAAATGATATATTACCATTTAAAAATGCTTACATGCTGCACTTCTTCACCGAGGTTGTGTCCAACATTGTGAGCAACCGTGACCCCATTTGAGGTGAGGAATGAATCACAGTAGTAGTAGCAGCACTAATGCGTCTCTGTACACCCTCCATGGAAAGTTCACATTTGGAATTTCCAGTCGGGACCGAGTGGCTTGACTACAAGCTTGGCACGTGGCCGCCTCGTGTGGTTTTCTGCTCTTTTCTGCCCACATAACTGACCTACAAACATGTGTGAAATTTACGCGTGCAGTGAATGTGACCTACTGTAAGAGATGGAAATAGTGGACCTTGCCACAGTCAGCCCCATCATAAAGGATGTACTATTCTAGATTACAGGTCTGACACAAGATTCCGGGTGTTTCCTAATCATCAGCGACACGTTGCATGTGGGGATTTAGCGGGGCTGAGTCAGTCAAGGCTCCCACCGGAGAATGATCCTTAACCACATGTTTAACATTACCGTTAATGCTTTATTGATGAAATGTCAGTGATCGGCTTCCTGTTCTCCTCTCTGTCTTTAAATGTAGTTTTACTCTGTTCAGTGGCAGCAAATGCAGAGTAAAGCACAGGTTTCCATAAACTCTACAACTAAAATGGCTAACAAGAACCATATAGGGTTCTTTGGCATGTCCCCATAGGAAAACCCTTTTTGGTTCTTGGTACAGCCCTTTATAAAGATTCTACCTGTAAACCTAACACAAGGAGTTATACCTAGAATTATCTTTGGAGGTTCCACCCAGAAACCCCCTTTTTAATGGTGTAACGGTTCGACCCAGAACTTTCTCTCTGGGTTCTATCTAGAATCTTTCACCTTCTAATGGGGCCAATAAGAACCCAGTGAGGTGGTTCCACTGAGAACTCTTTTATATTCCACGGATTTCATCTGGAACCCATTCAGCGGGTTCTACAGAGAGCCTTCTTTATTCCAAGGGTTCCATCTAGAGTGTCACACAGATCTACATCTTGCCCCTTTTTTAATAGCCAGAACTTTTAATAAAAGCAAATACTTACTCAGTCAGCTCAAATTAAATCAGCCCGGTGTGAGCTCGCACACTTAAGCAGCAAAACCCCAAAGCTAACATGCACATATAAAACCATTTGAAAAAAGGTCAATGTTTGAATTGGAGGATCTTTTTATCGCAACACTTTAAGAAAAGAAAGAAAAACCTTGAATAACTCTTTTTTTCCAGAGAGGTTGCTTTGGATGGAAATGGTTCTTAATGGAAACCTCAGTCTGACAAACCCCTCCCACCAAAAACTGCTACAGATAACCCAAACTAATTGGGAACAGATTCATTACATGATCGTTATATCCCAGCAAATGTAGATTTCGAGCTCCCAAGGTCCTGCAAATGGTGTGGGGCGCACTCGACTCTACTTGCATGACATGAGAAAATTACCAGATCTCAAATGCACTCGCTGACTTACAGAAGAACAGTGGTGTCCTCAGTGAAGGGTTGGTTTTGGGCAACCTAGGTCTGGGTCTCTGGCAGCGGGGATCACCTATTTCTGTTCGGCTTCTCTCCGGAGAGGAAGACAGCAGTGACTTTCCACCCCGAAATGAGCTCTAGCGAGGCGCTGCGCCCCCGCTGTGCGACAACGTCAGTCCGGACCAAAGTCAACAAGCCCCGCTGTGTGAGTGTAACTAAAGGAGGAACGGGGGGCCGGGCGGCGGACGACTGCGACTCCTGTGTGAGCGCACAATGCCCAGAATAGAGCGTAATAAGCATAATGGCTTCATTCATTCATTCCCCGCGTACGCTTTCGCACGCCTCTTTTTTACGTCGCTTTGACCTGAATCGAGCGCCAGATTCATGGGCGAAAAAAGTTTCCTCGCAAATACTTTTTCGGATTGTTGAAACTGCTCTGGCACTCATTGTGTTATTCTGCGAGGAAAAGTTCATCCGTCTGGCAGCCAACCAGAATAAAAAACAAAACTGTAAGCCCACACACACACACACACACACACACACACACACACAGATTGCAGTATTTCCTCCGAGGCCAGATATTTGCGGGGCGGATTTGATGTGACAGGCAAGAAAACTTTCTCCTGCTGCACACCTCATAGAGGAGAGATAGATTTATCACTGCTTGGCTCCGAACAGGCCTCAGCAAACCCAGTATGCATGCTTGCACGTGCACACGGGTGTTTGTGTGCATATGTCCAATGATGATGTATCGTTCTCCTCTCTCAAAGCATATGGCAAGTCACCGCAATTAGGCCAACATCCCACTCCGAAACCCCCGTGCATCGCCAGAGGGGAAAGCTGCGAGTCAGTTGTCAGGCCTGCGAGAGGACGACTTCTCCCGAAAGTGCCCACATTGATCACATTCAGGCGTATTTGCATTCCTGCAAGGCGAGCCCGCTGGCGGCCGCGCGCTGCGGCGAGATTGGTTTCGCCGGGCAACGATCTGCCCGTTTTGAGAGATCTGGACTAACATTCCTCTCAACCGCTTCTTCTCCCCTTGTTTTCGCTCTTTTCCAGCTCATTTCACACACTGACAGGCTGCCCTGTGCTTCAGATGAGAGGGCGAGCGAGCGCGGGCGGGAACGGCGGTCGAGCATTAAGTGTCTGTGTGCATGTCTGACTTCATGTATTATTTGTGTGTCTAGTTAGCAGCGCGTGTCAGAGTTTCTGTCGATGCAACCGAGCGTTTCCGCATGTGTGTGTGTCTAGACGAGGCTAAAGTATGACCAGGAGTGTGAGAGAATGGGTAAATGAGTGTATTTGTGTGTCGGCCTGTCTGCACTGTGGTTTTTTCCGCGGCATCACCCACTTGAATAAAAAACCTTGACACTGGAGAAGATTACAAAAATGTTAAGACTGTATTTATTTTGAAATTCAAAGACCAATAGGGGAAGATTTTCTGACATTTTATCTTGAGGCCCAATTGAATTCTGCCAGTGCTGCCATGCGCAAGGAACAATATGTCGCCTCTGACCGATCCCGTGAAAGGCACATTGCAAAGCCACTTTATGTGCAAGTGTGTGTGTGTGTGTGTGTATTGCTTTGTGTGAATCAGCTCTAAGCTCACCCTCACCTTTAATCTTATTTGAACGCCGCAATAGGCGATCTCTCACGGGAGCTCTTAACTCACCCTTCAATAACCCAAAAATCTTTTAATGAGCTTTTTTCGGCAAACTGGCTTCTCCGTGCCTGTCGAAGGGATGAGTCGGGTAAAACGTGTAAGACTCTTTATGCGCTTTCTCTGGACGGATGGAACACAGGTATTTACTTATTGTACATGTCACTGCAAAATGAAAATCCCCCTCATCTTCTCCCCCTCATCACCAATCCCACTTTGTCCATGTTCATATTTGGATGTGTACAAGTGTCACTTCTTGGAAATAGACTTGCACTGATATTTAAACATATCTAAAAACTTTGTGCATAAGACATCATCATGCCACCGCCATGACGACAGTAACTGGTGACAGTGCGGCCTCAGCTAGCAGCGCTGAAGTCAGCTTGGGCAGTGGACGCTGGCCCTGGGACAGAGACGGACAGTCATGCAGCTCCCGAAGAAGCTCGATATGGTTCCTAATGTTAGCATGTGAAAACCACTAACACTATTATTTTGCCTAGCCGACTTAGCTGATGCTTTAAGGCCTTGAAGGTGAGGCCTGTGCATCAGTAATTGTGACACCTTGTTACTTACGCTAGATCCTCCGAGCACCAGCAGTGTCATCCATAATAATTTCCCCCAGTGACCGTCCCTGGAAACTTCTATCTATTTACCTGGTTTAAAGAGAGTCTTCTCTTCTCTGTAGGCTTTTACATTTTGAGCAAGAGCGGCTGGACTGCCCACAACCAGTAGGCCTATTAATATTTCTCACTAGACTTGAAGGCAGCGTGTGTTTAATACTCGGGGGCAACTGCAGGTCCAGAGCAATGCGATTAAGTATGGAGAAATGGCCTTAACGAAATTAAGGACCCGCTCAAAATCACCTCAGTGTACAAACAATGCCACAGTTATCCTATAGAGGCTACTGTACCTGATGGCAGTCTGTGAAGAGTGTGTGTGTGTGTGTGTGTGTGTGTTAATCCCACTCGAACCGCACCGCTGATCCTCCGCCAAGTGGGTCAGCCTTCGCCGGAGCAGACAAACACTGATGGAGCCGTATAGGTAGAAGGAGAGGAAAAAAAGAAAGAGAAGAGGAAGAAGAGAGGAAAGGAAAGACTGGTGGGTGTGTTTATTCACCCCCATTCTACTGGGAAAGCTCCCCGCTTTTCCGTGGAATCTGTTCATATTTTACAGAATTGAAAAAAGGGGGTCACGGGCCACAACAAGGCCACGGTACAAAAACAATTGGACATCGCTGAGGTAGGCATTTTTCGGGGGGGGGGGGGGGGGGGGGGGGGGGGGGGGGGAAAGTGGAAATGCCTTCTGTATGTATGGATGTGTAAGGGGATTTACTGTGTGTGTGTGTGTGTGTGTGTGTGTGCGCACGTGCTCACGTTTTAACCGCAACCAGACTCGTCCCAGATGTGAATCAGTGTGAAGCAGCTGGACAGTTTCTGGGGCTCCAGAGGTGGTCAGGGCCACGTCTGCACGAACAAAACTACAGTGCTCCATATTCTCGTGCGTCCTCCTCGCACACGTGAGCGGACAATGAGCTGCAAACGCGTAGCCCGGCGACGCACACGCACACATAGGGCCGCACACCGAGCACTTTCATCGCGTCGGGTTTAAAGTGATTGACTTTTGAGCTAATTAGCCTCTTAAACTGCTCAAATTACACAATAATCTGGCAGCCACTTACAGTTTGGGCTCAGAGTGTCAACAGATTTGGAGGGAGATTTTGAAGAAATTAAAAAAAAAAAAAAAAAAAAAAAGCAATCTTCCAAATAATGAACGTGGCCTAATTTTTTTTTTTTGAGCTTGGGAATTGGAAGAAAATATTAGCTGGGACCTAATATCACAACATAAGCATTGTTAGAGTTTGTCTGGTCATACAGGGAACGAATGCTTGAAATCAATTGGACTGCAGCAGCGGGGACGACAGCGTCGAGCTCATGAAGACAAAAGCAGAACCAAGGCGCGCAGACACGCATCAGGAGTGCTCTCAGTGTGACTTCCAGTGGTTTATTGGGCCTGTTCGCAATACAAGAGCGCCTAATTCTTTGCAGTTGCCGCCTCCTGACAGCCAAACGTGTCAGACCCGTCACTGATAACATCAGACAGGCAAACCAAAGCTTCAACATAACCAGTCATTCTGACTATGCTAAAAATCGAATAATGTCAACAGTGCTGTTGCGGTGGAAAATGTTTTGGTATTACCAATCACTTGAGGTTAGTACGACTCTGATATTTTACTATCATATGTTTCTGTTGGACTTTATTTTAAAAAAGGCACGGTTTCAGGCAAATAAAAAAAAAAAGACCCCCCGTCGCCCAGATGCTGACATCGACTGTTTCTGCTCTCGCTAGTACCACGTGTCTCCTTGAGGACAACACTTCTCTGTTTTTGAGAATCTCGCCGTTATGTTTGAAACAAGGTAAGCCTCTTTAATCAGCTCCCATCGTTAATAGCTGTCTTTCTTGTGTCCCACTTTTAAATGTGTCCCTTCAGGAGATGCTGACTCTTTTTAACTGATGCCAAACTTTGAAGCAACAAGACAAGTTTTTCAAATTTCTTTAAAGCATAGAAACACCACTGATTTAAAATATGTCATGTGATGATTCAAGGCAGAGCTCGCACTTTCAGCTGCTTTAAAAAGAGGCTGAGTAACTCTTGCCACGACGAAGTCTGCAGAGTCAGCACTGGTCTGCTGCCTCCCTCTGGTTATCTGATACTGCGTGGCCCTGCTGTCGATATAGCAACATTAATCACTTCAATTCAGGGGATTTTCGTACAGATGTATGCAGATCTGTGTATGTGTGTGTGTGTCTGTTACCATGTAAATGTGGGTCCCCTGGTCAGCGGTGATGAGCTCAGCACAGCGCAGCAGCTCATAAACCCGCTGGATCCACGGCCCACGACCACTGCGAAACGTGAGCCATATCAACCGCCGCGAGCTCCCTCGGTCTCGATCACACACAGACAAACAGCTGAGGCCGATTTGCATCGGAACGCGGCGTCCTGTTGACAGCCATGCTGACCACTAATTCAATCAGGATCAAGATGGTGCAATGTGTTGTTGAAACTCCAGCCATCTGTTTGACAGGGACTTGAGGTTACGTGATGAAACGCGATGCTGATGCATGGTTTCGTGATGAGGCGCGTGGATCGGGCGAAGGGAAATAAATCTCTCCTTTTGCATTCAGGTAAACACTGTTACAGCAAAAACAAGAAATCCTGACACATCCATGAGAGCGAGGAGGCAAGGTTGTGAGACAAAATAGTCGATAAAATACACAGCTGGGATGTTTTGGAAAGAGGATTTCGTCTAAAACGGATGGTAAATCCAAGAACAGCAATGGTAAATCTACTGTTTAACACACAATGAGGCAATTCTAGAATGCGATAATGAGAAATAATGGCGCAGGAGAGCTAATTTATTGACAAGTACAGTTGGACAAAGCTGATTAGGATAGAAAACAGCTGTATTTGAGCTCTGGATATGCCCATATGTGTGTGTGTGTGTGTGTGTGTGTGTGTACACGCTGCGGTACATTTGAGGACTCGTCTGAACTGGACGAACTCAAAGATATTTTGTGGATGCTGAAGTCACTGCGGTCGAATCTAACTTTGAGAAGAGGTTATTTTACAGTTAGCGGTGTGGTGTACGGTTCTGGTTAGAGTGTGGGTTTGGGGTTTGGGAGTGAGTGTTGTTGAGGGAAGGTGCCTCACTTAGGATGCAGTACAAGTGTGTGCGCAGGTGTATGTGTGTATAAAAGTAATTGTATGTATATTTAGACACACCAGTGGCTGAAGAGATGGAAATGTGGGTATGCTGGTGCGTCCACCGCTTCGATCCGGGGTAAATATCTCGCCAACTTTGCGCCTTCAAGGACGAATCCTGCTGAATTTGGTCATACCTCGATCCCCTTTTCCCCTAGCACCACCATTAGGTTGACGATCAGATGGATAGCCACTAGATTTGTGTCACGTGTAACAAGAGAGAAATCAAATACGGAGCTCGGGGAGGCAGGCACGTTGAACGCCAAAAGCGAGCTTAAATAAGCTGACGTCCAATGAAATCCCCAAAATCCAAAGTTGAAAAAAAAGCAAGTAACAAAAGACGGGCAAAGGAAGGTCCAAGGGAAACAACTAAAGAGAAATCCAAAACGGAGGACAAACCAGAAAACCGCAAGGAGAAAATCGGGAACACAGGGAACACATGAGGACTGGGGAACAGGCACAGGAGCACAGGAGACGCATTGGACGGAACAAGACGAACAAGCTAATTACCAGCTAATGTAAAGAGGGGGTGAGGTGCAGGTGGAAAGACACTGGGAACAGGGCAGTGCTAGCGACACAGGTGTGGGGGAGGAAATCAGACTCGGGAGGAGCACAGGAACACAGGTGGGAACACTGGGAACACAGGTGAGCAGGAAGTAGAAAGTGACAAAACAAAAATAAAGGGGATTTGTTCCATCCATCGACATGCTAACATTCCGATATGAGCATTAGACCAAGGCACTGCTGCACTCATGTACAAGGACCAGGCGTAATTGCTGCTGGCGACGCCGTCTCGTCGACAATCGGATCGCTTTCCGTTTTTTTTCCTCAGAGCCTAGCAACTAGCGACAACACAAGACACACTGCATTTGTTTCAAATTTCCGCGGAGTAAAGATCGGCCCCACTTTGGAAATAAGGAAGAGGCATGCTCACTGAAGAATTAAAGTGAAATGTTTGTGACTTTAAAAGGCTTTTTTAGAATAAAACAGGAGAAAAAGCACGAGTCTACTCATTCATTAAGTCTATAACAGGGACATATCATTACACTGTTGTGATTACATTGTGCAATCAACATCTGTCTCAACATGATAAGTGAAATAAAAAAGTTTGCTTTTGGCAGTTCAATTTAAATAAGGTCTCTTCCTGATGGGTTACAACATCACAAACTTCGCGAGGCCGGAACAATGGTGCGTTCAGGGGCGGGATGTTGGCTATAGCAGGCCAAGGAGGCTTTATTCCAAACACTGACAATCTGAACGCAAATCCTAATTTAATTGTAATATAGTTGAGGAAAGTCAAATATGTTCTCCGGGGGAAAGACTCTCAGCTGTTTTCACTCTCTTCTTCTTGTCCACGTGTAGCATCCCCCTCTGCGTTACAATATTGTAAGTGATGTTGTTTATTTTAGGGGAATAACCGGAGGGCTTGTGTACAGTTCAACAGATTGTATATCCTGTTGGCTCGGTAATAGATGGATTACTGAATAGAACTGCTGGGTGGAGGCCCAGAGACCCAAAGGATAAGGATCTCTAAAAAACACCTCTGAAATAAATGCAAACTGAACACAAAGAAAACTACCAAAAAAAAAAAAAAAAAATGTCCTGAGGGGTAAAGTGGAACATGAAAAGCGAGGGGTCGGGGTAATAATTGGAAATGGGATTGAGCTTCGGTGTCTCGGTCCTGTATAGTAGGTTGGTGGTCCTTTTTATGTGTCAGTGGCTCAGGGCCTTTTGTCTCATAATCTGTCCTTGGCTTCAGTACAAAACCCCAGTAACAGACCCAATACCGAGCGCCAAGTCCTCTATGCAGGTCCACCTCTTTCAAATGTTTTCATGTGGTGCAGGGTGCCAACAGGAACACCTTATCTGATCACTTCATTAAGTGCTTTGGTGGGAGTCACGGGTCGGACTGATTATAAGAAATTAGTCTATATAACTGCAAACAAACAGTCTCTGGAGCGTCCTGCAGCCGGCGGGGTTTTTTTTTTTTTGCCAAATGTGGAATAAGTTTACATTCTTTTTCTAAAACAGTGTTGTGTTTGCCCGGAGAAGGTCACGATCGAGTTTTCATCGTAAAACAAACCTTCTTATTGAGGACATTACAAGCATAATATTTTTCAAAATCTGTACTTGAACTGTGATATGTTTATGACTGAGGATTTTTCTTTTTTAACATAGTTTTGGCTCGAAAACTGCATGAAATGAGGCTGAACTAGTGGGTTTGTTCACGGGATATGGTATTTATTTGATTGTAAATTCCTTAAAGTTAGTGGTAGACTGCAGGAAAGACTGTAATTAAAGCTAGTTTAAGGTAGCGCACGGATGCCCCAACTGAACCTGTTCAGACCCGTTGGGAGCCAATGGTGCTTGGACAAAAAAGAAAAAAAATATGTTTTTTTTGTTGGTTTTTTTTTCACTTTTGGCAAAAATATTGTGTAAAAACGTGTGATAATTGACACTAAGTTTGGGCTATATGTCCTGTTCAGTGCTGGGGTTTGTTATTGATGTGACAATGCTTTGAATGCAACACAGAGGCTATTTCTTACTTTCTCTGCTGTACATGGCTGTAATCATTGTACCAACTGCATGACATGGTAACACAAAGCAGCATTGCCGCAGCTTATATCAACCGAGTGGGGCACGGGGCCTGCTCTCGGTCGTCAAAAAACAGAACACCGGTAAGAGCACAGTGCGGCCCGGGGCTATAAAAAATTATGATTTTCTTTTATGATTGTTTTTGCCTCGGATGTGAATTCAACAGATGTGCAAAAACCGATGATTTATCAGCCCGTAACCTCACATCCAAACCTGAGAATGAGTTCTCCCAGGTAAACAGAGTGCGCCTGAACACGTCTCCTGTGCAGTGTCTCTGTTTTGTGCACTTGTGCATGTGTTTATGTGCGCTTTCGCGGGCCCTGCGCTCGGGGGACTCCTCACCCATCCATCCCCGGAGCCCCCTTTCGGTAACCTAAACCCCCTGGCTTTGACAAAACATAATTAAACGCAATAAAAACGTGACCTACTTTTTACGCGATCGCAGCCGGAGACAAGAGGGCCCCGAGCGCAGACAGGGTGTCTTTGAGGATTAACACATATGCGCACACACATTTTTCGCTTTTTTTTCCTCTCTCTATATCTCTCTCTCTCTCTCTCGGTCCCGTGCGCTGGCTCTCCATGTAAAGCTGGTAGTCTACAGACTGATGCACACACACACATGCACCCATCAACTGTCTCAGATTCCCTCCCCCTGCCCTCGTTTGGCCCACGCCCCACACCGCCTCACGGGACTCCCACCTCTCGGCGGCCTCAGGTCACAGCTCGTTTGCGGAGGCCATCTGTGTTTCCCACTCTCTCCCCTCGCACTGTTTTGCTGGATCGGGAGTCACGTGCCCTCCCCCCCCTTACCGCCACACTCCCACCGGGGGCATGATAATTCATGTAGGGGCAGGTAGGCTGGTTCTTTCACCATGTAAGTGGTTCGGCACCAGCGCTAAATTAAAATGTGATGCATCAGTGCTAAGAAATGCTGATGAATATTACTGGTCCCAGGTTTGCCACCCACGGAGGATTATTGCAGAATATCACCGTGTCAGTACGCTGCCATTTATGTGGGAGTCTGACAGTTAAGACAAAGAAAATAAAAAAAATCTTGTTCCCTCGCTCGACTGTAAAGGTCTCTCTCTTGAGGAGTGATTCAATTGCACGTAGGAGGTTTTGGAAATGATTTGCCTTAAGATCTGTCAGGGACTTGAAACGTGCTAATCCATTTCTATCAGTGCAGAAAGCCAAATACAGGCAGAAAATGACAAGTGGAAGACATATGGGTTTAACAAAACATCACTCTTATCCCACTCGGTCTTTTTATTCGCGAGCGCATCGGGCCGAAACGTGAGCCGACGTTTTCCAGGCGCTGCCGAGGCAGATTTCTGGATATAAGTGTCTGGCGGTGACTCACAGCGGAGGCTCATCACCTGTCTGCCTACTCAAACACGCAATTTTGACCCCACTCAATTTTCCTGGGCCAATCAGCTAGCTAAAGTGAAGCTGTCACTGCCTGGACGGGCGCTGAGGCCGTTAGCACCGCGGGTCACTGTGGGGAAAAGGCCCGTCTGCAAAGCCAATTAGCCTCTCAGCACACCATAAAAACAGACAGGGCCGCAGCTCGGGGAAAACTTTCCTGGCTCAGACTGCACGTGTAGGATTTTTTCCAATACGACAATTTGGAGCGATGGGCGGTTACAAAAAAAAGAAAAGAGAGTAAAAAAAAAAAAAAGAGAGAAGTGAAACCCAATCTCCCCACTCCCAAAATATTTGCACTGCTGAGAAAAACAAAAGCGATCCGATCTCTGTTTGAATCCATTTTTTCGGTGACACACTTCTCTGAGGAGACCGGAGGGAACTGCCGAGCAGACACATAATCTCTCTTTGACAGGAAAATTACCCATGAAGTCTAAATGTTTATATTCTGTGAACCGGCGGGGGGAAATGCTGAAACGTTTGGTGGAGGGGCTCACCGGGAACCGATTGGCTGCCGGCGAGCTCCCAAACAAACACCTGTCAAAGGGAAAAGTAAACAATCAAACGCATTTGCCAATGATAAATTACACAGGGCAGGTAAACTGTGGCTCTGAGTGCCTTTTATTGAACCCTTTTATTTCACTATGACAGTCTCTGCACTGATGATAAAATGGATCCCCTGTTAAAAGGCTGTGAGATGATGAAAGCTTCTGAAAAAAAACCCTTCAAAGTGGACCTTGAGTTAAAGAGGATGGTAATGATGCCACAGTGGTTATCTCGGCTTTGGTTTGCAGAGGAAAAATGACGGGAATTGTGTGTCAATACCTGGAGTGTGGAACGATAGCCGACGTGTTTCAGCCAACGGGTTCTGCCTCTTTTGCTTTGTACATGGACCAAACCAGAGCCCACGTGATCTGCGTGACTACAAACGGACACAGGAACACTTCTGATCGCTCTCCCTGGTGCCCCCATGTTTAAAAAAAACCCCAAAAGGGCCCTCTAGGATGTCCTTCCAGTTGACAGAATGTGTTAAAGGGGCCTCCAATCGTACTATTCTACACGCTGGCACCCTTTTTTTTGCCCCAGCCCCTTAAAGATCCCAAGTCCACCACCTACCTTTAAATTAATCCATCTAATGAGCTTGCATATGTGCATTTCTGCAAGAAAGATAAAGAACCCTAACCCTATTTGTCAACTAATATCTTCCTTTATACACTGCAAAAACAACAACTTGACAGCACGCAGCACTGCGGCACACCTACTCCATCACTTATCTTGGATCACCTTCCCCTGCAACCATATGATTTATGTCTCCTGTGATACAGTAGCCTATAGAAAAAGGCTAGCGGCGGATCAGTGCACAAACACACTGGGGCCCTATTCAGTCCAGACGCCGCGGCCAATCGGAGTCAAAAAGCCGAACGGTTTCTGAAGCGGCCGCAGCATCTGCAGGACGGCACGCTTTACTGATAGAAAGAAGGCAAAAAACAAAACAAAACAAAACAGTGGGGTTGCCTCGGAGCGTTTTCTGCCCACCCACTTGCTGACCTACAAGAACAGATATATGCCACCTACAGTACTCCCACACACACACACACACACACACCCACACACACATAAAGAATTTGAGACACATGGAGACCTGGTGATGTTTTGACAACAATCCCAGTGTGATTTACAGAGAGCAGATCAGACTTTTGCCCTCGACTTTTCTTTCCAACTCTCTGTGTCAGTTTGTGTCTCTCTCTTGTTTTCTCTCTCTCTCTCTCTCTCTCTCTCTCTCTCTCTCTCTCTCTCTCTCTCTCTCTCTCTCTCTCTCTCTCTCTCTCTCTCTCTCTCTCTCTCTCTCTCAGACACACACACACACACACACACACTCAGGTGATCCAGATCACAGTACTTAATGTGTCACGCTTGACTTTTCCGCCTCGGGCTCCGGGACTACAGAGAGGGCAGGAGGTTTTTCCCACACAACCTCCCAGGTTTGAGCTTTTTATATATTCACTCCAGAAAATCGAAAACACACGGCGCGTTATTGTCTCTCATTGTCTTTCAGGCAGCGGCCTGCTCACGGCTCAAAAAAACAAGTACAAGAATTAACCAAGCAAAACATGAAAATCTCAATCTTCCATATCCATCAGTTTGTGCTAGGATTGGTAAACAGACAACATAAACCAAGTGACGATGGAGCTTTTTCCATAACCCACAATCTCATTTTTGGAAGCAAGTAAACATATAGAATACTACTGCTACAATGTACTATAGATCGTACTTGTGAGTTCATCCAAAACACCAAAGCCTGGGTGGCCCTGCTTTGTAACAAAACCCAATCTTCCTCTGATGACGACAATAGGATTCATTTTTGCAGCTGGTTGAAGCGAAGGGATCCATCGTAGAAGCCATCATCGAGGATTAAAACGCGTTCAGAGTTTTTGAATTTTCCCCGTCGTATCGGATCTCATCTGTGCAAAACAGGTCTCGCTTGTGCGGTTTTTCCTCTGGTTGTAGTTGTGACTCATGCATCAGAGTCTGTTTATTTTCACATCATCTTTCATAAGGATAATGTTGCCCCAAATGGAGCAAATTTGCGTTAAGTGTTGTCTGTATTTGCTTTTCTCCGCTGGTGCTCCACTTGTGTGGTATCATGTGCTTTCCGTTTGTACAGAAACGTTTTAATAGTCTCCTACCTGCTCAGCTAATTGGTTAATGTGTTTCAGGTGTGCTGTATAACTGACCTGCCCCTTTTATAAGCTCAGAGACAACAGCTTACAGAGGGGTGGATGTTAATTGTAGTACTCCCCTCACCCACTCTGCCGAGTGTCCAATATAAAGCACGAGAACGGGATCAAGTGAGGTAAAATGTTACCGTGACCGTCACCTTCCACACCTATTATGTTAGCAAAACATGTTAGCATCGCCTTCTAGCTGTCTTTTGGTCTCCGAGGCCAGAGGGAAATATCTGACTCTTTAGCTGCTAATTGTGCCGCTATGTTCTATAACTAGTGGCTAACTTTTCTCTCTGTTCGTTTCTTGGCAGAGAGTGCTAAGAGACATGGTTAGCTTAGCTTAAAGGTGCAATATGTGAGAATTCCACTAAAATATCCAATAATGATAGGTTATTAACAGGAAATAACAGGTTTGACATGTCAAAGAAGTCAATGAGTTGTGTAGCAGTGACAGTTAGCATGCTTACCAGCTAGCCTCGGCAGGCCAAAGCTCATGTGCCACAAGTGCATCCCCAGAGTCACCAGTCTGGGCTGGCTGTGTTCAGCTAATTGGACCGCTAGCTGGTAACTGAACTAACTTGCTAATGGCAGCTAGAGTTAGCAGCAGTTAGCTGTTACTCTGATGATATGCTTCCCCCTGAATCCAAAAGGTGTTCAGTTTTTACATATTGTACTAAACAAGTTAGATATAAAGTGCTAATTATTGAGTTTTGGAGGTGCTGGTTGGGGGATTTTAGCCATTATTTGGACCAAGCCGTTGTAGAATGTTTACAGCCAGATTTAAAATATTCTGAAATCATGTTTGCCCTCACGCGATCTGGCCCACAGTAGTTTTTGCACAACCGAGCTCACACCATAATGGGCCACCCAGTGGTGTTAAATTGCCCCAAGAACTTGCAAGCCCCCCTGGGTCATCCGGTCCAGCGCAGGAGCCCTGCTGGAGCTCCCTTTCCTCCTGGAGCCCCTGTCAAAATCTCTGCAACAGATCTGCCAGAGATCCCCTCTCGTAGCCAGATGAAAGTCTGCTACCGGTAAGTAGGCCATAAAACCACAGGAAGGAGGGGGAAAAAAAGTAAAAGGGCCTCAGGATCCGATGCCAAAAAACCACCCTCTCCTCCCTCTCTTCCCGTGCCTCCACTGTCCACACACCCAGTGCATCCTCCCCGTGCAGTGCCCCCACCCTTGGCTCCAGACAAATGGGTCAGGAAGCCATTTGACTGTGGGGCACCCCTGCGGTAGCCATGCTGGAGTGCAGGGTGGTAGTAGTAGTAATAGAGGCAGACGAACAAAGCAGGAAGATCCAGATTGTTAGGTGAGCTGTGGGGTGTCAGCGAGGTGTCACCATAATTACCCTCCATCATCACCCCACCCAGGAGGACTCAGGCCTTTTTGACTGAGCAATTGAATAAAGATGTGCGTGCCTGTGTGTGTGTGTGGGGCGTGTGGATTTACGTAGCCAAAAAGGAAGCTCCCGACAGCTGTTCCTCTCATCGCCTTTAGCTGACGAGGGGGAGCGACCTCCCTCTCTCCTTTCACTCCGTTTCTGTCTCCATCTTTCTTCTTTCTTCCCACGTCTTCCTTCTCATCGGGGTGGATCAAACCCCACATCTTTGACCTGACATGCAGTCAAGAAAAGGATGTTCCTGATGAATGCTCTTCAGGAAGCACGTGCGTCATCTGTATCCTATATCATCATCATTCCCCCAGCTACTAGACTCCTGGGCTGCATCGGGGATAATTACAGCACCATTGATTGTCAAGGTGGAGCTATAACTGCATTTCCTGTCACAGTTCTAGGTCTAGAGTTACACCACGCAGGAGACCCCTCGAACTCGAACTTTAAAGGCCGGTAATTCCCCCGTTTTGCATTTAGTGTCACTTGAGAGGGCTCCTTGAGCGAATGCGAACTCGATCTGTGCGTGGACGAGTCCTTCGCCCTCACTCCCTGGCAGTCGATTATGAGTTTTCAGAATATAAAAACCTCTGCCAGAACAGAAAATCTTTGTGGGATGTGAGTTGGACCAAGTGAAACCCTGAGGCTGCAGACTCGGCTCTACAACAGCGCCACTCGTTATCTCAGACCTTAATATAATCTGACAGTCGGTACGCTGGCATTGGTGCATTCGTCAGCTGCGTGACGCTGGGCAACAGGTGACTCCTCGTCAGTTTCCCGTTACGAGGCCGCTGTTTTCCAGTGGTGCCACTTTCTCTGACATCATTTACCAGACTGGCCGCTCAATTCCAGTAGGCTGATGGTAATAGCAGGGGGCTGGCATAGCGGCTGCTGAGTGAGGTGGAAGACTGTCAACACCTTGGCTGTTTCTGAGTTGTTCAAGAGCCAGAGCAGGGGTGCAGTTAGAGAAACCAAATGTTTACAGGAGAGGTTATCTCTTGGTGCTGCTCTAAGAGTGATTGAACCATTGTTGACCAACCTCGTGAAGCATTAAGTCATTGGTGATGTGCCAGATCACCACCAACTGTAATTAGCCCAGTTACCAACTGCGTTCTTGTTATTGTCAACAAAGATTTAAATCTAGGGGAGTTTTTGTGGCTCCATTGTTGGGTTGTAGGGCAGATAAGCCACACATGGAAGCTATTCCTGCCTATCTCGCCGTATAAGCCTGGTTCCTGTATCTAGATTGCATTGCGGGGTTGTTGTTCACTTTCAGCGCCACACAGGAGTGCAGGACGTTGGTGGAGAACCACATGTCTTGAGAAACATCTGCAGTTGAGAACATGGCCTGTGGATGGGCTGAAAGTAGTCTTTTGATTCATTGGTATGAATGAAAACCAGAAATTCCTCCCTGTTTTGAAGTCTTTCTGAAAATCACCACTTTATGAAATAAAAGAAATAAATAATACATGGAAAATAGCTTCACAAGATGTCAGAGGGCCATCAGTTGCTTTTGGCTCCCTTTGATTTGTGACTTCACTCACCCGCAGCCAGCTACAAGCACAAGTGTTAAAAACGTTGTGGTTCAAGGCATGAACAGTATGCCTTGGGCGTTGAACTGAAAACTGGGCATGAGATCAGCTTAGAGTTCAGCATGATGGTTATTTTGTACAACTCTGAGGCTTACAGAGTGAAATGTCCACTTCTCAGAGCCATATTTATACTAATCATAAGCAGTGCAAATATGCTTTTTAAATTGGGGCATTCTTTGGCCTTACTCACATCTTTGGAATTTCTGAAGAACACTTCTTCACGTGCCTTTGAAATAGTTACTGGCTCTTCCCAAGCTCCTAAAAAGGCCTGCCAAACTTTTCACTTTTGATAAAGTCTCAAAGTTTTACGGTTTCAAACGACGGGGCAACATCTCAGATGTTACACATTTCATACTTTCTGGAGCGGAAGCCTTTTGATCTCCAGACTTCTGCCATCTACTCCAAGAGCATTGATCAGCTGGAGCGAGCTTTTATCCAAACAGAAGGTTGACCTCTTTTCGGAGACTCAGGGTTTCTGCCTGCTGCTGCCGCTGCTTCTGTGGACTGAGCGCTAAACTGCAGATCAGAGAGCCTTTCAACACCCACAGTGGGAATTGCTGAATGCCCTGTTCAGTTCAATTTGGCTCACTTAAACTCTTCTGCTCTGACTTATTAAGCTCTGTTCTATTCATTTCGGTCCTATTTTTATTCTATTCTCTTCTATTCTCATCCCATTGTATATATTAATCAGTCTAACAGTAAGCCAGTATTGGACAACCAGGAAGGAACTCTTGAATATGTCATAACCTGGATACATGTCGCCTTGCTCCGCGGTCGGAGGAAGTTGCATGTAATGCTTCCCTTAAATGCCCTGACTTCCTCCCATACCGTACATGCGAATGACCGACCGATGATTCTGCTTTTGATGCGGGAAGGTTGTTGTTCTGGGACACCCAGGCGGGACGGTGAGGGGCGGGGGGGGGCGTGAAAAGCTTTGCAGATGTGGGCCGTCAGGTGGAGGCCGAGCTGACCTTGATTATTCCCAGCAGTTGTGGAAGGGCATGGGCGTGTGTCAAGCCACCGGGAAGTGAAACTTTATTGAGAGGGCAAAAAATTCTATGGAAGTGAGGTCAGGAAGTCCATCACAATAGCTGAGGCTGCTCGCAGGAAGCATGGGCACAGCAGTGTGACTCAGCAAAATCTGCCGTGGTGATGGAGAAATACTGCAATTTCAAATGGGACAGGGGGGTCATTCAGAATTTTTTGCCCTTTCAAGATTAGAGTGGAGTCTATCCTTCATAAGGAAATTGCAGTCCATTTGATAAGCTTATCTCCCTTACAAATGCCTTTTTTAAGGTACTGTCGCTCAAATGACATTTACTTTGATTTCTACGACTTCAAAGTAAAAGTTGGAGGTTGTCCGAGTTTCAGTCGCGGACTTCAGAGCTCCAGAGCTTAGGTGGAGTGAAAGGTGATCCATTTGATGTGGGAGATTTGGTTAGTCGAGGAAATTAACCTGCTGGGGAGCTCCCTTGATCTGCTGCTTCTACTTTAGCCTGTAATGAGCCTTGGCAATATGAGAGTTCTGTGTCAGAGTCGGAGACAAGGTCAGGTTGTGGAGATTGGTTTGCGGTCCCACTTGCATTACCCTCACGTGCACATCTGAAATTGCAAGTCGCGCTTGGAAAAATGACACCCCTCGGTGTATTTCGATGTATCTGTTAACATATGGACTCTGGTGAGAGGTATTGAGCTGGAGATCGTGAGCTAGGGAGAGTGATGGGACCGGAAACTCTCTTATCAAGAATCTCAGAGTAACTCTGGGAAAGGTTCTGTGTTGAGGGGAGGTGGATCCCTACAACTGCCCTCTTTGGCTCTGGATGTCAAGGTCACAACCTCATCCTGTCTCTATTGGGCATGACGGATACCTTGACGGGGCTCATGGTCAGCAGGTCAGAAACCTGTGGGTGACTGATTCTAATAGAGAAGCCACAAAGGCGGTTTGGATTGGGAAAAAAAGTCGGAGGAGTCCAAGTCTGTATCCAACTGTGTGAGAGACAGAGAGAGACACAGCAGGAAAGCATGCACAGACACACACTTTTGGACCGAGCCTTGATGTAAAGCAAATCAGTCGGATCAGCATCCTGTTTCAGCCCAGTCACGACACACATATGAATCAATCTTCATTAGTATGGCACGGACGGCAGACGGCTCGCAAGAGCAGAGAATAGCAGATCTGGAGATGATCGCCCGCTCCAGCGGTTTGCTCTGTCTTTGATGAGTTGACAATATGCTTAGCCTTGTTCCAAGGATGGGGCATTGAGTTCATAAAGTCTGGATAAATACAATCATAACAACAGACATCCTAGCATCTGCTAAGATTGATGGCAAATGAAAGCAGCTAAACTGGCTGCAGATCGAAAGTTTAACTTCATCTAAATCAGTGACAGACACACCTAGAAGCTATTCCTGGTTTCATTGGCAGTTGCGCGGTTGCATCATGCTCGCCGCGTTGTTTACACGAGCGAGGGCGAGGCACAAGAGCTAAACAACGGCACACACAGAAAGTTGGTTAGCTGGCCAGCTGCCACCCGAGTCAAGCCAAGTCAGACCTCCATCTCCATCACTTGGCTGTTTGGATTGGGTTTCCATAGCTGTGGCCTGCAGAAGACCCCGGCATTGGAGAGGGAGGGAAGAAGGGAGGGAGGGAGAGCTCTTGCTGAACCGTGAAGGAAACGCTGAATTGGACTTTCGCACTGGGCTAATTTAAGAGAGCCCTGTTGTTTTAACACCATTCCACGGCCCTGGACTGTTTTGGGTGGACGGGGAAAAAAAGAGAAGCAGACAGAGAGATTCTTAACCCACTGCCCTTGGGATACCAGTCTGCATTCCTGCAGTTGGCTTGACCACAGCAGGACCCCTGCAGCGGGCCGAGCGCGAGTCGACTCTCACCGGAGAGGCTCCTGTTGCACTGTGTGTGCACTTCACTGTGTTTATTCAAGAATTTAACAGCATTTAAAGTCCTCAAAGTATATTAGAACCCAGCTCTGTTTTTGCCTTTTTTCAATATCTTCATGGAAAGTTGAAATGCCAGAAATGATAAAAAGCATCACAAAAATTTGGGCAGCAGCAGAAAAGCTGCTGTAAAACCTGTTTCTTCTGCTTGTATAATTTCCGTCAGTGTAGACGCAGCATCTGCATTTTGTTGCCACAGTGTTTTGGTCTACCTCCTCATTGTCTGCCCACACAATATGAGTGGGCAGAAAAATGTATTCGTGAAAAGAATATTATTTATATCTCAGTTTGGCCAGCACGAATGCCTCAGTTTATTAGTGCTTGTTCTGGAGACTTGGGAATATTTTCATTTTCTATTTTTATTCAGTTAAGTTGTGGAAGAGGTATTTTTTTTGTTATCATGCCCTGAGAAGAACTGTCGACCTCTCCATGACTTTAGTCCAGGGTAAAATATCTTGCAAAATACTTAACGGAATGCCACGACACCTGGTGCTGACATGCAGGTTCTTTCAATTAGCACCACCACAAGTTTACCTGTTGGGAAACTTTGAGTCCTGGCAAACACTTTTTCATGGCAATGGCACTTTCCAATGGCCACGCCCCGCCGCCACGCCACACCACAAAGACTGCACAGGAAATGGCCCAAGGAACATGACAAAGAGTTGAAGGCGCTGACCTGGTCTCCAAATTCCCCTGATCCCGAACCGATTGAGCATCCATGGGATGTGCCGGAGCAATTCCAATTCATGGAGTCCCCACCTCACAACCTACAGGACAGAGAGGATCTGCTGCCAAAACTGTGATGCCAGACACGACAGAACATTGCCTAAAAGTCCCGTGTCAACGCCTTGATGGCACAGTGCCAAGGACAATCCATGGTGGGGCCTCCATGAATCTGACTTTCTCTGGGACGTCCCAAACGTGATGGATAAGATTCTGGGAGTTTTGAGGCCAGGTCGATGTCTTCAGCTCTTTGTCACATTTCTAAAGCTGTTCTGGAACAGTTTTTGTGGTGTGGTGCATTGTGATGATGGGAAAAGCACTGCTGTCTGGGACTGCTGTTGCCATGAGGGAGTGTACTTGGTTTGCACCAATATTTGGTGGGTTGTGCGTGTCAAGTTGCAAGGTTTCCAAACAGAACACTGCATTGTAACAAGATGATCAGTGTTATTTTCTTCATCTGTCAGTGGTTTTAATCAGTGTATAGTAAGAGGCGACCAAATACACACAGTCACCCTGAGTAAAATTACAGATTTCTCAGAGTTTGAACATTGTTGGAAACATTTGGGACTAATATGTTACGCAGGTCTAGTTGTATTTTAGCACTTTTAATGCAGAAATGTAACTTATATTCCATCTTTACATACGGACTTGGGAAGCCACTGGCTTGGCTTTAGTCTGTTAGTCTTGTTAACATTAAACAGTTTTTCGAGTGTAACTGACAGATGGCCACATAGCTCTGCAAGCCAACCAATAGCTACATACAAAAAGGAAGATAAGTGGACGGTGGATCAGAAGGCTCCTGCTGAGCTCGTCAGTGGGCTGCTTGGTTCTCCCTGAGGAAGGAAGCTTGAAGCGCTATTAGGCTTCCTGGACCTATTGGTGCGCCTAAGTGTGTGGGAACAAAAGATCCATGGATGCAGAAATTCAGCTCGCCACAACTCAATCCTCTTTTCCAACCCCCTGCCAAATTGTTATCATTTTTCATCTATTCTCGTTGGGCGCTCCCCAGCATGCTGGCACACGCGTCGCCTTTGGTGAAACAAGGACGAGCGGTTTTGTCACATTGTAAAGTCATCAGAAGGTGGGCGAAGCAGCAGGGCTCCTCTGCTGGCTCCCATGTCTGACTCGTTTCCACCGGCTTGTTATGACTCTAACAGTCACATCCTACCCACTCACCCCCATGGGAAGAGGTGGAGAGGGAGAAAAGCAGAACGAGAGGCTTAGAGGGATAGACTGGCTACCGGGATAGGGGAAGGAACGCAAACGTGAGGCGATGATAAAAATGGGTCTGGCAAGCACGTGAAGCAGAAGGAGTTGATCTTTACCGTCTAAAGGGTTGATGACAGATGAGTGACAAATTAGAAACAGACAGCGCTCCTGTCACTGGATCTCCATCTTCAAATAAAGAGTTTGAGCTTGAACGGGCCATATCATCTCTGAAGTCTTGGATGATCTCCCATCCCTCCGAAAAACCTGATCCGTGTCATTTAGATTTCTGCCTCACCGCGAAAACGATCACAACGCCTGATTTTCCTTTCTCTGTACGCGCCTGTGACGTCAGAGAGGTTACCTTTCAGCGGTGAGAGCCTCTGCGGTTTTCTTCTCATCCCGGCTAACTGATGCCATCAATCAGTTCACGTCCTCCCATCAGTAACAGCCCTCTAAAAAAGTTCATTTCAGTGCAAAATCAAGCTGCCAACAAGTGGCAACAAACCACCTCAACAATGAAGCACTCCATCAACTTGCAGCGAAATGAAACATGCTTTATTGCAGCACTGTAACAGCTAACGTGCTTACAGCTAATGGCCGGCTATAAAAGATTTTATGCATCTATGCTTTATATTGCCTGTCGGCGTCAAGTGTTGAATGAAACAATTGAGTCTTTTGCACGGCATCGAGCGTGTTACCGCAGCTATGTGTACCATTTATAAGGCGTATAAAACATGTTTTGAGCTTTCATGGTAGTTAATAATGGTTATTGTGGTAATGCTAATTGGTGAACGTGGCGTCTCGCTGCAGTCAGTCAAAATGCTGTCATTATTTTGAGGCCACTGTTGAAACCTTTTGTATTTGCTTCATCCGAAATCAGCTGTGGGTGGCTTTTTTTTGGGATGTATTGAGAATTAAAACCTCCACAGATGACTGATTGACTGATTAAATAAGGTTATATTTATCTAGTTAACCGCCCTACTTTTTTCTCTGGAAACATGCTCATTTGTGTTGTTGCCAAGAGTTGGATGAGAAGATTGACACCACTCTTGTGTGTGCAGTAAACGTCATGCTACAGCTAGCAGCAGGCTTGCATATTTTAGCATTAAGACAGCATTAATAGTTGATATGTTGAGAACGATATAGTCTAAAGGTAAAACAAATGCACTTTTGCACCTCTAACACAAAGTGTTAAGTTCTAGTTTTATGGGGAGTTTATGTTCGTGCTAAGATAAGCTAGCTGCCTGGCTTGTTGTTTCATATTTACTTATAATTATTCTGAAATGTATAGCTCACAGTAAAATCAATCTAAAATCATATGAAATGGAAGCTTACCAAGTGTATAAGTGTATTTTAGTGACAAATTCAGCAGAGCGAAGTGCTTCAGCTACCACGCTTACCTTTAGGTTGGGTTGCCAGGTATAACGACACATACCTTACACTGCCACTGTGAAGCACCCATTTAATTTGTATCATTATAAAAACGATAAAGGTGCAATACGTAAGAAGGGTTTAAATTGAAAACACTAAAAAAATGTACAAAAATGATCAACATAAAGAAATAACAGTTTTGAAGTCGTGTTGCAGAGACATCTGGCTAGTCAAGCTAGTCTCAGGCCACTTAACCTCAAGAGGTGATAGTCCGACTGCTAGCTTTACAGTTAACTAAGATAACCAGCCAACAGCAGCTACGGTTTGCAGCAGTTAGCCTTCTCGCTGCTGATATGCTGCCCCATATTTGTCTGGAGTGCGAATTTTACTGATGTCCAATTTTTACATGTTGGACCTTTAATGGGAGAAATTACCATTGGGAGGACAGTGGGAGAAAGGCTTAATAATACTGGTGTTGGCAGGTATGCACTGGTATCGACTTTCCAACTGGGCAAGAAAGTAAATAAGCGTGATTGCTAAACTTTTCATATAATTTTTAAAAATGTAAACAGAGAAATTCACTGCCATCGGGGTGAACTCAATTCGAATTCTAAGTTCAAATCCAAGGTCTGCTGGCATGGCTATTGACTATTCAAGCTTGTGTTAGATGAGGTGACTAAGCTTTTATGGGTTTTTGTCGATGATATGATTATTCCTACTTCACCTTCATAAATTGGTGTCAAGGAAAAACATGTCCTTACACGACAGCACAAGAAACTAGTTTATAGAGACGCGACTCACCGCTGAGCTGATATCCACATGTGGCTGAATGGGGAGATGTCGAACAGGCAACTGCAAGTCAGTTAATTAGCACGTCTAAGCATCATAAACCCCAGTCTGGCGGTTTGCTTTGTCGCGGCCCTCGCACTGGAAACCGCCACATCCTTCAGCCAGAGGTAATTACGCAAGAGGAGAATTCTGCCTTCAGCAGTGTCTGTACTGGTTTTTTAGGAGAAAGAGACATTTCAAAGTCGGGAACGCCAAATTATTTAACAGAGGGTGTTCAAGTTGAAATAAGTTCATAAAGGCTGGCTCTATGGGGACCGCGGCGACATGCTCCACTCAAAGCCGGAATGAAAACGAGGCCTGTGAAAGGCTGCTGAGCCTCCTGACGCAGCATAGCTTGTAAAACACGACTGCAGTGGTGAGGAGTCATCAAAATGTGCCGCTTGATGCTTTGATGGCTTTTCTCAGCTTGACAGAGGATGTTGTGAACCTCCACGAGGGATAAGCATCTTAATAAAAGTCAGCAGGTCTGAGAGAGTTCATGTATCTTTGCTTAATTAAAAAAATAAAAAGCCTTCTTTTGACATGAAACATGGCAAAAAGAAACCAAGATTGCCCAGATGAGGTCCATCTTTACATGCAGTCAGACCTCATGATGATATTGTGTCTTTATGTGTTTGAGTCAGGACAAACGTAGCACTTATAAATAATGGAACCTCATGAAAATGCTTCCCTGTGCAGTGTTTTTCTGTCCAGAAGTTCTTCTCTCTGGCTCTAGGGGGCAGTCTGGCTTCATTCCCTCTGCCCGAGCTGCAGCGAGGTGTCTGCAGCTGCTCTCACATTACACACTCTGACTTCTGCTTGCTCAGACGGCTCCTTAGAGAGCAGGGCCCCGCTGTTTATGCCAAAACGCCAGAGTGAAGCAACTAATATCTAGATTACAGTGAGCATATTTGAAAATAGCAGCGGAGCTTGAAAATCCTCCGTCGAACTAAACACAGATTTCAGAGAGCGAGCGTTTGGCTGACGCAAAACGCTGTCAAGATGATGCTTTTAGTGCTGGAATATGGAACGGCTTGGCCATCTTTCTTTGTATTTTTGTGCAAATTTAAAGACTGTTACATTTCACTGCCCGGCCACTTGGTGTTCTGATGCATAGCCAGTGGATCCATCAGCAGGTGGCAGCTGTTGGGTGACACCTGTCCAAGCAGGGTCAGCTCCAACATGGCCAGACTCTGGCTCTAAATGAAAAATCACCTGTGCACTATGGCAGCGACCTTTTACTGGGTGTTGAGGCTTCATTTTTTAACGGTGGAAGGAAGTCTGATACCCTACGCTCACAAAAAGAGGAGTGCATTATTCTAAAGAGCAAATTAGGAAAACATCTTCATCATCGCCACATTGGAAGTGCTCCAGGCCTCCAGGGGGAGCGCTCTGCGAATACATAGAAGAAATAATACATACTTTCTTGTTTGTGTTTTCAGGGTTTGTGCGTTTCTGACTTTGCGTCTTTGAAAACGATGTCGTTTAAGCTGCAGCACCTTTGCCCTGCTGTTATTGACGGCAGCCTCACTTAACCAGAATGCAGCGCGGCCACAAGACTGACAGGGTGCGTTCTGGGTAAAGGGAGTGAGGGGAGATCATGCAATCACTGTCATCTGATTGTGTGTAATCTGTTTATGATCAACCCTGAAGTGTGACTTGAAAGCACGTCCAGGCTTGTTCCCGTCACGGTTGGTGAAATGCATTCTGGGGGAATATAGGAAACCACGGCAAAACCCCTGGAATGAATTGAACATCAGAAACAGAAATCTACAAGACGCTCACCGATAGGACGTGGTGTTTCCGGCTGTTTGTATGCATCTACCGTGTCAGATTTTTTATTTTTTTTGGCTAATTCTGATGTGAGAAAGTAGTCGAGCTCTACCATCCTGTATCTAAGTCACCAAGTGAGCTGAAACAAAGGGAAAAGGGTGGAATGGTGGTGTGTGTGTGTGTGTGTGTGTGTGTGTGTGTGTGTGTGTGTGTGTGGTGGGGGGGGTTGACAGAAAGAGAGAGGCCTATGCTCTGTCCACATCTCCCCTGTGCCTCTTCCGAGAAATTGGACAGAGAAGAGGAGGGAGTGCGTGTGTGTGTGTGTGTGTGTGTGTGTGTGTGTGTGCGTGTGTGTGTGTGTGTGTGTGTGGAGGAGGACGGCTAAGCTGACATACGGACAATGTCAATGTCAAGATATGCAAGCTGTAAAACCCTGACAGTGCCTGTAACGGACGATTGATGCACAAAAAAAAAAAGCAAAGCGGGTGATTTTTCTTTGAACACAGCCGGTCAGCGCGGAGGCCACTTTAGCCAGATGTCGCTGGGTGTTTTGTTGGTTTCTTGTCCAGTATGAAAGGCGATTACCATACGGAATATTTCAGCAAACTCCCAAAATCCTTCACAAGAATTCGGCCAAAGTTCTTGCGAAAAGGGAACTTCGCGGTGCTTGTGGTTTCTCTGATCTCATCCGACTGATGCAGTCTGTTAATTCTTCCCCAAAATGCAACTTCTCATTTCATTGAGTAAAAGTATTGTGTAAAGTCAGTCATCGACACTTCTCATAAGGCGATGGCTTGATTAAAAGTCACAAGTGAACCAGCTTGTGCAACCCACTCACACATGCTGATTAACGCGATCCCCATGTGAAAGTGCGTTGCGTGGACGTGTCGAGCGCTGATCGGGCCACATGTGGCTGGATTCCGGTCGTATATTGACATTCAGGCGTGTGTGTTTTTCAATGTCAGTCTCCTCGCCGTCGTGTTTTCCCAACGTGCACCTGGTTTCGGTGTCCAGCTGTTGCTCGGGCGCCTCGACGTCACGGACTGCGTCGCCTCTCGCTCCGTGCGTTTTGACGACACAGAGGAGTGAATTATCCCACCGGCGCTCCCGCTCTCCATAAAAGACAGATTTTCGTTACGTAACGAAGCCGAGAGCTGCATGGAAAACCTATTGCTGTTCCCAGTCCTGTTCCTAATCCTCCCTGCAGTTGGCCTTAAGCCCCTTTAGCCCCGTTGACAGCAGTCAGCCAGGGGTTGTCATTAGGATGAAAGCGGTGCGATTCACCTGGTTACACAGCTGTCTGTTAGGACAGAGAAGGCATGATTACAGAGCGGTGCTGGTCCTCCCGCCCTCGCCAGCATGGACCAACACGCTTTTCAAGGAGACTGAATGAACCAGAGATGAGAGGGACGAGTCGGCCGGGGCCACAGTTGTTGTTGTTGTTGTGCTGATGTTGTTGCCTTTCTTGCAAGGGTTTCCGACGTTTCAACAGGTGTTACCTGTGGAGCTCCTGCGAACCTTTTATAGGCTTCTGCTGCGTCGCTGCTCCGGGACACAAGATTATGTGTCAGTGAGTTACAGCAACGCCGGACTTGAACCTGAAGTGTTTGATCCTCGTCCTTTAGACGTTGTCCCGGCCTGTTTCTCCTCTGGGTGTGCAGTGAATCTCCGGGCAGCCTGACTCTGGGTTCACTCCACCTCTGTGGTTTGTGCACAGAGGTAAACTCGCTAACGGCAACATATGACCGCTCGGAGCACAGTGAGGTCAAAGTCAAATGTGAAAAATGAGTTTCACGACCTCAGAACTTCCATCTGCTGTGGGTCACTGAAAAAAAAAGTGAAACTTGAGTCTGAAAGCATCGCGCACAGTTCAGAAATGTGAAATGAGTAGCCACAAATATCATCAAATAAACTATGCTAAGTTAAAACCACAAGATTTTGACATAAAAAGTTTCATTGTGCAACGAAAATTGTGAGACCGCTTATGAGGTCGCCCGGGTTAGGTCCGGGCAGCAGAGAACTGAGGCTGGATAAGCTAAAGGCTTGCTTAATTAGTGAGAGCAGGAGCTAGAATATATGTCCTCAAATCAAATATTTAGTTTATAAGAATGTTTGGAATAATGGGGCAGCTGTGGGTCAGGAGGTTGAGTGGGTCGTCTACTCATCGGAAGGTCAGTGGTCGATCTCCGGATCCCGCAGCTGCCCGTCGAAGTATCCTCGGCCAAGATACTGAACCCTCAGCTGCTCTCTGTGGCTGGTCCATTGATTGGAAAATGTGTGAGCATAGAAATATCGTGGGTATGTGCGTGTGTGAATCAGCCAATGTGACAAGTGTTGTGTAGAGAGGAGTGCTTTGGGTAGCCGGTGAACTAGAAAAATGTCAATTTTTAATGCGAGTTATGCTTTGTTAAGCCAACATTATGCATGCATGTTGACGTGAGCGGTGCACTTACCATCACAGAGACTCAGGACTTTGACATTATACTGTGCCGCCACGCACATTCAATGGCCAATCACTTGTTTGAACACCGCAGCTCCAATGACACCTCACTCGGAGGTGCCATTACTGTGTCTGTCAACGTGATGTTGTTGCATTCATACCACAGGGAAACCAAGCAAAAGACGGTAAGCATTTCACCTAATAGTCTGAGTATTTACATGAGCTGAACAGATCCCTTTCTAGCCCTGTGGTTCTGTATCACACGCCACCTCAAACCAGCGGTCCCGATGCGTCACTTATCGAGCTGTGTGCTGTTCATGATTCACAGTATAATTTTCCACCGGGCTCCAAGATGCCGGGATGCTTAACCTGCCAAAACTTTAAAAGTTTCCTTTGTTTTGTTTTTTTTTTTCTCTGCAGGTTCGTGTGGTTCGTTGTCAGTTTAATCAGTTTTCGCATTCGGTATGTGATGTTGATTGTACTTTTCACCCCGCATCCAATCACCATCTCTAAATCGGATGCCTGGACCCGGTTCTGATTGTATCAGCAATAATTAAATATGACCAATGCAACACAAACACTACAAAATGATGTAGTTTTGGGTGGATGTCTGCTGTCCCTATAATCTAGGTTTAAAAAGTTGTTGCCATTGAAGGCAAACGACCACGAATTGGTTGCCAATACCTTAAAATGGTTGCAAACCTTACATTACTGTTTAATTTCCATATAGAAATAAACCATGTCAGACTAACTTGTTAAGCAAAGCTTTAATGATAATGAAATAAATAAATACCATGGATACATTTCATTGGGAGCTCCAGTATCCCTATGCACTATGTTGTTTACTTTATGCAAATAGTTAAAGGTGCAATATGCAAGAATTTAAGTTGAAAAAAAGTCAAAAACGAACTATAATTATCAACACAATGTGAATAAAAAATTGCTCTGACATCGTTTCAAGACATCTGTGTACTGAAGTTAGCATGCTAACCAGCTAGCCCCCTTTTCTGATTCCACGTCCGCTTACTGCACGGCTAACTGAGCTAACTAGTCAAACAGCAGCTTCAGTTAGCAGCAGTTAGCGCTATCTTTGGTGATACACTTGGCCCTATTTTATTGGAGTATGAATTACAATGGCGATTTCTTACGTAGTGCACCTTTTAATTTCAAAACAAATCTTGCAGGAACGGCGCGACCTCTGAGAAGTGCAGTGGAAAAACCCCACACTAGTGAGGGTGCTTACCACCCAATAAAAAAAAACTATTATCACCCTGTGTGTTGAGTCACGACTGCGCCAGCATTAAAGATCTGTGCTCCGAGTAACAAAACACAGACCTCACAGCTGATCACCACCACAACAAGGCCACTGTTTGACTTGGACGCAGCAGCCACACAGGCCTGCATCACTGAACTCGTGCCTCGCCGCATAATCTTCGTCCCGCGGGAGCACAACGCGCACGGAGGGGCGACCTGAGTGCGAGAGCAATTTGGCAATTGGACGAGAGCGATTTTGGCGCGCTTACCTCCGCTGACGTGGGCAGCCGCTTCTGAGAAGGGTCCCCGAGGCCCCGCGGGAAAACCCTCTTGACGTCAAAGTGCGTTCCGAGCCCACAGATAGAGTGTTTTCATACGGGCTGCCTGGGTTAGGGTTACAATAAAGAGGGGGAAATTGCAACCACAGAGCTAAGGGGAGAGGAGCTTGAACTTGAGTCTGGAAGCCGCTCCCCCGCCCCTCAGAGCTCGTGCTCTTCCTCATATCTACACAGAGAGTCATCTTTTAGCCTATCTTTCTGTTCTTTTTCTCACATTTCAGGGCAAGCTCGCCTGCGTTTCTCACTCTCCATCCTCCTGATTGACAGATGTTGCTCTTCATATGCGTTTCACCTGACTTCCTTTTTACTTTCCCACCGCTCTCATTCATTTCCCTCGAGTCTTCTCCCCCCGTTCTTGGCCATTATCCTTGTTTTTCTCTTGCATATAACTGAATTTCTGTGTCTTTTTGTTTCCCTGGAAAGCACCACACCAAATGTTTTTTTTTTTTTTTTTTTCTGTGCAAAGAAATGCTTTTGACACAAATTCAATCTGACTCACTTCACTTGGCTCGTTCGCTCTCCTCTCCCACGCGCCGCATGCTGAAAGGTGGTGTATCGGAGCGGTGACAACCCCAGCTGTTTTCTGCTGAGAAGTGGCCGTGATGCTTTTTCGCAGAGGGTGTGAAAGCCCTGGCCAGCTGTTTGCCTGTTGCCTCCCACCCATCTCTGTCCCTCTTGCAAAACACATGCATAAATACAGATATGCCACAACATCCACTTACAACATGTACACTCGCACACACGCCAGATTAATACACATGCGTGTGTGTTCCGCGTGTGTTTATGACTTCCGCAGCACAAATCTTTGATTACAGATTGTGCAGCAGGGGCGACCACAAATGGAGGGTTCTGTGTGTCAGTAGGTCCGCAGAATATGGTGTTTAAACTGTAGTCCTGAGCAAAAGATGAGGTTCAACCACATCTAATAATGGTCCAAGGATGGGCTTGATCCTCACTTTCTTCACTGTACACTCGCAGCGCTCCGCTTTCAACACTGAAGCCTTGATGTGTGCCGGTCATAAAACCACTGAGGTTCAAACGGCAGGGCAGAGTGGAATAGTTTGTCAGTGTGATGCAGCTCTGGGACAAACACCTGACCTGACTCATCTGAATCTCTCTGTCAGTCTGCTCCCTGCTCTGATTGGTCAGCTCGCACACGGCTGAGCCGGCACCGCTTACGACAACAGGGCAGCTGTGATACATGAATTTGTATGCGCCAAACTAGCTGCTAAGCATAAATTATGTGAATGTTTCACATGGTGACGTAGTGTGATGTCACAAAGTCACGGAATTAACGACGAGGTGTTTCAGGCACTTCAGAAGCAGTGTTTGTGGGAGACGGGAGCACCCGTTGGTGTGGACTTTGGGCTTTTTGACTTTCGAGACCTATTACATGCACGAGAACCAAAACGAAACATTGAAGTGAAGGACAATAAATGAAAAAAATTATGTATACTTGCAGTATTTCATTTTTTTTGACTGCAGAAACAAGCTGTGAACCCATCAGTGACATCTTACGAAGGTTATCTGGCAAACTTGTTAGCATACAGCTACTTACACACACCTAGCAGATATGGCGAACAGCAGTTTTGGCCATCTGATGAATGTAATTTCAGACATTCACTCACTCTCTTTAGCTCTTTTTTTTATTAACAGCACATCCTGACAGAGATGTATGGCCTTTTAGCTGCGAAATGTTCCCGAGCTAGTCGCTAACTGTATCTGCCGTTTGGTGCTCAGCAGCTAGAATGCAGGTTTTTTTTTTTAATATATAAACCAAAGCCTTATAAATGTAGGTAACATTAATGAGAGCAGTGTGACTGAAAAGTAGACGAAAACATTAAGTAGGTGGGAGCCAAAACAATTAGCTGAAAGACACTAAAACGCTCCATACGGTTTCAGGAATTGCAGAGTCGGATGCTAACTTTCTGTCAGTCGATAAAAAAGATGTATTTGAGCAAACTATCGATTTTGTTGTTAGATACGACGACAATGAAGCTCTCTTGAACCTTGAGTCTTCATCCTGCGTCCTAGCTTCCGTTAACTGCATCCTGTGTGAGGGGAGATGCACTACAATTCCACCACACGTCACCCCAAAGCCCCTCCCAGGCCCAAACCGTATTGCAAGTTCGGCTTCCACCGTTAATGCAAACACAGCAAACCCTCCCGTGTCTTCGGCAGATCTCTCACCCCTTGCCTCCAGCTTCTGACAATCGATTCTTTTACTCTTTTTTTTTTTTTTACACCCCGCTCCCCCGCAATGAAAAAAAAAAAAAATCAACCGAGGCCTGCTAAGAGCGCGGCCATCTGTGACAACAAACAGCGCGGCCCCGTGCTCCAGCGGTTGCCCATTTTCTCGCCGGCGTGTGCTTGTTTTCTCTAGTGCCCGCTCCACCTCGGATCGTTGAAATTTAGTGGCCCGCCGTTTATTTTAGAGCACTTTGCCAGGAATGTGCGGGGGGGATGGGGGGGGGGGGGGCACGCACCAAAAAATCGCCAATGAAATTCAGCAAAATAACATTTGGTTGCTTTACTGAAAAGGACGGGGGAGGGGGGCGGGGAGGAGGCTGTGACAAAGGTAATTTGCAACAAGGGGTTGGATTTCAACTCCAGTCTGTGTGCACGTGTACATTTTTCTTTTTTTTTTAGGGGGGGGGTTATGGCAAAAAGGTGAGTGCGGGCCAAAGTAAACACGCCTTTTACACAATAGAAGCCCTTACTGGCTGGCAGGGGAAACTGCCGGTATAGCTGAGGCTCAGGAAGTGCTTCTCATGTGTCACGGGGGGTTAATTGTGTTTTGGTGTTATCTTAGAAAGGAGACCCCCCATAAACCCCTTCAACGGCGCCCCCCCCCCCCAATGTCCCATAGACTGCTGCTACGCACCTGGACAAACACAACAATATGGAATTATGAATCTGATTGGATACATACTGCAGTGAACTTGTCCTACTTGTAACTTGGCCATATTCTATCCAACTCATGAGCGTTGGCCACAATTTATGCACACTCATACATTCTACATGCCGTTATATATATTTTTGCTTTTACATCCACCGTGTTCTTCATTTCCTTCCACATGCCGCGGCTCTACCTGGACCCGGGCCGCCTCTCTCCTCTCAGTGGGAGCGCGCCCCGGTCGTAATCATGGCCTCTGTGTGTGGCGTGTTAAGACAGCCGGCGGAGGAGGAGGGTGGTGGTGGTGGTGGGGTGGGGTGGGGAGGATTGCTGCTCTTGCACCTTGCATTCTTGGGCTGGGTGTCAGGGCTTTCGTCGGCACTTTTCCGCGGCTTTCCAGGATCGCGAGCTCGCCCCCAACAATGACTGCTGCCGGGGGCCCGGGGTCGCGTGTGGTTGGGAAATTTCATTTGGAGTGTTATTCTGAGAGGAAAGGGAGATCGTGTGCAGAGCTGGAATCCGCTCTGGTCACTGAAGGCAGCCGGTTGTATTCAGTTTAATTACAGAAAAAGCCCAGAAATGTGATTTCTACATGAGGCAGGGACGATTGCTGGCAGCTTTTATGTAATAAAATCAGAGTTAAAGGTTAATAAACAAGCTCTTTAATCTAAACGTGTCATCTTTTTTAGGAACAAAAAGAAAAATAAGAAGTTGTAGACCAGTATGTGCTAGAGCTGAAACAAATAATTTTTTATTGTTATGGTGAACAGCCCGCTCGTAAAAGATAGAAAACAAGAAAAGTCTGTCGGAATCAGGGAACGTTTGGCACCTTGACAAATGGGAAGTGTCAGGGATGGGACCCAATGTTGAGAGGGTTGCAACCGTCCGTCAATCAAAGCCACTCGAACCAGCTGTCAATCAGTCTTTAATTCAGCTAATCATCTTCCTCATCGAAGAAGGGGGAGGTTCGACAGGAAGCTCATACCTTACAGTTGAATTGTGACTCAAGAACTTGGCAACGCCCCAAATCAACATATTTGAATGCACTGTCTCCAGGTCAAAACCAAACATGGCCCAACTCGCAGTGCGTCGCCCATCAGCGGGAGTGTTTATTGGTCCATTGTGTTGCAGTGCATTCTGGTATTTGTACTTGTTTTCTACTTTACCTTACCAAAGCCCTTTTTCTCTGTTTTCCCCAGTCATGTGGCACCATTTTCAAAAATATTTGCATCTTTTCACTTCATTGACAGCCCAGTTTTTGCAAAGGCCATCTTTCCAGCAACAACTCACATGAGAAATCCATCATTTAATGCAAAATACCTGCAAATGCAGTATCCGTGGATTTATCCGAACTTTCGCATTCAGAACCTGTTCGCATTTTGCAGGGTTTCTGCGTACACCTGCATGTGATAGCGCTGCACGTGAGCGTAAGCAGCAGATTTTCATGTCATCTCGCTCCCTGCAGATTCAGATGTCCGCGGCGCAGCAGGAAATCCTGGATGCTTTATTTTCGGGCTGTAATTTATTGATTGTTGAAAGTTTGCGGAGTTAAAAAGGTCACGCTCTGCATCGGGGAGAGAGCCATAACTCAGGTCATCATTCTTCTTCCTGGAAAGACCTCCCTTTGCCAAGATTAAATATGTGGTTTGGACAGCGCGGGGAAAGGAGATGTGCTGAGTGTGTGTAGCAAACCCCGGCCGCGGGCCAACTATCTGTAAGCTCCGGCGAGCATCTCCGATATTGTGTGACGCCTGCAGAATGTACAGACGAGCAAGGTACGCCGCTGAGCTCTGGAGCGGAGGAGGGAAATTAATTGTAAGAAAAACGAGCTGTGGAAAGCCTTTCCTCGCTTTTGTCAGCTGACGTCAGTTACGCTCGTACTCTCTCGGCCGGGACAGACGTCAGCCCCGGCACTCGCCGTCTAATTTATTCTTGTTCTATCGCAATCTGTTTTCATACCTTGTTGTCCTCTCCGGCCCACACAGCCGCTCCGTCTCTCGTTCCTGTTTTCATTCCTCTCTTTTCTCTCTGTCACACACTCATAAAACGATTTAGACCTAGAGGCCTGGCACTGGGGCTTCTCACTCCGCTCTGACGTAGACTGTCGGGAGATTCCCAGCGTTGCCTCGGCCCGTTTATCATCTGTAGTGGTACAATTACATAACTGTTTACACACAGGAGGAGAGAAGCGATCTAACTTTTGCCTCGGATTTTTCCAGCAGGGGACGGTAGCGAAACGGGGGGAAAAAAAAAAACAAAAAGCCAGACGATTCCGATCTACGCCAGCGCGCTGATGTCACGCCCACGCCTGCTCGCGTAATCCGCCTCACGCTGAAACACACGCACGTAAACATCGCACGCTCTCGAGGACGCCGACAAACACACAGAGTGACGCGGCCCGCACCGCGTGTGAACCGGCCGAGTCACTTAACCTTGTGTCTCTCGAGCTCGACCCCCATCCATAACGCCATCAAAACTAGACATTTTAACGCGCTTGTACGCCTTTTTGACATCCCGGGGCGGTGGGTGAATGATGGTCTCTCGCGGCTGCACGTGGGTCTGCACGGATGAGTCCATATTTTTGAATTTTTACATGTGTGTGCCAATGTGAAATCCCTGGATGTGTGTGTGTGTGCCACCAGACCTGTTTCCCAACCGAGGGCCTCATCCGACTCTCTCTGGCTGTTTTCCTTACCTCCCTCACTCGGTGTAATTGATTGGCATGATTTACACAGTAATTATCTAAGCACGCGGGACTCGCCGTGTTTTGATGGCTAACGTGTGGGCCGACGTCGGAGGGGAGGATCATCGCCGCTACTCACGAGAAGACATCCATTACGGGAAGGAGACAAGCGAGCCGAGTGAGTTACGGAGTCAGTTAACTCCGTCTCTCTCCCTCTAGTAATAACTTGTAAGGCTGTCTCTCCCATCTGCTGCGCTTCCTCCCCGACTTTTAATGGCATATCCTCGGTGTTTTTCCTAAGCGAGAGTTTATACCCTCGCGCACTCTAGAGCCACTGGGGACACATTTTAGTTCCTTTTTCCAAATACCTCACATAATTTGAAGCATGAGAGAGAATGGGGAGTTCTGCCCAGTGCTATATCTCGCCCTGCAAAACATATTTATCATATTAGGTCAGACAATTTAGGCCATGTCAATTTGAAAACAAGTGAAAAAAATACTACCCTTATATTCAATTACGATAAAAACCACAACATCTAAAGAAGCAAACAACCATGTTGATTTTTGTCATCATGGTTTATTAACTGAAACAGCCTTTTAGCTTGGATTGTACAGATTTTAGGGCTATGAAGCATTTTAAAGGGCCAATTCAAACTAATGAGGTAATGATACAAACTCTGAAATATTTATCCTCTCCATAAGCGAATAAACAAGCTGCTCTCAGAGGGAAAATAAGGCCCCAGAGCACTGTTTGATGCTAGAAAAGGTGGCAGGGTCCGCCACATATAAACAAGGTAAACACATTCAGTCATGGACAGTTTGAGAGTTTGCTTATTTAGTTTGTTTAGGCACAAAGAGACCGGTTGATGAAGATCATTCTCATCTGGTTAAAATTTCTTCCCTAAAACTACAGAATGCTCCTTTAAAATAATCCACCAATGTAATAATTTACACCACAATAAAAAACACCCATTTAGGCAAACTGCAGATGTAGCTAGCAAAACAAATAGCATACATTATTCAAACTGCTGCCGGCTGTACCTGCTGTTAGCTCAGTTGGCCGTGCAGCTAGCGGTGTGGACTTGGCGTGTTGCTATCAGACAGGGTGGGCCAGGCCATTTAGCACGCTAACTTCAACAGATATATCTGCGACACACTGCACAGACGTCCAAACTCTTATTTCGTCACTCTGTTGCCAGTTTTAGTGAGAGGAAACTGGTCCAAAATCAGTGCAGCTCATTAAGGCCAGTTTTTATGACTGCTGTTAGGCGTGACAATCTGCTGGAACAAAGAGGCAAGAAATTCATACAGCATTCAGTGTTACGGTACCCAGCAGACTACCGGAGGTCACTTCCCTCCTCCTGGTATGTGTGAAGGTAATAAACCCAAACTGAGTGTAACTGTCAGTGGGAGCTGCTGGCCCCTGATTAACTGAACCAGTGTTGCGTTAAGGCCTCAGCAGGCTGCGAGTCTGGGCGAGCGGCTGAAAAGCTGAACAAACATCCCTCCGCACAGCGCACCAGATACATTCATATTAGTTTTATTAATGAAATAAAATGTGTCTAAAAGCATCAGGAGCGCTGTTTTTTATAAAAAAAAAAAAAAGCAGAGCGGCGCGTATTTGTGCGAGAGGCTCCGAATACTGATGTGTTTCCACTCGCCTCTGTCGCTGCCCAGACTCAGGTAGGGGTCAAGCTGTCTCAGGTAAATATGGTCCAGAGATATGCAGATGCAGCGCTGGTTATGTAACCACCTTTACGGCCTGAGGCCTGGAGGGAGAGGCGAGGAATGTGAAACTCGCAGAGCAACCATCAGACACTCGGGAAAAGGACGCTGGAGCTTCACGTGTCGGAGGATGAGCCAAGCAGCTACCTCATGCTCACTTCATGTCCATTTCAGTCTTTGCACATGCAACTTAAAGTACCTACCACCTGTTACTGTCTATATTTGACGGGTATGGTCCTTGAGGTTAACACCCTCCAGCAGACATTCCACAACACACATTTGTTTCATTAAATTATATATTTGAGGTCTTTTTTTGTTGGACATTTAGACTGTGCGCTGCCCTTACAAGCACTATTCTTTATCAGCTGGAGGATCTGCTGTCCTCAGGCCACGAGGCCACAAAGGAGCCACTTCCTCGAAAAAGAGCCCGTTGCGTAAGAAGCAGCCGTGTCTCAGATGGAGTTTCGAGAGTGTTTGCTGTTGACCCTGGCCAAACCATCCATCACCTGCGATGCCAAGTCAAAGGGCAGGCTGTCACCACTCCTGCCCCACTTAAACTCTGTCAGAGTGAACTCTTGGCTCCACAAGTCTTTAACATCCATCTAACCCCGAATATCGTGTTGCTCAGGTTGTTCTGTCCAGGTGGTTTTCGAGGAAACGCATTAAATGTTCATCTGTGATTGGCAAGTTATTGTGGATACAGTGACCGACTGTGTATAAGTGTTTCATATAATGCACACCCTTTCATGAGTGCACTGCCAAAGCCTTTATGACTTCAAGGCGAATTTTTTCTGTTAAGCAGAATCAGCAGAATGGTAAGAATAAAATAGTTCTGACATTGCAACAAGGTCTATGCATTGTGTTGACGAGAGACCTACTGAAGTTAGCATGCTAACCAGCTAGCCCAGACGTGTCCTTTTTCATAACACCACTTGGAGCTCCAAGGTTAGCATCTGTTTACTCATCCGTCTAGAAGAAAAAGTTGCGAACGTAGCATTACATTTAGACCGCGTACTCATCAAGTGCTGTCTCTCTTTTTGTAGGCTGCACCAGAAGTTAGCATCTTTCTGGTTCCCTTGACAAAAAGCCTATGTGGACTTTTGGATTATTGCAGAAAAGAAGCTCTGTGGCTGTTATGGACAGATCAGAGATTACCCGAGATCCTGATGTGAACAGGGATTTCTCAAGATCTAGGTCACAGGTGATCAGAAGCTGTAGGGTGCACCTGTGATGTTCTCCCTCAGCCGGCTGCAATCAGTCAAGTGGGAGACTCGATAAGGAGGTTGCAGTTCCCCCCTGCTCAGTTGGGCGTGTGTTTTCAGGGAGTCGACACCGTCAGTTGGCTCCCTGATTTTCCGTTTGGCTCCAAATCTGAGTTGAGTGTGTTTGAGATTTCTTTCTTTTGGCCAGTTTCCATACATTTTGTTTCCCCCGCGATCAGTAACTCCCACTTCACCTTTGGTTTTGGGTCCAGTGTTTATTTGTTCGTCTATCATTTAGATAGGCAATCAATGGGTGGCTGTTGGTTTTATTCCCAACATATTTTAAGTTTGTGTTAATTACAGAACTTATTTCACACATTGAACCAAAATCCCAATGACTTTGAGCCCAGGGAGGTACACAGTGGTATAACAAGACAAGCTTAGCTGGTTAACATGCCAACTTCAGTGAATAACTCTACAAAACAATACACTGACATCTTTGACACAGTTCTGTTTGGTTCATTTTTAAATGTTAAAAAAACTAAAATTCAGCAGTACAGCTCCTTCAAAAAGAGATTTAGAAAGAGAAAAAGCTGTCAATCCGACACAGATGTAGATCGCTGGCTAACCGCACAACAGTGAGTCTGACCGGTGAGGTCAGAGACAGTCATTTGAAATGTTTTACGTAAAAATCACATTCATTTGGAAAGTCACAGGATACTCATGCAGCTTTTCCAGAAATACATATGGAGCTGTGGAAGTTAAAGCACCTGGTAGAGATCAACTGCCATTTTTCCATTGAATATCTGGTGAAGGTCAGGGAAAAAAAATTAATCGTGGTCAAAATACAATGGACGTTTATTGCAGGTCTGTGAAGGGATGCAAACTGTAACAGGGTGTGCTCCGCATCCATCCACCACTCCACCTCCGCTTCCTTAATTACTTCCTGTAGTGGCACCGAACAGCGGCGATGCATGTACGTATTGAGACGAGGACACAAGGCGGAGACAGATTGATGGTCGCCGCTGACAGACGTTTCCACCGCTGGCTGTGCCGACGGGGAGGAAAAGGTCTGAGCTCTCTTAAATCAGCCCAACAAATCACATCCTTTTTTCGAGGGTTTTTGTGCAAATATTCACACAAATCCTGCCCCATGGCACGGAACAATGAAAGGTTGTTAACAGGCACCCAGCAGCGTCTCAAGTAGATCATTACTTTAATGACGTGGGTATTTAGCCAGCGAAATGTCACTGCGCTTTTAAGACGCACGTCTTTTTTTTTGTGACTCAAGCCCAGCCTCGCATGCATCATGGCCGAACTACGTCACGGGTTGCGCTCGGTGATGCAAACCGCCCTGCTGTGCACCCTGGGTCGCCTATAATTAAAACACTAACGTTAAGTCGAGCATTCATACGTGACCGGTTTGCCGACTTCCGAAAGGTGACTCGGTATCAGGCTTGTTAGCGTGTGCGTGTGTGGGTTTGTGTGTAGCGGAGTAGTAAGCCTTTAGTTTGAGATGGCATATGAAGTCACAGTTTCACACACGTTGCGCACTGTGTGCCCGGTCCCCCGCTGCGGCTCCCAGCTGTTTATGAGACCAATTCCCAGGGAAAGTCAGAATACTAATGGAGTCACTTAACCACTCTACCCTTTAGAGACAAATGGAGCGAGAGACGGGGAGATAAAGTGGAGAGAGAGAGAGAGAGAGAGAGTTTTATAGAGGATACTCCAGGATTTCTTGAAGTAATTACGAGCTACTGCGAGTATTAAAGCCATATTTTGCAGCCTTCAGAGAGTTTATGAGAAACCAACCTGAACACGCAGACTGTTTTTCATAACTCAAAGTTAATTGCCTTAAATGCAACAAAGCAAAATCTTATTCATCTTTTATTTGACCTCAAGATTCATATCCCCTTTTCGATTCACAAGAAGACCGATCATTGCCCCAAAACAGCCAAATCTGGTATCCATTGTGACCAAACAGAGAAAGGGGGAAACCCCTCTCTTAAAATGACCAATCTGCCAGCTTCCCCAATCGTGTATTTGTTTTCTAATGATGTCAGAATCACTCCTTAACTTGGCATAAGTCAGAACCTGGAACCAGTCTTCCTGAAGTGCCATGATTGCCCAACCACAACTTCCCCCTCTGATATCATCACTGACGCCAGCGCAGAGGTCATCACACCTGCACACCACCCTCGCTTTCCAATGGGTGAGGGTGGGAACCGCATTGAGGAAGCGGAAAGGGGCTTTTTATTTTTTTTCGATGAAGCCGGTTAATGACACCGCGGCTCATAAGGGAAACAAAAGGGGAAGCAACGGGATGGCTGACTAATGTTGAGCCACATGGTGTGATTCAACTCCCTGGTCAATATCAGAGGGCAGGGGGACTCTTCCAGTTATTGTTTCACACTTTCCGGGGGTGGATATGCTGAGAAACACCCTCGGTCTCCTAGTGACCACATACACTGCAGGCTGTGCCAAGCCGAACGGCTCGGTGTGCCAGGAACAAGTTTAATTGAATTTCAGAACACCAAATAAAAGTTACCACTTCAGGCATTTGTTACTTGTGCTGAAAACAGTAACAACTGATATACTTTGTTTGCTTTAAATGTCTGCGAATTTGAATTAAAATGAACTAAAGTTAACAGAATGTGAGGTAAATGCTAGTCGTGTGTTGCAGAAATGTCTACTGAGGTAAGCATGCTAACCAGCTAGCTCCGGCCAATCCTGATCCGACCCCCCACCTGAGCTCCCATTCCGGACCGCTAGCTGCACAGCTACGGCATCTACAGTTAACAGCAGTTAGCGGTAACTCTGGCGATGTGCTGCTGATGTGCCTGTTTTGAGTTCAGATCCCATGAAGGTGGCCCGTTCTCGCATATCGCACCTTTAAGTCCTAATGAGTCTCTGTCTTGTGTAATCTACATACGTAATCGTGCAGGTGTTGCCTAGCTTAAGCTCCCAGTTATTTCACTTCATGATGTGATTTAGAGGTGCATAAAAACAAATTTGCACGTAATTAAATTAAAGCCAGCCAATTTGGACATGTGGAAACAGTAGGCCTTTAGGCCCCCAGAGAGTCTGGGGCCACGGGGTAGTTTTCCTGCTTCCTGCCAGGTTTGTAATCCGGCGTTGGACAGAAATCCCCCTGATGAAGATGTCAGATCGCTAACAGAAACAAATATAAATTAGTTTGTGCTTGCTTAACAAAGCTTACTTTTTATTACTTTGTACTCATTGTTATTATTGATGACACTAAAAACCATCAGAAAATATAAATGCACAATTGGCATTTTTTGCAGATCATAAGCATTGGTTAACTCTAATCATAGGCTTACCAATGCTAAAGCTTAAATTGTCCAACAGCAGCCTTCTCCTGGTCCTGAGTTATTTCAACATTCTATCGTGCACATTGCAGTCACGTGCAGACGTCCACAGGCCTACACGTTACATACACAGATGCCCACATTAAGAACCCGATCAGCGTTTTTCCTTCAAGAGAGAGCGACGGGCATTTAGCTCGAAACACACTTCCTTCTGTGTATTTTTCTTTGAGCGCTGGTTGAAAGAAACCCATCGTGTTCAAGAATGTGAAACAAAAGTTCTCCTTTCATGAACCAAGAATCTGAGATAACTGGAGTCATATGGGCCCGCCTGTTCCAACTCTTCCAGTAGCGCTGGGAGGGAAACCAGTTCAGACTCGGCTCCCCACAGATCTCCATTAGATCTCATTCTGCACAATTTAGCAGCTTTAGTTTTCAAAATGACTATATTTAAGTTGATAATAGTAATTAGAATTTTTGCATATTTTTTCATTTTCAATTTGTTTTTTTAAGGTGCAATTTGTGAAAATTGCCCTTCTGTGACGTTTATACTCAAAACAAACGGGGCACAAGTAACCGCTAACTGATGCTAACTGTAGCTGCCCTTAACTGGGTTGCTCAGGTGGCCGTGCAGCCAGCTGTTTAGAGTGAGCGTTCAGGGACCAGGGGGCCATTAGTGTTTTTACAGTTGGCACGGCAGCTTTGGACCGAGACTGGCCAGGGCTACCTGGTTAGCATGCTAACATAAGTAGACATCTCTGCAACACAACACACAGACATCATAACATCAAAATTCGTTCACATTCTGTTGATTATTTCAGGGATAATTTTGTAATGTTTTCAACTAAAATAAAAAAAAGGGGCACGTACCAGCAAATAAGACGTGGCCATGGACTAAATCCTCTTTTTCCTATTGGCCTACAAATAAAGTTTCATTGTTCAGTTTCAAGTGGCTACTTTCTGCAGACTGCGGTCTGTCAACCTTGATTACGTTAACATTATATCTAATCCTTTGGAGACTTGACCACTTGTGCTGAGTGGTGACTGGAGCCTTTAATTTTCTCCAAAGCTCGGGTCAGAGGTTAGACAAAGATCAATAATCAGGAGGTGTTGCTGGAACTGGAAACTTTCCCGTTCTTGGACGGCTCCGCGTGTTGACACAGAGCTCGTCACTTCATGAATTACGATCCAGTTTGGATCAGATATTTTATGCTCTACACCGACTGTATTACTATAAACCCTGCAAAACCATTGAAGCATTGCCACTTGAGCGGCAATTTCAACCCAAAATGAGGCCTCATTTAAAACCTCAACAAGTTAGTGTCACATAGTTAGTAAGTTGAGAACTTCCTGAAATCATCTTAAATGTCTCAACATTTCCAGAGAGCTGTGAGGATGTACAGCACAGCCTTGGATCACCCCATATATGGAGCAATATTAGCTTTTGCAGTTATTATTATCTTGACTGACAGACAAATTGACCCGTACCTTTTGGCTGGGCACCTCGATGTAAACCCGAGAGCCAACATCTTGACACGAGAGGGATGCCGGGAAAGGAGCTGGCTTTCCAAACGAAAGAAAAATCAATAGAGAGAGCTTCTTTTGCTCACGTTTTTTTTTTCTCTGAGCGCTGGAAGCCGGACGATCAGCAGGGTTGCACAGACGGTGGAATGCGGAGTTTCTGGACCGAGAGTGGAGGTTGGCAGAGAAATCCCTCCGCCGCTCCAAAAGACAATCCTCTAAAGTCACGATTTAAACACAAAGGCAGCAGGTATAATACACATTGGACCACGCGGAAGAATGTGATACGCTGCGAGTACTTGAAAAACGGGGGCAACACCACCTAGTAGTTTGGATTAATCACTCCACCGACTCTGTTGTTGAAAAGTTCTAGGTTAATCTTAATTGCTAAAGTAACAGTAGCCCCCCCTTTGCTTTAAATCAGTGTCAAAAACAATGCAGCTGCTCTGCCTTGACTGCATTCCTCTAATTAGCAGCTGGACTGAGATTTGCGAAAGTTATTCCTCCATTACAGCCTCTCCAGAACTTTCCATTACAATCTGAAAAGGGGGGAGAATGTGCAGACTCAGCATTAAGGGAGTCAGGACAGTGAAAAGAGAGAGCTTGCACCTTCCCTAAAGATCCATCTCTTTTTCTTCCAGTCTCTCTTGCCTCCTTGACAAAGCACACATTGCACAGCACATATGGGAGGCCCCTGACAGGAATATGGGTTTAAATAGGGGGGGAAAAAAAAAAAAAGCTGATGCACGGACTTACAGGAACAAGGACTGCTCTGTATAGCCCATTCATTCATGGCAGGTACCTCTGTCTCCAGCCAAACATCAAATGAGAAGGAGGGGTACTCGCTAGAAAAGCATCATCTTGACTTGGAGGCCTTTCCACCAACAAGGGACCAGTGCTGTTCAAGTTAGCGCACCATATTTGCAACTGTTCTGAGCATCCGGAATCCGAAAAGCCAGAACTGTTGCCCCCTTTCGACCAACGGGAACCGAGGGCTGGTTCAGAGTCGGTAAATCAGAAGATGCTACATTTAGCTCTGGTATTTAAAAATGGTGGTCATCAGCGGATTTAGTTGGTCATGGCTCCCGATTCCCTAATGTCAGGGTTTTAGATCTAGCACAGCAAATTGTCGGTTGCCATTCTGGAACCCATTTTTCCTGTCCGAGAGCCAGTTCTTTGGCTGTCAAAATGCAGGAGTAGGCTCCACTGGCTCCGAACCAGCACCTGAACTGCCTTGGTCGAATAGGGGTTAGATAGAAAGTAATAGATAAATATAACTGGTTTTGGTTCAGTTACTGTGCGGACCAGAATGCGCCAAGTTGGCGTGATGTTCTAAAGGTTGCTGCTCTGTGTATTCGCTAAGTAGCGCCACGATTCCAAGAATCTATTTAGCGGAACTAGTTCAAGAACCTGAGCTAATTGGGTGGAAAAGGGGTTTATGTGTCTTGCCGTTTGTCCCAGTTTACTGTGTTCCTTTCCCTTGTCTCAAACACCACTTCCTAAACTGTAGCTCCGAACTTAGTTTCTTTTTATAGAGCGGAAAATATTTACCAAGGTTTTAATGACTCTGCCGGAATCTGTTTGCGAGGAAAATAACACAAAGATGAATTCCTTTGGGATGGATGGATGGAAAGAAAAGGAGATGAGAGGAGCGTAGAGAGAGAGAGAGAGGGAGAAGGGCGGCGAGCTCCACCCGGAGAGACCCAGATTCGCCATAGAGAGGACGGAAAGAGAGGGAGAGAGAAAGAGACAGATGAGTTGAAAGAGGTGAGTCAGGCATGAATGGATAGGATACAAACAGAGTTAGGGACATGGCAGCGCACGGCCAAAGTCGAGGCACAGAAGGGTTGGAGTGAAGTAGCCGCCTTGGCTGAGAGTTGATATATGGGGCCGACGGATGGATGCCTTTCTCGGCTTCTTGTAAATGGGACAAAGCGGGCAATCTGCCCCGCATTTTCTCAGACTACCCTGTGCACTTTGGGATCAAGGGTGAGGCCTGGTGTAGATTAAGTGAAATGGCAGAAATTGACCGGGCTTCGACAGCTAAACAGCTGTTTGTGAGCAAAGGTCAAGAGGTCACAGACAGGTGACTGCACGCAGAGAGCAGGATCAAAGCAGGGTCCTCCAGAGTTCAGGGTCATTCGAGTGTGGCTCGCCAACAAAGCAGGCGTCCCAGACACAACAACGTGCCACAGCTCCCCCCCCCCCCCCACCCTTTGTCTCCACGATTGGGTTTGATCTTCTGAATATAACCTCATTTACGTGTCACTGCACTCTGCCAGTGAGACACGGAATGAATGGATGCGCTTTGAAGCGCCGAGAGAGGACAAATGTGAATTCCCACATGTCCGGAGACACCCCACATCCCAGCTGACGGACAATAAGCGCCGATCAATCTGGGCGCACAACAAAGAGCGTCTCTGTTTACTATCCGCTGTCAAACGGCGGACACGAGGGACTTCTAACTGCTAATTAGCACGGGAGATGTGCTGTGCAGTGTTTTAATGTCGAGTTCTCTTTAGCAGCCCTGTGGAGACTTTCCGCTCTAAATACCCAAGAATTGCATCCACATGGACTGTGGAGGAGTAGTCGGTTTGGGGAGGTATTTGCTCAAGGACCTCTGAGCCTCTGCATGTGTGTGACGACGGAATCCACGACCAACGCTGAAAACCTGACGACAACTTCAGAAGCACCTGGATCCTGTTTGTGTGCTCACGTGACTGTGTACATTGTGCCTTTTTGTGGGTACATCTTCTCCTATGTATCCACACTTTTATATGTTTACATGCACCAGACATGTGTTTGAATGCATGCAAATAGAAAATGGATTGGCCCCCGATTCGTCCGTCTTCGTTTTATTCACATTTTCTCCTACACCTGCGATGAAAATCAATTGAGGATTAGCTGACAGTGCACAGATTTAAGACTGATTTTAACCCTCAAATGGTCATTCCCGTCTTATTTTAGAATCGGGACAAATTTCCACCAAACTGGCTGCCATTAGACGTTAGGTCATAGTGTGTTCTGACTGTGCAGAAAGGGTGATTTAACATCTTATTCCTGGAAATGTGATGTCAAATTATCCTAAACGCCTATCCCAGTCCGGCCCAAGGTAAATTCAAAGCTGTTGCTGAACCATTTGGAGTAAAGGCATGGTTTTGGACTCGTTTGAAAGGTTATAATATGATATTTTCAAGTGCTTGGATCACACTGAATTATTTATATAATATTATAACCCTAACCCTAACCCTTATATAAATTTTCAATATAAAAACCTGACCCGAAGCCTATAGTCTACAGCTACTACTGTCCCATTATCTGGAAAGCACAATGGGTCTAAATTCAAATTAGATTACTATATCACTAAAAAAATGAAAACTTAACACATGTTTTTTTCTAGGGAAATGTTAGGGTGCCTGGCAAAAGGATACAAAAAAGAACAAAAAATGAATAAAACTACACAAACTTGCATGATTCTAAAGTTTTGCGGCTTTCAAAACTGATATAAACTATGTGGATCGGAAATATCATTGGCTACATGATGCATCAATCATCCAGAGGCAAATTTTTAAGTGGCCCAGGAGGAAGAAAGTGGATCACTAGTTTTACATGAACAATCCTTGGCTGTTGTAGGCTCTAGGGTGGACATAGAAGCTCCTATTTACTCAAATGGGCTGTCGATCAAATCTAAGGATCTCTTGTGTCAGAACGATGATGGTGCCTGTGGTAAAATGCAAGTCTTTTTAAAATAAGAAGCCTAAAAAAGCATCTGCAAACCAGCTCTCCTGAACCCAAAAACAATATCACGGATTTGTTGGCAATTCATTCAACACAAAAAATGGACAGATTGATTATTCCAGGTTCACTGTTCCTGAACTGTTATTATCCCTTCAGGAATTCAGTGTAAAATTAGACATGACAATTTGAGTTACGGATATTTTTGCTGACTTGGCCTTTGTCTGTAGTTCATGTACAAGCTTCAAACCCATTGGACTCCTGACATGTCAGGCTACTAGTCCAGACTTTTTCATTGAAGCCAGATGGCTAGTAGAGTACGTTTACTTCTACAGCCTAATGGTCCATTTCTCCATCCACCTAACAAATGACAGAGAGATAGAGATTAGAATAGAAGACAGAGGGAATGGAAGATCAGAGGGAGGAATATGGGCCATTTTTCCGCAGGGAGTAATAAAACTCAAAAAGATTAAAGCAGAAGCTTATTAAAATAAATGACAGAACGGAGCTGCGTTACCTGCGTTTGACCCATCACTCTTTCTTTTTTTCTGATCAGGCATCTCGTTGGTCATCCAAGAACTGGAGTGCGTCTCGAAAATGTGGTTGCAATTATCCACAAATGATCTTTTTTCTCTTCTTTTTCTTCTTTCTATTTTTTTGAACCGGGGCAGGAATCTGTGGAACGTGTTGGCTTTCCACAGGCTCAGGTGGACATACTCTTTTCGCCATCTCCGTTTAATGACACCCAGTTGTATTCGAGGTCGCTCGCGAAGGAGCAGCTTCCCTCAGATCGGTATGAAACTAAAAATTCTGATGAAGAATTCAGGTTTATGATGTGGTTTTAAGTTAATGTTTATTTAATTTTTTTGCATGTGAATGGTCATGAAAGTTGGTTTAATGTTCAAGGTTTGATGCTCTATGGCCCAGAGTGTCCTTTTGCAAGACTCTTCGCAGAAATGAAACGTTGCTGACCTTTGACCTCTCTATAAGTGGACTTGGGGGCATCCACAAAGACAAGCTACCCTCTTGATGATCAATAGTTTCACAAATAAGCTTTAAAAAGCGTAGCTTCTTTCTGGCTGTGTGATAAATTATGGAATTGCCTGTAGGTCAGACTTCTAAAAAAACAAGGACAAACACAGTGAGTCATGACTATATGAGCCATTCCTCATTACACTACGGTTTTCAACAAAGTGGGTATCAGGCTACTCCGTCTGAGTCAGAGTAGTGCACGTTCAGGATGTGTGAGACTGCTGCGAGAGAACTTTCTCCACAACTGTTTACTATTTGCGGTGTGGGACTTGAGCCCTCCGTTTCCCCACAACAAAATAATCAGGTTTAGTGGGAATGTGCCTACATGGATGAATCATAAAATAACAAATTGAACTGCTGGGAAAAATACATATTTTGTCTGCTCTCTGTAATATATATCTATTTTACTAAACAGAAACTGAGGACGAAAACTCAAAGAAAAACAACTGCGCAGCTACAACTTAAAGTGGAAACAGACAACTTTCCCCCCCAGCGTCTCCAGGAGGTATTATTCTTGGCGTTTTCCTCACTCAGGACAAACACTTGAGTAAATCATTCATTTATTTTGTAATGTGCCAGGCTGCCAGCTTGCCTGGATCGTCACTCAGCCTTCAATTTCCCGATTTTGTGCATTGGGGCAGACAAAATAGCTTGGCGACAGCAAGGTTTATAGGGAACCAATGGAACCATTACATTGTGCAACCAGCATTCAGCATCGGCTCTATGTTGCAATCTGTTACAATTCAGCTCAATTAATCACTTTATCATTGGCCGTGTGTCTGCAGATTATAATGTGCCGTGAATATTAGACAGTTTTAACTGTTCAGGTGGAACGAGTTGAGAAGAATACAAACTAATCATGCTGCCTTGTAAATTCATTAAGGTAATTCACTTTAATTGGAAGAGTTGGATGAAAAGTTTTACACCAATCTAATGTATGTACACTAAATATGAAGCTAGAGAGTGTTAGCTCAACTTACAGTAGCATTGGTACTTGAGGCAGAAGGAAACAGCGAGCCTGGCTCTGCTCAATGTAAAATAAAACCTACATATCAGCACCTCTTGAGGTCACAAATGAACACGTACCTCATGAGCTTTCAGGGTGCCGGTAGTTAGATCTTTTAATGTTTTGACAGAGCCAGATTAGCTGTTTCCCCCTCCGGTCGTCATGCTCAGCTAAGCTAACCATCTCCTGGCTGTAGCTTTATATTTAGCACTAAAATGTTAACAACTTTCAATCTTCTCATCTAACTCCTGGTAAGAAAGTGTATTTCCCAAAATACCAGCTATTCACTTAAGGTCGTAATTTGAAGTTTAAAAATCACACAATTTAGCTGTTTTCAATCCTAATGGTACAACAACATTGAATAGGATCTAACGAGGACGGGTAATCACAGAGACTAAAGCATCTAAAGGTTCTATGCACCACTTCTCAGCCCATCCAAGTCCAGATATTGGCGGTTTATCCAAGTTGAGACTGGATCAGACCGGCCTTTATATTCTCACAGAAGTTCCAGACAGGTTTAAGACAGGATCACAACAGTCTTGATGATGGAGCACGCCGAGAGAAGATTTCCTCTTTAGCTTAAAAAACTCTGAAGTCCTGGATAGGATCCAGTGGTCTATGCTTCCCCTAATATTTCAAAGTGAGTTTAGTAGCTTAAGTACTATATAGTATATTAAGCACCGCATCAAGTGTCATTATATGACATCCTACTTGGTAACAGTCAGGCACTGGTGGGAATTTCAAGGCATACTATGTTTAATACTAACTAATATTTGAGCACATGTGCAATATGTAAGAGATTTAGTTGAAAAACATCTAAAATGCACTTAAATTATCAGCAAAATGTGAAAAAAAAAAGATCTGACATATCAGCGACGTCTATGTATTTTGTTGCAGAGATATCTACTGAAGTTAGCATGCTAACGAGCTAGCCCTGGCCCGTCCTTTTTCATAATACCACTCCAAGCCCCCAGTCTGGACCGCTAGCTGCACCGCTGTCTGAGTTTAATTGTTAACGGCAGCTACACTTAGTTCCACTGTTCAAACCCGGAGTATTCTGTCATTCGACCAATAATTCAATGCATCGACGTTGGGAAATTCCATATTCTACATCTTTACTTATACTTACACAAATCTTATCAAAAGTATTATTCATGGATCCAACAGATGCTGAATCCAGCTGCAGTCATGATTCAATGAGAAGCAGGAACAATAAAAAACATCATATCGGAATATGCTGCACATGCAGTAGCACGAGTCACTGCCAAAGTAACGTGTATGCTTTCAATATGTCGAGTTTTTTTTCTTCCTAATAAAGTGTGAAATATACTGGGGCCTGTTTTGTCTTGGAACAAAACGGCTGATTTTGGAGGCTTATTTTATTTTGTCTCAGTTACAAAGAGTCACATGTTGAAGCTGATTTCTCTCGAGTGATTTAAACTGCTGTAGTTCCTATAAATAACATGAAAAAGGGCCGAGAATAAGGTACCTCGTACAGCTGTGGGGCTTTCAACCCCACTGGGGTCGTTCTCTTTACGTTTACAACTCACTCAGATAATCCCCTCAGACTTCAGCAAGTTGACCAACAGCTTCATTAGCGCTTTATGTTGCAATAAAGCCTCTAGTAAATAAACAATAACTTGTTTGTTGCATCCAAACAGCGAGAAAGGGGCCCCGAGGTTGCGATGGGTGGACTGGGGATTCGCACTGCTGAGCTGGTGAGTTTGCAAGCGTAAAAACTTTGGGGGGATTTTGAGGGGAGGGCTGTACACGTGCACGTCTCCCCGTCCAAATAATCACTCCCGCCTGCATCTCAGCTGTAAGTGCTTGGGGGCCCGTGGAAAGGAGCGTGGGAGGCCCCCTATGTAAACAGAGAGCTGAGGGGAACAGGGGGCCCTATGGAGTGTCAAGGACCACGGAAGTATTCAATCCTGTTGTGACATGCTCACCTCGACGCAAAAACAAAGCCTACCCCGAATCCCCCTGACCTGCTTTTAGCTTCACATATGGACACACACATGCATAAGGAGGCCACCAGACGATGTACAGTGCGTGCGCGGGTGCACAGCAGAGGAGAGGAAGGGAGGGTGGAAAGAAAGAAAGGTAGGGAGAAAAGAGAGAAAGGTGATGGATCTGAGAAAGAGATAATAGAGATGGAGGTAAAGAAGATCAGGGACAGCTGATGTGTCGGTCCAGCTGCCGGGATGATGCAAAAGCGCTGGTATTCTCTGACGCCATACCTTCCTCCGCACGTGTTGCACCAGATACATGGTTCTCATCATAAGGTGGAAAACTGGCCCTCTGCCATCACCTAGCTAGCTACTTGCCATGTGACTTCATACCCAGAAGTCTGGTTTTCCCTGCTCCCCCCCCCCCACCCCCATCCCACACATGTGTTTCAAAGGTGTACACATTGGCGCACGGACAAAAACAAAGCCATCATATGCATTCACTCATCTATTTACAGGGGAAACGGGGCCGTTGGGACGACTGATTCGAAGCGTTAAGAAGACTGCATGGACTGAAGCTTTGCATCGCTCCAAATTTCAATAAAACATCTGCTGCTAAATAAACATCTCGGCAAGGATGCAAATTACAGCCTTGGCGAAGATCTGCGGACTAAAACGCAACGAAGCAAAACATCCATCACTTTTTCCATCCTCATGAAGTTAATTAATTTTTATGAGCGTTTCTGCTGTTTGGTCTCACTTAATTATACCAGGGTGGTAGATTGGAGTAGGCTCATTTTTCACCTTTGTTTACACTCAAGGCATATTAGTTTCGTCCAAATGGCCTAATTTCAAAAGTGAAAAATTGCTACCTTTCGCGTTTGTCAAAGACTTTTACACCAGGCTGAATTACACATGGTGGCACGATGGTGATATAAAACGTTACCCACTGTGCTGGGCTCTAAAGGTGTTGCAGAAATACTGTTGAAGAGATCACACCAATGAAAAGACAGAGCGAACCTTTTGTGGAGACGGGGACTAAAAACCAACAGCCCAGTCTCGGGTTATAATGTTAGCAGTTAAAGTTTCTGGAAAACATAGATACGTCCAGAGTTTACATTTGTACCAGATGTGGCATATCATGCTCACATTATATGCATATTAGTGGAGGGGAAGCTGATAGCGTTACTACAAGCCACAAGGCAACTGCTGTTCGAGTCTGTAGAACCTTTCCAGCTGCTGTTTTCAGCAATTTTCTCAGGAAGTCAGACCATCTCCAGCCGTTGTTGAGGTGACCAAAAATGGTTGTTTTTCAGGGGAAGTCTATCTCCAGTCATCTTGGTGGAGACCAAAACTTGATGTTTTTCACGGAAGTCATGCTATCTCCAGATGTTTTGGCGGCAACCAAAACTGCATTTTTCTGTTTTTTGTGGCGACCAAAACAGGTGTTTTATGCCAAACCATGATGTCTTCCCAACCCAATGCATCAGCTAGGAAGAAAAAAAGGACAGTGTTATGAAAAGAGAGAAATTGAAAATTGAACCTGAACAAACCTAACCAAATCTCAGGCCTTGACACCTCAACCTGCACTGCAAGAAACATCCTTGGTGAATGACAAATAAGACTCTCAAAATTGCATCCAACAGTTATTCATTAATTTTCACGTTTCCACTCACGGGGGTAATCAGGACCAGGTTAATGCAACAAACAGACAATGACAAATAAATAATGTGTGGTAGCAGCAGCAGCAGCCTCTAGGACAGCGCTCCAGCATCACAGCCTAGGTGAGGCTGAAGTAAAGCCTGAGTCTGCTGTAGGCCTGGAAGCAACTTCAAAGTGGAACAAAGTCTTAAAACCTTGAACAGGGAAGAGGAGAGTTAATTGAGAGCATATCATTTCCAGATGGCCCACAAAAATCGGTGAAAGATGATTAAACTGCTAAGAAGCAATGGAAATCCCTGGCAATTAGGCCAGATAGCTGCCACATGCACCAGACTACGTTAAACTGCTTCAGACTTGCTTCTTTTAGCTTGTAGATCCGACATTCATCCTGTTTCATCACCACAAACAGACTGCGCTTCCATCTGATGGATACCATTTATCGAGCTACATATGCTTACATTCTTCCCACACACTGATATACACACTGAACACTACCCATGACACTGTCAGACAAATGGTTTCACCTCATCTAGTTTAACAGTTTGCCCTCAGACCGAGTACTTGCTGGATTGTCTATCAGCGTCTTTCCCAACACACATCTTCACATCACACACATCAGGTGTGCGGAGGTGACAATGAAGGCAGGGCTCCCCTCTCAAATTCACCTTTTTGATTCTTCACACTGCTTCTTCCTGAAGCTCGTTGAAAGGAGAATCTGTCCAAAAGTTCACCCATTGTTCTATCCATCTATTTTCTTTGGTCGGGTTGGCAGCCGGCAAAGTAGGGTATTCCAGATGTCCCTCTCCAGTATCTATTCTCAGACAAGATGAGCTATGAAATCTATCCAGCCAGTTTTGGGTCCACCCTGGGGTCACGCCAAAGATAACCTTCCAAGGAAAGGCGCCAAGGGAGGCATCTGTATCAGATGACTAAACCGCCTCTGTTGGTTCCTTTTGACACTCCCTCCGAATGCCTGGCCTATGCACTCTATCTCTTAAGATGAGGCAAGCCACCCTGTGGAGGCAACTAATTTGTATCTGCAATCAAATTTTTTCGGTCACTACCAAGAGCTCATGATAATAGGTGAGGGTCGGAACATAGATTGACATGTAAATCGTGCAATGTGAACCCCTTCCATATGATTTATTGCATTTTGAGTGGGGACATTTGAAGAGGTGTAAACATTTTATGTGGTTGAGCAACACTTGGCAAAAAATAATTTGTTTCAAGCACGCAGTGGCCTTCACTGCCTGACACCCACTTCCAACTGAGACATCACAGTGGAACAAAAAAGTACCACTGTGATGTCACAGTGGAACAATCATAACAAACTGTGATGTCACAGTGGATCAAAGAGTTAACCTGTGATGTCAGAGTAGAACAAAAAATACACCTGTGATGTCACAGTGGACCAAACTGTATAACTTTGATGTCACAGTGGAACAAACATAACCAACTGTGATGTCACAGTGGAACAAAAAGTAGAACTGTGATGTCACAGTGGAACAAACAGTAAACCTGTGATGTCAGAGTGGAACAAACAGTAAACATGTGATGTCACAGTGGAACAAACAGTAAACCTGTGATGTCAGAATGGAACAAACAGTAAACATGTGATGTCACAGTGGAACAAACAGCATAACTTTGATGTCACAGAGGGAAAAAAAACAACAACTGTGATGTCACAGTGGAACAAACATAACATACTGTGATGTCATATTTTTCTACTGCAGCACTCCTCCTTGTTTTTTAAAAATGGAATCATATATTTTTCCTAACATCAACCTGACGTTCCTGCAGAAGTATTTTTTTAGTTACTCCAGATCAAATTAAAGTGTCAAAAAGACATAGTCGAGACAGTAAATGATATTTTTCTGTAACTGGCAGACCACCTGACTCTTTTTGAATCATCTGAAACCAGCAGGTTCCAACGTTCCTGAGCTCCATTTAGGTTAAAACAAATGCCAAGACCCAAAGTATTTGACCTAAGCCTTCTCAAAGCATATATTATAACAGGCATCCACACTCTGCTCCTTTCACGGTCGCCGAGCGTATGAGTATCAGATGTAATTTACATGGATACTTCTGCTTTTGGAAGCGTTCTGAGCGCAGGTCTCAATGCAATCCACCTTTTGGAGAGAAGACACTCAGTGGTCATGGAAAAATAAGCCTCCCTTCAAAAAAAGCAATTTCCCGCAATCACGGTGGCTTTGCTGTACTTAGTTAATCTAAATAAAAGGGTAGGTTATTTGTATTTGTCTAATTTGATTAACTGGAAGAGTTTACAAGATTTTTCCATCCAAACCATTCCAATCCTGGTACAGAGGGAAACAGTGTGGTTTCGTTGGTAGCCTCTATATGGTTTCAAAAAAGGCATCAACTCGTGTTATTTTCACAGAATATCGATTGATTTCAGTCTGCCAACGTTTTCATCAGGGGTCTGCCACCAGCTTCGACCTCGAGACAGAGAACAGAGGCTACATTTTGTGGTCTTGGACATCTCCGAGCTCTGTGGCTGGCAAGAGGAGCTCAAACAAGACACACAGAATTGAGTGCAGCAGACCACAAAAATGACAAACCACTTTTCTGAAGAGTAAATTCTCCACGGTGCCCTCCCCTCCTCTTAACCAACATGACTTTAACGAGGAAAAAAACACCCACAGACACTCCTAACATCATCAATCCATTACTCTTAACACATTCCAGGAGTTACTTTATGATGAAGTGGTGGAATTGTTTTGGTGTGCCCAGTTTTCTGCATATATCTTTTTCTCCATTGACACAGATTCATAGATTTCGCGGAACAACTGTGCTCCTGTGCGGAATCGGGAAAAATAAGCACCGAAATGATACAATAACAAAGTATTCATACCCCTTTACTACAATCTACGACCAAAATGACAAGGAGGCAGCAGAAAGGTGCTAGGTTCAGACATCCTAAGGCCTTTATGTCAGGAGTGCACGTCTTCCCTGTGTCTGTCTGTGTTCCTTCCAAATACCTTAAATTGCTGGTGAAAATGTGCATGCCTTTCTGCAATCTGTACGTGCACTTGGAACAGATCTTCGTTCGGCGCCAGCGGACTCGCATGTCGGTTCCCTGCAGAACCATTGCAAAGTCTGGTAATGTTTTTCAGTCCAATATTACACTGCCAGACTGGAAGAGGCAGCATCGTGCCCACAGAATGTTTCTGGTCTCTGACCCCTTTGTTAAAAACCCTTTCATCCTCACAATGGGTGCAAGTCAATGATTTTGAGTGCATGGCTTTTGTGACCGTATCCTCGGCCACTCCAGGCTCTACCCTGAATCTTGCCTTATGTGACCCGGGATTTATAGTCCAGCCCTCTGGAAACCTGCGCAGGGCCTGCACATACAGACAACAGATAGATGGATGGAATAAAAAATGTTTTTACAGCATTTTAAATTAAAACCTATCAGCAGACGAGAGCATTGATATTGGATGCTTCTGCAAAACCCTGGATGGTGTTCAATGCCAAGGTTTTTACGATTCTTATTTAGAAAAATCTTGTTAATGGTTAAGGAAATAGTGGTGGGGGGCTAAAAAATATGGTCAATGTGAGGCTAAGGAAATAATAACAATAATAATAATAATAATAATAATAATAATAATATAGGTGCAAAGCTAGTGAATCACATTGTTTGCATTGTGGAAAGGAATCGTGCAGAATCGTCTAATATAGATGTGATTTCTGGGACAGCGCGCCGCATATTCCATGTTTTCCTAACGTATTTAGAGAAAGGTCATGGCTTTGGCTGTTTCATATTTAACCAAAGCCACAATATTTAATAACCTTAACAAAATGTTTTACCCTCCATCTAACAACATGTGGGACACAGCTTTCCACTCCTTCAATTCATAATTGACCTCATTTTTTTACTGATTTTCTGTTCAGCGCAAAAGAAATTATTTCCAGTTGACAACTAAAACATTTCCTCATGTGACAACGCAAATAAGCAGAACGTGAATGTATTTTTTTGAAACGCGTGGACAGTGAGGAATCAGGTCACCCCATTTTTCTTGGTAGATCTTTTTTTTTTTTTTTTTTTGTGCTGCTGCTGTGGTGCACAATCATGGAAAAATCCATCCAGGGTCCCATCACAGCTGGAGGGGAAACTTTGTTGACAAACACAGACGACGGTGATCCTCACTTCTTCCACCAGCCCCCCTTTTTTATGAATCTTCTCCTTGTGTGCTTATGTCTCTGTTGGTCCGAGGGATCCCACGCAAATAAGAGCAGGGCAAAACCATAAACTCTGTGCTGGCAGAGCCCTAACTGGGTCACCGCCCTTGTCTTTGCCTGGCTTTATTTCTTTTTTTCTATTTCGGATGTCACCCAGGAAGGAGTGCGTGAAAGTTGTGTTCCCACTCGGGATGAAAAACATGTCGCCCGACAGTAATACTATTCATATTTCAAGTGTGGATGGTAACAAACATTGCCAAAATGCTATGAAGGTGTGAAGACCGTCAAAACATTATTTACCGATTCCTGCCAGCAGCAATTCTGTGTATAAAAAGGGGATCAGAGGTAGCTGGAACCCTCCACGCCTGCTTGTTTACACTCCGACAACTCTTCTGCTTGTTTTCACGAGTCTAAGTAACCATGAAAGTACAGTAGGAGGCCCAGCCGGCAGACATATTGTCTTGTAATGCACTGTGTCTCCGGCTTAACTGCAATCATGAGACATATTAAAATCCTCTGGGGGGGTACACGAGCTGTCATTCAGTCGTAAATAAAGTTGTTTCTTTAGCAGAAATAAGTGAGTTTTTATCATAAGACAGAGTGGGTGTTTTTTTTGGGTTATTCCTGCTGACACACACTTAGAGTGTTACAGCTTTGGAAGAAAACAAGAAATGAACACTTTAGTGTGTGTAAGGCAAAGCCTTTAACATTACTCTACATTCCTATCAGCGATGTGAAAGCGGGTATAAAGACAACCAACCCTTCTTTGCCTCAGAGTACACACTAACCATTTCTGTCCAGTTTCTTGCTTGCGTTTACAGATATCACACATTTATTTATGCACATTTACATCTTTGCTCTCCTCCGTAAGAACTCCGACTCACATACACATCGAAAAATGTTCTTGGATCAGTTTCTTTCATTGCGTAATCAGCTAATAATGGCTTCTGTTAGGGTTGAGCAAATTCAAAAACTTGCAAACTGGTTTGATATAAGGCCTGATAATACTGAATCTCACCTCTAGATGTTGTATGCAACTCAGCGGAACATAATGAGTGCCCATGATTCAGAATGACGCACTACAGTCCATCAGGTCAACTGCAACACCACGTGTTTTCATTTCTTAGAACAACAATTCAATTCTATATTAAGTTTATTCGCGTGACTAGATTACAAACAAAATCAATATTAGGACGAGATAAGTCGCTATGCATGTGATGCTGATCTGACGCTCACACTGCCGTAATAACATTAGACATGAACAACAATGGATGAGAGGCCAAAAGTCGCTAATCATGGCTGTTTGAGAACACCCAGAGCTGTATGAAAGCACATCTACCCGACAGGACAGGACAAATAAGAAGCTGAAGTGGGGGGAAGAGCGTGAGAAAGTCAGACTGCCTGGTAAGTTTTGGAAATATGTCTCAGCACAGCATAGCTCTGACCAATCCGAAATCCATTCAGGGAACAAGCATTTTAAACGTTGTTTGCTTTTCATGTGGCCGACAGACCTGACGATGCCATGAATTCAGGCTTTTGACAAGGTGGCATTTATGATGTTATTTTGGTGTCCCTCTGATCCATTTATTGCAGTCATATCACAGAGAAATCTCTTCATTTTGGGTTCATACCAATGTGATGAGACAGATTCATTCAGTCTATGTCTACTTGCTGGTCACAGTTCCTAATTATTGATTTTAAAACACTAAGAAACTACCCCCTCACCGGACACAGATGGACAGGCACTCTGCAGCTGAGAATTGGGCACCAGTTAGCCTCAGGTAGTGCTGAGAGCTACACTCATCCAAAAGCTGAGATTCACTGAGTTGGGTGTTTTTGGTTAAAATAAACAGAAGCTGACATTTTTGGGAGATGGACAGAAAACGTGTTTTCTGTTCTGCAGGACTTCAACCAGCCAACCATCCCCCACATCACCTCCTGTGCAGCATAGGATAGATCCAAGATAATCTAAAGAAAAAAAGTTTGGATGCATATTGTTTGAGTCATGGAGGGCAGAGGAACAACAGGTTCTCCTGCTGTGTATGTGACATTTAGCCCACTTCTGGTGCCTCCTTAAGTGCTTTAATTTGGCTTATTGTTGGCAGGCCTTGGTAAACTGCTCCAGAGGGCATGCTGGGTGCAGGGGGTCCTTTGAGGAAAAAGGCACAGAGGAGGACCAGCGTGGCATGCCAGCCTCCCTGCTGTGCCCTCAAAGTGTGGCTCCAACCCTGCTGGTTGGACTACAAAGCACCTACCATCTCTTAGACACATACATCAGACTGAGAAAGCTCAGGAGATAATGTGTGTGTGAGTGTGTGTGTGTGTGTGTGTGTGTGGGGAGGATAAATGTTTTTTGCATGACTAAATACGTTTGCATCATCTTGTGTGCATGTGCCCAACAGTGTAGTATCGGCCCGTATGAGCATGGCTGAGTGAGAGTGAGTGTGTGTGTGTGAGCACAAGGCAGCAAAACTCGTGATGTGTAAAGTGTTTGTGAAGGTTTACCCATGCGTGGTCACCGATCAGAACTCGTCTGTGGACAGTAAGTAGCCGACGGAGTACTAATTGGTGCACTGACGAGGATGTTACAGTGCGTTTAACTGTGTTTACAGAAGGGAGAAGAAAGAAGGAGAGTTTATTTTTAAAGACATCCATTTGAATATTATTTTAGTCCCTGTGTGTCATGCCAAGAAATTCTCAATTTTGTGATGGCAACATTTTTTTCTCACATAAAACAAAGACATTGCCTACGTGTTACTGTTTTTTAAAGGCACCGGCCACTTTGAGTCTTACTCCCAACTCAAATACAGAAGCTATGGGAAGCCGCCTTACCCAACCCACCTGAATACCTATTTACGGCCTCTTTTCGTACAAAAATATGTCAATACGGATGTAACCGCTTACAGCCCACAAACTTCCTTGCGTCCATGACGTTGGCATGGATGTTAAGCTCTCATCTGTTATGAGGCAGTTCAGAGTCAAGAGTTTCTGACAACAACACAGTAGAAGAGGTTGTGATAATTTACCTGTTAAAGAGACAAAAGGCCAGTAAATACATTGCGATGTGTCGATGAACGGCATTTTCAGTACTTCCCGTTACTGAAAAGCCCGCCTTTTTTTAACTTACGGTGTTACTGCTCCTTTTAACCGCAACCGTAAACTTTTGGAAAATGTCTGGAAAGTGTGTATCTTATATTGAATTCTTGTATAATACAAGCAACTTACCATTGGTAAGTTGACCTCACAGATTGAACGATTTCTTCTACATTCAATTCAGGGAAAAATGGTAAGTAAGCACCTCAAACTTCCTAGCTAGCCTAGCTTAATGCACAAAGACTGACCCAGACACGGCTAATTCTTAGAGTGGTCCCTAAACACATTTTAACTCTGTTACTTTATATTGTGATAAATAGTATCAATCGTATTATCTTAAAACTTTAAAAAAAAAAAACCTGTAACTTCAAGTTCCTGAGAAATATTCAGCCTTGAAAAGTGTAAGTGTGTGTCCTTCTTAGCTCAAAGGGAAAGCGCCTGGCATGGACAGCACAAGCAGAAGAAAGGAAAACAGAGAGGAGAGTAGATGAGAAGTGAGGATACGAGAAATGCAGACTGGAGGGACAGGGAGGTTTTCAGGAGGGGGGGATGTTGATGGGAGCCTGGCACCAGCGGGGTGGCAGGGGTCTGCAGGAGCGGCATGTTCACAGAAAGTTTCTCTGTGGCTCTTTATCTGTGGGCTGGCAGCACTTCAATGCAGGCCTTATCAGCATAATGGACACAGGGGAGAGGACACGACGAGAGAACACACTCGGCACATAGTCAAGAACACAATGAGCGACCACGTGCACGTGAATGAATTTATGCGTGGAAGGTAGCGCACACAGACTTGCTCTCTCTATCCTCTGGCTTTTTTTCTTTTCTCTTTTTTTTTTACTGTGTTTCTTGCAAGCCAACTTGATGTTTCACTTCCCTTCTGTATGTTGTGGACCTTCCTCTGCACAGTTTCACCAGCCATCATATAGAACTTGAGAGGGTTTTACGCAAGATTTCACCCCACTGGACCTCATTGCGTAACCTCATTCACTTTACAGGCTTTCTGCTCCACATCTGACTTTCTTTCAGGCTCTTAAAAGTGTGTGCATTAAGCCTCAAGAGACGATGTTAACAGTCAAGACAAGAGTCACTTTAGATGGGACTTCCTCCCAGCTGGTTTTGTTGATGGGGCAGTGACCTGCACTGGGCGATAATGGACTTGGGTGGTCAAAAAGGGACATTGTGGCTCAGTGGGCAAAGGTGATGAATCCTTCCTGTCACATTTCTGTCGTGTAAGAAGAAACGGGTTCGGGTTAAGGCGAAGGTTGACCAAAGAGACCGAATAAACAAGAATTGGATGGTTGAGAAAGAGCAGAAAAAGAAGAGTTTGGAAAACCAATTTAGAGTTGAGATGGGGACAAAACGTGAGGGCAAAGAACCGGGGAACGCGAGGGAGATGGACGACTGAGAGCTGACAGAAACAAAAATAATGCGACACAAGGAGGAAGTGAGTGGATGAAGACGAGTCTGGCCAACATAAACTGTTATGCTCCTCTCCCATTAAAACATGTGATGGCCCGGCAGTGTACAAGAAGAGTGTACAACAAGTGCAAGCCTTTGTAAACAACTGAAAAAGAGAAGACGAATAAAAGGAATTGATGTATTCAGTAACACACTGTTTTATGTTATGGATAAATCACACAAGGAGAAATGGTTCCCTTGAGGAAAGAGCCAGGCTTCTGATCCCAGAGGCTTTTCGAATGCTTACACCAGCTGGGAACATCCTTGTTTCCTTTTCTTCTAAATTACTCCAGGCTGTTGTTGAAAATAACTATGTCTCTTGGTCAGTTTTGCTTGCGTGGTGAAATAAGGGTTAAGAAGTCTGTGGCTTCGCCATTCCGTCCTCAAAGGACCACGAGGACACAGACAGACGGGAAGACAGAGTCCAGGAGCCACCCAGGGACTGGTTGTTTACCCCTGTGGCAAACAAATCCCCCCATCTGGAGGCTGCTGATCACAAGGATGGAGATGAAGAGGGAAGACAAAAAGGGCATGAAGGAGGGTGAGGACCAACACTGTGTCCTTGTGTTTACAAGCAAACAGACTGTATTCATGAATATGTGACAGTAAGATGGATATTCACAGAATTATCCAAGGAAATATTACAACTTTATACCACTCTGATGTTTGTATTTATTTACCAGTGTCTAGTGTATGAGTTAGCAATTAACCCATCTTTGCACTTACTGATGAGTTACTGGAGAACAGGATAGAACTACTGAACAAGGGGTAATACATTAATGAATCATTAGGTAATGATTATTTCATAAATACCTGTGAATCAATACTGAATCATGCTGATCATTTTACTTCATGAGTCGTTCCAGATTAAATATCAACCACCTGCTGATTGGCAAAAACTCGTGATCCCTCATTAGATACTTAATCATTATGTGTCAATCATGTGTACCTGCAAGCAAAATGAAACATAATACTAAGTAGTTACCCAGTAACTCCTTAAATACTACTTACTTACTTACACCAAAAGAGTAACTAATGATTAAGTAATTAGTAGAAATTCTTCTTATCAGTCTATTGGGTAACTCATCAGTTAGCTGTCTAACTTAACTGTCTCACTCTAAGTACACAAAAACAGTAACTAATGATAAACTAATTAGTAATAATGAAGTCTATGTGTGTAAAGTGAGACATCATACTGAGTAGTTGCCCAATAGACTTATTAAATACTAATAACTTAAACATTACTAACCCTTTTCGTGTATCTTCAAGTATAAAGAGGCATAAGTAATTCGTATTGGAATTACTGGGTAACTACTCAGTATTATGTTTCACGCCACTTGATGGTACACAAAAACAGTAACTAATGATTAAGTAATTAGTAACAGATGAGGCATCACTAGTTTTTGCCAATCTTCAGGTTAATAGTTAATCAGCAACCACTAAAGAAGAAAGTAGTCAGTATGTCGATTCAAATGTATGAACTAATGAACTAATCATTACGTAGTGACTCCTTATTTTAGTATCACCCAGTCTGTTTGCCAGTAATTCAGCATCGTCTATAACGTCCTAGAAAAACTGTTATTCAGGAATGACTCTTGAATGAGTCACTCACTCCTCAGTAACTACTCACATTTTAATGTATCTTATTGTAAAGTTATATTCTTTTCTATATAAATCATATAGTTGATTGAATGAGGATGAATTAGGAGTCTCACAGCCTGGAGGAAGATGCTGCCCTGTCGTGTATCGTCTGGTGGTATAATACAAATTATACAAAGTTTACCTTCTAAAACGGCCTCCATAGGTGCAGTCACTATCTCAGATGCACTACAAACCCATCCACCATCTCAACATCCTTATTTTACTACATAAAGGTCAAACTTCTTCCTGAATTGGAACTGAGCCTTGGCTTGAGATATTGTGCTGAATCACTTTTTATGGTGAGTACAGTCTCAACTCCAGCGAATGGGACCTTTATTTTGAAAGTGCACTGTGGTCTACTGCTCTTCATCTGCAGTGATTATTACATGAAGATGAGATGAAAACTGACGTGGGGATTGAGTCAAACGCTTGAACGTGCCATGCAGCTGTGAGAAGAACGGAGAATCAGTGTTCCTGAATTTCCCAAAGGATAGTATGACGAATAATAATAGTCAACAAACTACTGGGTTCCAAAGTCTGGCCAACATCCAAACCCAAACATCAACAAAAAGAGGTCAGGGGCTTCAAGTTCTAGTCCATTCCTTTTCGCGAAACATAGGCATTCTCATCCATGTTTATCTTAGCCTTAACTTGGCCGCAGCTTCAGCCCTCCATTCCAAAATACACTTAATATCCCAGATTTGTTGTGACGTTAGCAAGACGCTGACGTTGGTTGATCGCAGCACAAAAAATCTCCCAAGCTTTGTCCGAGTGGTGTGATCGGTGAATCATGAGAGTTTTACGATAAGTGGGAATGGACGTCCTTGTCTGACGAGGAGTGACGCTGTGCTGAGGTGAAGCTCTGTCGTAAAGCCGGTGAACATGAATCAGACATCCTCTCTGAGTGAAAACAGCTTGAAGTAATGTTAACAGATTTTCAACATGCAATTGTTCAACTTGTTTTTTTAATCTTCACAATGACTAATCAACTGAAACTGAGATAAAGAAGAAAAACATATTCCCCAGTCTTTCTCAATTAGTCCCTGTAATCGCATTTTCAGTGCAACCACTTTTTTTCCCCTGAGATTCTAAATCTTGGCACACACCTCATATTTCCACTCCTGCAATCTGTTTTCATTAAGTCCTTGACTGAGAGAAAAAGAAAGCATTTTTCATCTCTAGAGTACACTAATCTGTGTCAAATATGAAAGAAGACAAAGGCAGTGCATCGTTGTTGGCGCAGAGATCGCTGAATTAAGTTGTTTCGGTTTGATCCCACTTGATCTAAAGAGTGGAGACGCGAAAAACAACAATTCTCTTCAATTATCCATTAACTGCATAATGACAGAGAAATATGCAGTTATGGACAACAGACATTCAGCCTCACAGACTCAGATCTGTGTTCCTATGCTTGTAAGATGCCTCATCTTAATCTTAAAGGGTCATTTTGGTTTATTATTAATTCTTGACACTGTCACTAAACACTCAATACTCAAACTGGCTTTAACGTTATCCAACAAAAGAGAGAAGGTAACATTGGTGTAGTATCTGTCACAGTTTACAGATTGACTTCATGGTCCCACTTTGACCAGTTGTTCATATTGTGTCACATGTGCACGCAACATGAAATTTCAGATGCGCTACAGTGCAGTTTTACTTTCAAATAAGGTGATTTAGATCATCTGGCGAAATGTTAGTGTGTTTAGAACCTGTCGGTCTGATCATTTCTCTCAGGTTTGCTAACGATGGCTAACATTAGCCAACTCGAGCTTCATAGTCGCAAACTCCTGTGATGGTTTTAGCTTGGGTACGCTCAATCGCTTATCAATCACCTTTTTCAGTTGAAAGAGGGAAAATTGTCTTCCACTGTTAACGCTAAACGGAAGACAAAATCTCAAACCACCCTTTTCAAGACAATGTTTCCTCATTTCTCTAATGTTTGCTAACATTAGCTAACATTTATCACCTTTAGCTAGTGGCGCACTAGCTAAAGGTTGGTTTTAGGTTGGATACATTTAAATGCTTATCAATCAATTCAAAAGATACCTAGCCCTATTTTACAGCTAATGCTAAACTTAAGATAGCCTTGAATCTTTACCAATTCCATTTTTTAACCCAAATTGAAGACATAATCCTCAACCTTGTATACTGAAGTATGTTATTGCATTACATTTGGGATTTTTCCTTATAAAAGCACCAATATGAAGATTTGGAAAAAATATTGTGAAAAAAAACATAAAAGAAAAACTGCTGAGGTGGCTCTGTAGAGTTTCTGGGTTGTGCTGAAAACCAGCCGTTCGCTTGTACCGGGACTCCGTTTCTAAACTAACCTAAGCGACTGTCTTGCACTGCACAGTCAGGCAGCGTTCAAGAACTCATACAAGTTGTCCACAGGCTCAAGAGACGGGGGAAGATCTCCTGATCCGCTCACATATGGTCAATAAAAAAAGGGATTAATACATGTATATTGCTATAAATTTTTCCATAGAGCCCCCCTTTGGAGCCCCCTCTTTTCTTTCCTATCTGTGTAGAGGCTGTGTGTGTGTTGTATGGTCTTGACATCAGATTATCTTTGTGTGTGTGTGTGTGTGTGTGTGTGTGCGAGCGAGCCCCAGACTCCCCTGCAGGTCCCCTCTCCTGTCAGAGCGGTGGTCCTGCGGTGTGTCTCGCCGGTCCCGTTATCTCACGTTTCTCTCATCTGGCTATTGTGTCTCCAATCTTCCTCTGCTTTTCAATCTAATCTGCTCTCTCTCCCTCTTTTCCTCGCCGTGTCTCTCGCCCACAGGTCCCCCAGGTTATTAGTTTGATGTGCTTGATCTCGGAGGTCTTTCATCCCGGCAGAAAACACACGAAGAGGAATTACGGCTTACTCGCAGCTGGAAAAGACAAGTCGGGAGCGTGCTTGATGTGTATTAGCCCGAGTGTATTTTTGGCTCGGTGCAACGCTGGAGCTAAACATGTATTCTCTGTTTTTGTTCTCGTCATTTTCAACTTTGCCCGCCAATGCAGCGGATGTCCCCCTATACACGTCTCTCTTTGGGATCTTGCAACAGCCAATACTCGATGAATTGATCAATTCACACATTTTATCCTCGCTCCGCATTGCCAGAGCCCTGAACTTGACCTTCCCTTGCACAAAAAGTGTGTCACCTGGCTGACCAATCACCGAGCAGCTGACCCAGCAGTTCCTCACTGGGGTGTGGGTGGTGTGTGTTTGGGGTCATTGTGTGTGCTGATGCACACTTTACTTTGGCCTGAAGGCAGATATCTCAAACAGCATTCATCACATATGGCTGTCTGACTGTGTGTGTTTGTGTGTGTGTGCGAGAAGCCTCGAGGCCATTGCCACGGAGCCTCTGACCTCTCCTGACCACCTCCGAGGGTGCCTTCCCTCTTTTGGCGAAACGGTGAACAGCACCTTCACTTCCTTTAAAAAAAAAAAAAGAAAAAAGAAAATGCACTGTTAAAGATAAGACTGAATATTTTTTATCAAAACAAATCCACATTTATTTGTTCTCTGTCGAGCGAGGTCTCACCGCAGCGCCGGCAACAACATCAGTTTCGTCACTGAAGCATTCAAATCTGAGTCGACGATCATCACCGGTCCACCTTAAGAGATTTTTGCGTGCAGTTCCTGATTTTTGCCTGCTGGTGTCAGTGTTGCACCAGGGGAAAATCAACTCCAGACAGGCGCTGGAGCCAAGAGGAGGGTCATGTTTTTAAGGTGGCTCGTGAGGTTCGAGAAACTTTTCTTCAGTAAGAAAATGACAGTGTTGTGCAGGTACCACTGTGGAGGGGTCACACAGTGGAAGAAAAGAATACAGAATATCATGTTGTTTCTAGAAACGTCTCCCCTGCCTGTCCTCTTACGGTGCCTCCGTGCTGTTTGTTTTTCTGTGCTTTGTGTGTACATGTCCTCTCTCGCCTGGCTGTGTCTTGGTGCGGCTGACACAGAGAAAGCAGCTTACAGCTCTTGGTCCCTGCTCGGTCCTGGCCTCGCCCGGCGGCGAGCGCCTGGGGGCCTCCCGGACTGCCACCAACAGGGCTTTATCGGCCCTGAGGATTAATGCGATTTCATCAGGGTCCGGGCCTGCCGGCAGCCACACACACACACACACACACAAATGCATGCATGGTATGCACACATGCTCTGAGAAAGTGCAAGTGGTGAAGTGTGTAGAATTGATTAAAAACGCTGATGTGGATGATAAAGATGTGTTTGCTCTACATCAGGCTGCCTCTTACTGTCTCTTGTTATTGACAACCATTATACCCAGAATGATGTAGATTCATATGTGTGTAAATGTTCACCATGAGGTATCATTGGAGCAAAGGTTGCCTGGAGGTGGTGGTGGTGGGCCGGTGGGCTCTGTGTGGGCTGAGAGAAAGCCAAACAGCAACAGTTACTAAGGCCTTCTGTGTATGTATGGATGCCTGTGTGCATGTGTGTGTGACTGTGTCAGGTGTTACAGGTCAGGGCTTCACTCGGTTTGTAACTTCAGGTCAGCAAAAGAACATCAGACAGCCCGGTTCTTTTCTTCTTCACTGTATGTCGTTGGTGATCCTTTCCAGAAGCTCATGCTCAGGACTCACTCATTGTGGTTACATGATAGCTTTTAATGTTCTCTACGGTTCCACATTTGGACACCAGGCTTTTAATTGGCTAATGAGCCATGAGAACATGGACAACATACCTACTCTAAATGAACCAATAGCCAACAGTCCTTAACAGTCTTTAATTCAATCCAGCCTAATCCAATATCAAAGTCCTCTATCACTCTTGATTTTAAACCACCCTTAACTGCTCAACCATAATTTAAGATCACCAGATCTGTAACAGCCAACCGCCAGGACAACAAAATAATGCAGATGGAATCATGATCTTCACTGTGTGGTGGAAGAATAGTAGTAAGTCTATGAAAAGAGACACAAAGTTAGACTTAACACTAAAAATAACATTTATTCAAAAGAATAAAAGAGCATAAATACAAACTTTTATGTGAAATTAATGCTACAGTTGCCATGATGGTACTCACTTGTAGATGCCAGCAACCTATATGAACCAGATTTTTCAGCAAGATCCACGTGGGAAAACACCCTATCCTGCAATGTTCAAAAAAGTGAGAAAGAATTCCTGGATCTGTCCCTTTGTCTGGACCTGCACCAAAAGTTTACAGGCTCTTTTCTGGGCCGAGACCCATCCTCTATCCAAGATTCGTGGAAATCCGTTCACTTGTTTTTGTTTAATCCCGGTTACAAACCAACAAACAATTGGACATGGGTGAAAACATAACCTCCACGGCAGAGGTAAACATATGTAACTGAGGCAGAATGTTTTTTGCAGTATGACAATAAACTTTATTATGTAAAATAACACTTTTTTTCTGCATCATAATCTCTAATCTCGATAAAATAGAACATCCAATACATCGGTCAGGCTCTTATATAAAGGTAGCAACACAAGTAGTTTTGGCATAATTTATACACTCTCTATTGAGATATGAATCATCATTTACATAGTAGAGCTGTATTTGGCTTAAAGTACGTCAATACGAGTCAGATTTCCACGTATTTCTGGCCTAATAATGGCCATGGCTGACCTCATTTAGCCCAAAAAACAATATGTGTGGAGCTTGGTTGGGTGTAACAGTTGGTGATAAATCAACTTCAGCACTGCGTGAAGTCATGTGGGCCAGTGGCCAATGAAATACTTTTTAGATAACTAACGTTGATGCGAAACATCTAACTTTTACCTCTCAATATTCAGGCAGAAGATAAGATCCCCACAGCTGTGGTAACTTTCCATTCTTATCATAGCAGGTATTTTAGCGTATAAAGCTTCAGCATCTGACAAGCTTCCAAATTTATGGATGTGTTACTTCATCCGGACTTCCGAATTGCATTTCATGTCTCAACACTATCTGAAGCAACACGCCTCCTACCAACACAGCCTCCTGCATTGTTTTAACGCAGAGTGGCTTTCAATCTTACCTCATACTATAAGCAAGTAGTTCTGTGAGGCTGCACCGAGGCCTGGCTCTAAATGTTACAACAAGCATGTTAACATGATCAAAACTGACAATGCTAACAGGCTGAATGTTTGCAGGTACAGTATTTAAACTGTTCTCATTTAAGGTTGTTGACCTTTGAACATTTGCTACTCATGAAAGGTTCTTGTTATAGATCTCAAGACCCAAAACAGACATAAAGTCCCCCATTTGTAAAAACAACGCTGCAAAAGTGCCCTTTTGGATGCCCCTATGGTAGATAAAACATGATACAGTGTGAATTTATACGCCCTTTAGGGTGAGTCCACCACTGTGTTCACAGGTCAACAAGTACTCCCCATGACTAGTAAACTGACTTTTTCCATGTAAAATGAGTGGGCCGATCCTTTAATCCACTCTTCTTGTTTTTCTTTTTTGCTGCACTATCCCGCAGGGTCAAATCTACATATTTGGTCATGCATTTTTCTACTTCTCACATCGGCTCGGTCCAGCCTCGTCGGAAAGCCAGCGCCTCTCTTCCAAGTGAACCCTGGCGGCGCTGAATGTGCGGTGTGAATGCAGTCAGGCCTGAAAAGCAGGGAAATAGCCAGGAAAGTTTGCATTGAATCAAACAGTGTTGACTGTATTTCTCCCCTATTTCCCCCCTCCGAAAATGTTTTATATCTCACGCATCGGGTCAATAACGTTTTGCTTTGAGCTCGTTCAAAATGGCTAACAAACTGCTTCACAAATCAGTGCCTGTAATCTGCCACTGACAGGTGACTGGATAAACTAGACAGGAACTGCCTGAAATAATCGGGGTTCGAGTAAGGTATTGAGTGACATTTCAATTTCGTATTCCAGCTAATTGAAGGCGTTATGAAGTAGGTCAGGTCTGACTGAAGGGTTCGTGTGTCCTGCTTGTTTGCACACAGGCCTCTAATGCCTCCTTTCACCCAAAATCTTTAACTCATTCTCTTCTTGACTTCAAGTTTACCTAAGCTTGATTTATGCCTCCGAGCGGTGCATGCCTAAACTGGCCTGTCTGTCGGCGGCGGAGGCTTCTCCTTCGGCAAGCATCAACAGCTCAACGCCGGTCTTGCGGCACGGCGCTGTGGTCGCTGCCCGCAGCTGACCATCACAATGAAAATACCTCGACTAGACAGTTACTGTACGGCCACATTAAAGCGGCTAAAGCTAACATTTGTATCGACCATGTGGCAGAAAAAATAACACCTTGAGGGCTCGGTGTATCATAGTTGTCTCCGTGTGTGAATATCTGTCTGTGTTTATGAATGTGTGTGCTAGCGTGTGTGTCTGTGCTACTCGGTCTGTCTGTTTTATGGCTTTTTCGTGCGCCCGCAGGAGTGTACGAGACTGTGCGTGTGTGTCTGTGTATTTATGTCTATGTCTGTGTTTGTGTCTGTTTGTGTGTTAATGTGTGTGTGTGTGTGTGTGTGTGTGTGCGTGTGCGGCTTTCGCTCTCAGGTGTGAGCATGCAGTTTGGCGTTGTGTAGCACTCTACGTGTCTGCAGTCCATTTGGCTCAGCGCTGTGAGAGCAGTCTGTCCGCCATAAACCATTTCAGTGTAGATTTTTTTAGTCAAAAACATGTCCTATATCTAAAAAAAATGAACTGCCGCAGTTACAAAATCACGGGGAGCAAATTCCTTGGTTGACAAAGTGACACAAATTGAGCCATAAACTTAAGATATGTATATAGAATAGTTTATAAATGTTACCCTCTGACTCAGATGCTTGCTTTAAAAGGATAAACCCAGAAATCCCAGTTTTCACCAAATTGGGTGTGTCTCCTCTCTGATGTCTGAATACAGTGACTATTCATAGCAGACTTGTGTGTCACTTAAAATAGAGTGTGTATAGGAGAAGACAATACCACTCTCAGTCGATTATCCAGCTTAAAGCTGATGTAAGTGATAAAGTTTTATTAAAATAAGTGTTAAATAGGTCTATATTCCAATAGCAATCAATGTTATAGAGTGTTTGGTCAGTAACCAATGTCTCACTTCCACCTGCTCATGCATTGAAAGAGTCAACATGTCTGGTATCCCTGCCCACTTTATCCAATCAGGACAAAGAACTCCATAAAGAAACTGCTCGCTCTTCATGGGGCAAGGTAGAGAGGAGGGAGGGGATTGCTAACAGCAAAAATGGACAGGATGTTAGCAAAAATGCCAACAATGCATACACACATTGAACATTGTATCTTGTGTTTATGTACCACAAAACAATATCACTCATGGTAGGCAGTTTTTGTTATTTAATCTTTTTTACCTTCTGTACAGAGCCGGACAAGCTATTAACAACTTCTGAAAAGATGGCTCTCAGTCAGAAACACAGCCTCTGATTTGGTCGTCCAGCCATGAACACGACTCGAAGCATCATGAGATTGCCAGCCAACTGCTAACAATCAAGTTTACCAGAAAGGGTCTTGACTTCTTTAAAACCTAGTTATGGGAATCATTTTGGTTTCATTTGTTTCATTTGAATCGGATCTCATTTATGACAGATAACTTGCAGTGTTTCCCACACGTACAGTTTACTCAGGAGGGCTGCCCAGGTTCATTACCAGCTGCCCAAGTATATTTGGTGATCCATTTTAGCATTTTATAGCCTATTTGTTTCCAGATGGAACCTCACTGTCTCATGTGGACCTCCTCTTTGGTAGAAAATAGTTCTAATACAAAATATATTGTCTGTCGTATCGGGTTGGAGGCACAAATCTTGTAGTCAAGACATGTCAAAACTTGGACCAAAACCACACTTTCGTCATGGCACCACTCTAGGTAAGTAAGAAAATATGTTTGTTTAATTGTTGGTCATTGTGCGTTACGAAAGTAATCCCTTACTGCCAGCAGCAAACTGTTAGCCTGTGTATCAGATGCCAAACAAATATTAACATTGAGTTGAAGGTGTCTGGTAGCAACTCATGAGACTGTGATATTTGTGAGAATGCGGCCACAGAAGGCCGACCTATTTCGATGAATTCTTACTGAAAGATGAGCGCTTTGCAATCACGGTTTTCGGGGATCCCCTGCCTTTATCCAGCGTAATCAGACCGTGCCATAACACATTATCTCTTCATGTTTAAAAGGCAATTGCTTTGTTTGCATTGGTTTGGCTTCAAGACCCCTTGAGCGGTGCAAACGAGACGCAGTCATTAAGAAGTATTACTCCCTCATTGAATGATATATGAATGGAATTTCTTGACATTTGAAGTGTTAATTACAGGCCGCGCTCATACTTCATAGTATTCATGATTAGCTTTGAATGTATAAGCGGGCTATATAACCACGTTTGATTCCTCTTTGTTGGCGGGTCTGTGCTGATCCCAAAGGACACGGATTTTCTAAAGCACCCTCTTCTATATTAAAAAGAGTTTCTGAAAGTGGGGGCTCTTTAGCGTGATTATAGGTGCCGCAGCGAGGCAGCTAAGCACTTAAGTGGCAGAACCAAAGCAAAAAAAAAACCCAAAAAACCTGCAGTCTTTGTTAACCCACATAGTTTGGCGGTTACTGGTGGGTGTTTGAAAGGAAATAAAGCTAAGGGAAAGAATGGCAAACCCACAGGCTCGCGCGATGTTTGCATCAAAAGTCAAACGTTGGCATATCAAACCCGCAGCAATCTTTTTAAATTTTTCTACAGCGGTTGGAACACGTCCGTTAACCAAACAGACCACACGGCTCAAACAAGTTGTTGTACAGTGTAATCCTTATTTACAGAATGACATTATGTATTAGCGCTGTCTCCAAGCCAAATGTACACTCAGTCGGAACAATCTATACAAGGAGTTTAAAGAGCAGCTGTTAAATAAACTGTCCTCTCTTTCATAATCCCACCTCTTTCCGCACCCCTAACCCTTCCCTTTCTCCTCATATCTGCTCTTTTAATTTCTCACTGCTTGCGTCATTTTTCTAGTCCCTTTCTCCTCATTCATTTCCCTCACCTTTTTCTTTTCTCGCCCCCCTCTCCTCATTCATTCCTACCGTCTCGGACTTGTCCGCGAGAGACAATAGCCTCATTGTGATGGCGTTTCGTGGGTGTGTGTTGGACCACACAAGACTGCCGAGCGGGAGAAGAAAAAAAACGTGTGCGCTCCTCCTTTTCTCTGTACCTGTAATCATCGCTTAAATCACCGGGGTCTGACAGCTCATCACCTCACAGCTTAGATCGAGGAAATACCTCGGGGACTTACACATCCTTTAAGGTGTGCATACGTGTCTATATGTGTGTGCGTCTGAGGAGGGGAAACAATAGGGGCATTAGGTACCTGTCTCATCGTGGCACTTTAGCAGAGAGAGGGCGTGGCATGACACTTAGACACAGGCTCTATTGTGCATTGTTTTCACACGCATGGATGGATGGGTGTATTGGTGATGGATGGAGCGCTCCTGGCAGCAGACGTAGCGGCACATGTGGCGGCTCATTTCACACAGAACTTGTGAGACGAGCGTGAAATCCAAAACTAACAACAGGCGATGAATGGGAGACGGCATTTATCGGCATTTTTCAAGTGAAAAAAGGTTAGCTCGGGGCTAATGCGTGTGACACGCTTGTTTTTTTCGTGGCCAAAACACACGGCAACAAATAGGTGATCCAATGATAAATGATAAGCAGGTTGTAGATGTGTGAGGTGGGGTGCAGAGTTAAGTGCTGAGACAAAGTACAACATATGTTGACATCATTGAAATGAGCCATGCAGCAAAACTGTCTCTGCTGTCCAAGAAAGAACAGTTATGAATGATGTATTTTGAACACAAAAAAGGCAGCGGCTATAAAAGATATTTTAAGAATAAGAATAAAAATGACAAGATCCTTGTTATATATTTTGTTGATTTATGTACTTAGATTATCTCAAATCTTTCCAACAATGTGAAATCCAGTGCATGTGCCTTTCGCAATGACCTCCAAGAGTCATAGAGCAATGAAACATGGAAACTAATAGGAATCAACATAGATGAATTAAACAAAAACCTGAGTCACGTCAATTAGATATTCAATTGTGATCATTTGTAAGTTCATAGTTAAGTTAGTTTAACTGTGTTTCCTCTGGAGCATTTCCTCTGTCCTGTCAACTATAGCTTTTAGCAGCTTAAATGTGCCGTAATATTTGTTACAGTGACATTATTGAATACATGGGAATATTTGAAATAACTTCGACTAGCCTCTCTGATCATAAAATCGGAGCGTATGCACATCTTAATATCTGAACGATGCGCCCTTTAAAGAGCAGGAAACAGACTGCACCGCAGACCCACAAAAAGCTGGCCTTAAGTCAATGGTGCAGTCATGTTCGGGCGCCTAAAGCAATGCCATCAGTGCTCCTGATGCAACTCATTGTAAGACCAACAAGTACATCTGCTCGGTAAACGTCTTTTGCTTTGTTTAATAGAGACATCCCAAGGAGTAGAAGTTACATACTGTCGGTTCAGAACCTGATCATCGAGAAGGGCTTGGGTTAATGAGAACTTTTTCGACCGCCATGGTCTTCTCATTGGTTGCATATTGAAAGATTGACGGACAAGGTTGAGGTTTTCCGAACTGATGGTTCACTTACCATCTCTTTTCAATGATTGACTGTTTGTTTTTATGGATAAAATCAATGGAAAGAGTTTGCTCAGTTTTGGACAACAGACCTCATTCACTGTCTACTAGCTCTTTCAGACTTCTTCCGAGGCCAACAATGAACTCCTTCCGTTGTTGGTGACGTGGCTAGAAGCACATAAATAGACCTTAATTTGTGATTATCAAACCCAACCCAAAGGTATATCCAAGGTCAGGAACGTATTGATCCTTGTAAGTTTTGATGATTTCAGTGTCAGTGTGCCGTCCTGTCGTTGTTCCTCCTCTCAGTAATGCTCTCTGTGAGATGACATATATAACCTCCTACTTTCTCATGCACAGATCGTGTTTTCTGGCATCACAACCGTTAGAAAAAAGCCTCTGTCAGTCACACAGGGCCCAGGTTTATGCATCTACTGGTCTAAAATCTCTCTGTCCAACGGTCGACTAAGTCCCATGCCAGATTGGTGATGAATGACTTGTATCCCATCCATGGGCCTAATATGGGCCCAAGCTGGCCTGAATTCTGCTAGCTCGAGCTGATTCTCAGCCCAAATTGGCCCAGGTTGGAACCATCGAAACCTTGCCAAGTCTGACAGCTATATATGACCCAAAGCTGGATCACATTGGGTCCTCCAGTGCACAGAGCTCATTGGAGAATTCCTCTTCAGCGATGAATTAAATCCATTATTATTATACAGCATAGGTGGAATGTAGCCCTGTTTAGAATATACCAGTAGAACAATGTTGCATTTCCCCATTTTGAAATGAGGCAGGATAGTTTAAATGGGGAATGAAAGGCTGAATATATATTTATGGTGTGTGTGCATGTGGATGTGTGTCGGCGCTGAAGGCCACGCAACCATAAATCACACGATAGATTGTAATGTGTTAAAGCTGAGAAAACAATGGTGCGTCGCGTACCTATACTCAGGCACAAGGCGGAGAGGCTTTAAAAAGGGGGTTCAATGTAAAAGAAGAAAAAAAAAAAAAAAAAGCCTGAACCAGAACCTGCTTCCCGAGCACTGGATTAGATCTAATTAGAACCGGACCAGTAATCTAAAACACATAACCGGTATTATTGTTTAAACTTGTAAAAATATCTTAAAAGAAGGGGGCGAATTCCATTTCTGAGAAGGCGACCACGAAAGAAGCACTTTAAACTTCAACATAACATACAATTAACCTGCCAGCACGGCACAGGCTTTTACAGCTTCTCCTTATATAGCCATGATGGCAGCCTACAACTGTTACAGGCTTTAGTGTGACATTACCCCCACCTCAGGACATTCACAGTATATAAATCAGTGTGTATTTGTAGTAAATGTCGGGTTCGAGCTGCATTTAAGTGCTCCTTGTAATGTCCTACTTCCGAGTAAAGAAGACACCATTTTTACTTCGTTAAAGTGCTCTTGGTCAGAAGAGGGTTTATAGTTTTGTAGCAGCAGACTGAAAAGATTATATAACTTACATGTTCATTTATTAGCCACAGGTTGTTTGTATTTAGAGGGACAAAAATGAGGAACATCAGGGACACCTTCAAAGACCGTGAATGGAAGCTGATAATTCATACGGATCATCACCCACTAATTCAACAGTGACACAAACATAATTCTTACATCCACTTGTTGAATGAGGTGTCCGTGTTTTCAGGTTACAAGTTTGATTGCTCGTTTTATTTATGGTCAGTTGAGTTCTCAGAGTTACATGTTCTTGAAGGCAGCGTTATAACTATAAATCCCACTGCGGTTTCTACAAAAGTTCCACTTTCTGACACTTCATTAAAATTTGCCTCATAATTTCCCCACATGTTTGGTTTTCCTTCTCTGTGTTGAGTGAATCCTGTCCTTATTGGCCAACTCTTTAAAGTCCTAATATAGCAATTTAGCAAAGAAAATAACAAATAAGCAGTGTGAGAAACTTCTGTAATGGACAATTTTATTGCAATAATTGCAAATTTGCCTCATTAAACCCTGAGCTTGTACATAAACCCAAACACTTTGACTCATTGTTTCGCTGGCAATCGACCATATTCACACGGCGGCCATGTTCTAGCTACAATATCACATTACTGTGTTCCAGGTTGCAAGTCCTCTTAACATAGGGAATCTGAGGAGTTGTTTTAATTTCATCACTTCCCGACTCATCAGCATCTGAAAAAATTATGGATAGTGATAAATCAAGAGGGACATCTGGCTATATTTCAAGATACCAACATATTTGAAAACCATTGGCTTCTGTAAAACAGCCAATGTTAGCATTCAACCACTTCTGGGCTAACGTTCCTGTCTCATACTGTTACATGACAGGAAAGGTGTAAATTAATTTCAAAACGTCAACACACAATCTCTGCCAGGTTTATTTAAGCCTGGAAGTAGAAAACATTGGATTTAATCAAACATTAATGTTAGCTATAAAGTGGTTGAACGCTAACATTAGCTAATGGGTTGCCGTGTTAACAGGAAATCGGGCGTTTCACTGCTTCCTGATGAACCTAGAAAATAAGCAGCATAACATCAACCCAGGACTAAAGCTTCCCACCTTAAGCATGGTTTCAGGGTAAAATGGCCGCCATGTGAATATGGTCTATGATAGAGATACATGGCCCACCCACCAAGTTGTAGCGTACTGCTAGAAGTGTATTTTACTGCTTCCGTCAGTAAATCTGAGGCATGCATCATAGAAAAAACACATCTGAAATCCTGAAAAAGCAACAGATATCTCGCCCGGTGCACAGATACCATCGTTTTTTTTATATTCTTCTTGTTCTTCCTGAACCAGACTCCCATCTCTGCACCGCGCCGACCCCTTGTCTTATCTGCTCTCCTTCCTGTCGCCCACGGCAAACCACCGCGGCCTACTTTGCTCTGCGGCTTTTGTATTCAGTATTGTGTTGAGGATTAAGGTGGTCGGTGTTTGTGTATGTGCATTTCGTCTAACTTTAGATATATCTGCCACGTGTAAAGAGCTACAGTATCCCTAAGGTGATAATGTACACAACTCAAGAAAATATATATGTTACGTTTAGGTTCAGACATTTCAACGCATACATGTTCCTTGCGTCGATAGCAAACACTGTGGTGGATTCCAGTTTTACCAAGTGAACTCCAGAAAAAAAACCCTTGATTTCTTTTAAAGGACCAATGAGATAAATGCTCAGTGAGTTTTGTAAAAGACACTAGTGGAACAAAGGGTTGGCCGGGCGTGACGTCCTGACTTCCTCTCTATATGCGAACGTCTCAAAAGTGTAGAGTGACCGACTAAGTCGCTGCTCTCCGAATCACAGTTGTATGAGATGACCTCGCTGTTCAAGGACAAGAAGAGCACAAAAAACATAAAGAGGGACAGCGTCGTGTAAGAGGAGCCCATTTATAGAGGCTTTGTGCGGGTATGACTTGAGGCCCTCTTACATAATGTCTGTTAAAGCACAGTGAGAACTCTCCCATCAAACTTGGGTGTGTACGTCGGTATGAGTCTAGACATTATGCGTACATCCATATCTCTATTCCCATCAGCGAACATTCGATCCCGTCCATCAAGCCTGTTGATCGGTCTAATGCTCACCCAACCCGCTCAGTTCTGTGGCCCCAATGGATCCTGCTTTTCTTTCCCCACTTCCCCTTCCATTCCCTCTTAACCCTATCATCTTCCTGCCTTTGTTCACTCGGTTCTACCTTAAGTGAAAGCTTGCATGTGCATTCATGGGAGAATAAGCCAGCCGTGCATGTGCGCGAGGAGGTTCTCATATAGATAAGCGATCTTAAACTAACAGAGGATCCTATCAGGTGTTCCAAAAGAGGCCGTACTGTAGATGAACAGATTGCGTGTATTTACATATGCATAGATGCAAGCATGCACGCACCGATTCTCACACACACACACACACACACACGTCACACAAGCCTTAAAAATACGATTCCCTGACACAAAATTATATTAATTATTGGGATTTTATATAATTGCGTTTAGTTGAGGTTTAACAACAAAATACTATAGAGCTCTATCAGTGAATTTAATTATTTTTTTTTTTTTTATTGGCACAAGTTTATGAAAGCTACCATCCACTGTTGTTACATTTTACTCATACTACTGCATACCTTCATTAACTAATGATGTGCTATACACATATCTAATTACATTTTGGCTTATGCTTGTATTTTATAGCAACGCAGTAACATTAACATGACGTTTTTAAGCCGCAAGTACTGGTCACAACATGATTTATCAAGGCAAAGTTTTGGATATATGTTTATGCGATTAAAGACGCGGGCCAATAGCGAGCCATCCTGATTGTCCCACCCTTTAAATGGAAGATGCTTTAACAGACTATTATCTCTACGCTACCCTCTGCTACCATCCTCTGTCGGAGAAGAGCGGCTCTACAGCGCAGCGGTGGTTTGCAGACAGTTATCAGACAGAAGTCGGTGGTGCGTATACATTGCGCAGTGTTGCTGTACTTCTTTGTGTTGCGTTTATCTTTTTTTCGCACTTAATGTGACAGCTTTACGTCAAAGTCCCTGTCGTAAGTGTTAGTTAATAAGTAATAATGACCTTAAAAGCACTCACGAGATGTGTATTATATAGGTGTTGATCATGTCTTTATTAATACATTTGTTGGATTATTATGAGGAAAATGTTAAAGGTTTTTAAATCATGTAAGAGTAAAAGTAAAAGTCTCGTGAAATACACATTTGCACATGTGCTGAGTTTAACCAACCTCCTTATTTTGTCACTGTTTAACCTTTACCAAGCTTTTTTGTAGTGCTTCATTAGGATTAATACATACTTTGTCATACACTTACTGTCAGTTAACTTTGCATTTCTTCGGCAACAGAATCAAGAGCAAGAACAATTCCTTCTATGAACATGTTTAAAAATGTCTTATAATCTATCAATACATGTTTTTATGGTGCTATTAACACTAAGAAAGACTTTTCAATGTTAATCATCATTTCATGAGGACTTGGAGGGGTCTTTTTACCTATTATCTTACGCTTAGTCTAATATTAAGCACTTCTTTGTATATTTTTTGTTTGTCAACTTGAGTATTCAGGGGATGTAATCATTTTTGTACCTTTACGTGTGTTGTAAAACCTTGTGTATACCTTTGTCATGACCTTTTTCGGTCCAACAATGTGATGTAAATCTGTTATCTAGCAGCTGGCTTAACTATAAGACGGAATGGGATACGCAAACGTGCATTTTTGATCGACACATTTTCCTGAATCTTTCACTCTGAATGTGGGCAGCAATCTCAGCGATCCGCGCCACAGACCCACTGCAGGCTCCTATAGGAATAAGTGGCGTTGCTGTTTTTCAGCCGCCCCGGGCGAAGTCAGTCTGCACATCGTCTATCACATCATGTACGCTGCCTGTCAAACGTCTGCACCCTTTTTTTTAAGCCTTTAGTAAGCGTGTGCACTTTTCTGGGCCTGAAAGTGCTGCTGAACTACACACAAGCTGTGCGCACATACACACACTAACACATGCATGCACAGGTTTTGATCGTGAGTCATAATGAAGGAGGCTCTCAGAGAGTGTGTTACAGTGTCGACTGTGTTGGAGACTCAGGGTAAAGAACAGCCTGGAGCCATGCTGAGTAAGGTTAAAAACACACAGACAGTACAGCTGATTCTGCATCTGCTACACTACATCATTCAGTGTGTGTGTGTGTGTGTGTGTGTGTGGTGAAAGCTCGTGTGTGAATGCTTTAAGTGTTGATGTATCAGCCCGATGATTGAAGTGCAGGCGAGGTTAACGGCGAACCAGGCTGACACCGCGGGGAAATCCTCGCTCAAGAGCCTTCAACAGGCCCCGAGGCGCATAAACACGCCGATCTGTAATGACTACTGTCTTGTTCCCCTACCAACCCGGTTTGTTTCGGTCGCCACAGCGACGGCGGTGTTCATTAAGCCTTCCTTTCCGGGGCAGGAAGATTGATAACAATATGTCTTTGTCCGTTCTGAAGAACGGGCAAAGAGACAGGGAACAACGTGAGTGTTAATAATAGACTTATAGCACAATGGTGGTATTATCGTTTCTGGGATGTGTGATCGTCTTGGGATCCTTCGTTACCTCGAGGACAGGGGAAAAACACCAGCTCCTCTGACACTCTATATCGCAGTGTTTTGGCTCTTTTTTGGCGCCGCGCTCCGGTCCAACAGTCAAACAACGCATGACATTCACCGCTTCTGACAGGTTCGGAGGGATCCAGACGCAGGGCATCAGCAGGCGCGCTCCTATTGAAGGAGAAGGTTTATATTTTCAGGTAGCGTATTGTATTTCTTGCAGGAACACGCAGTGAAATATCAGACTTACGTAAAGCTTAACTCCTGAACTTTTTACAACCCCCCCTGCTCGCACGTCCAGGCCCGTGAACGTAGCGCTGTTATGACATCAGAACCGGAGTGTTTTTCTCAGGTCAAACGGCAAAACACGTAGTCAAGATTTATGCAGCGAGTCTATACTGTGCACGCTGTGTGTTCTTTATGCAACAGTGACGGCCTCTTCAAGGCTCGCGAGCCTCCAGACCTGTCAGGGCGGACTTCAAAAGAAGGGCTTTGAAGTCGTCCGCCATATGGAGTGCGGAGATGCATTTCTGCGCACGCATAAAAGGTCAGATTGGCACGGGGAGCGCTCCATTTTTGATCGGCTCCTTGGCTGCTCGATACGGGCGTCATAAAAGGCTTTGTAGCGGCCAAGTGGGGAGACCACAATGTCATTCCTACGCAAATGCTGTCTTCTTGCTGTCAGCACTGCAGATACCGTGGTTCGCTTTTTTGTGGTCGCCTGTTTCAATAAAAACAGGGAAGAACACATTCTTTATTATTTTTTTTTTTTCACTTAGTGAGGTACTAAAAGATGGATTACATCTGTTTCTGCACGCAGACAATTCACAGGAAATGAACATTTCTATGTCAGAGGATGAAATGACCAGTGAATACATTCTTTTTGTTGTTGTTGTTGCGGTGAAATTAATGGTGAACCCACACGACCCTGTTGTAGGAGCACGGACGAACGGAGAAGAGCGCCATTTCATTCCATCACAATAAAACAAAGCAAAAGCCAGACTATCAATGAGCTCCATTATCGTCACGTTAGAGAACAATCAGAACAATGCCTCTAATCATCGACTCATGCCTAATGTTCTCTTCTGGGGTTTTTTTTTTGCTGGAAAATGAATTGCGTGGTGTGGTGGACACACTGTTGTCCGGACTGTAACGCAGAATGGAGCGTTATTGGAACTGCTCGCGTATTGAATCAATTACATGGCGGACAGTGGCGCAACAGCTCCAGGAGAATCAGAGAAAACAATGCTGTTAAAACTTTCGAAACAGGTTTTGCTTTGAAATCAGTGTTCTGCTGTCACGGTTCGATGGATTTGACATCAGTTGGAGTGCGCGTTCTACATGACTTCCTCCGGTGCGAAACGGTGATTTGCATGAATTTTCTTTTACACGAACTGCCAAAACCAAAATTGATCCAAAATGTAATCTAAGTTGACGCAACAAACAACAGATGCACAGCAGATGACATACGAAAGTCCAGGACTTGTTGTACCAGAATCCAGGGTTCGCACCCAGTCTGCGGTCAAGCTGAGGCAAGAAAAGCACTCACCTGCAATATGTAAGAAATGTGGTTTGTAGCTGCAGTCTTGCACGTCTGCGTTACTGTGTTGAACAGGCTCACTATCTACTGAAGTTAGCATGCTAACCAACTTTGCGCGGAGGCCTGAAAACCTCGTACTGCCATCGTCCCGAAGCTCTTGTGCTCCCCGTCACAAGACGCACGGCTAACTGAGCTAACAAGCTAACAGTAGCTACAGTCAAAAGAATACAGTTAGCAGCAGTTGGCAAGTTCAAATTGGTGGCGGCCAATTCTTACAGATTGCACCTTTGAGGGTTAGGAAACCACATATTCAGTTTGTGAAACAGTCTTGAAATGTAATCTCACCAGGGTTGAGGGAAAGACTGTGATTTGGGTTATATGATAAAAAATAATTCAACTGATGAAATGTCATGTTTAGGATTCATGTACGTGAACACAAATCTTCCTTTCTGAACTCGTGCTGATCTAACCCAGTCGAATATATTTTGTCAGCTACTTCACAAATACACTGGGCTGGCCAAAAGACTATACTTGACAATTAGCACACACTTTAGCTTTTTAACTAATACCAGCTGCCTTCTTGCTAGATAGATAACTTACTAAGCATCAGCATGACAGTGCGAACTAAAGATGACTTTGGAATACCAACAGCTAGCGGCAGACTCAAATGGGTGTCTCGGTTGAATTATGGAGTCAATTACAGGTCTATAAAAAGATGGTGCTACCCTTTAACTAGCATCTCTCTCAACACATCACACGCTGCCAATATCAATTCCCATCAGCCGACTTCCTGATCATCCGAGCCGCACTGTAGCAGCGTCAGATCTGTGTTAATTGATATGTGAGCCAACAACACTCCATTAAAAACAAGCCGAGGAGTCGATTCAGCCGTGCCTCCGTTCCCACAAAACCACAAAATATAAAACAAGGTTGTAATAAGAAGCATATGGAGGAATGATATAAAGCTTTAACTGGCCTTTACACAGTTTCTCTCCTCATTCATATGTACACCACATCATAATCAAATCCCTGCTGAAAGTAACAATGCCTGTTTCCAAATTCAACACTTGCTTACAAAGCACATGTTGACGCTGGCGCCAGAGCGCTGCGGGCCAGCGGGTCTAACCAGCACCAGTCACACACACACATGAAGACACACTTTTTCATCGCGCCATAAAGTTGATATTCATTAGCAGGAGTGATTGTTTTCTGTGAATTACGAGCTGCTTTGTAACACGTGGCATATATACATATATATATGCACGTACACACAAAATCGCACCGTGCCATTTGCATTTACTTTGCCAAAACTCAAACCCGCATTCCCAGTCTTATTTGTGTTTCACTGTATTTTCATTGCGATCACACGCATGAAATGAAATACCTCCAGTTAATCTATGCGCCGACACTGACGTAAAACTGCAGCTGAGGCAGAATTTATTCGGGTGTCACAGTTTTGTGCGGTCATTCTTTGTCACACATACATGGGTCTGCAGGTGCAGCTGATCCCGGAGCAACACCGAGCCTCATTTCAGCCAGGAAATGATTTAAAGCCACAAAACTGCCGGGATGGGATTGATATCTCACTCAACGTCTGGGTCTGAGCAGCAGCAGTGTTTGATATTACAGGTGGACTGGGACGCCCAGCGGAGTCGAATGTCCACTGCTGACCCCGCGGGTCTGCCAGAGGTGGTGATGGTGAAATCCGGTGAGTGTGTGTGTGTGTGTGTGTGTGGTAGAGGCGGAGTGTATGAGGACAAAATCCAGAAAGAGACATTTGCAGAGAAAAACAAAAGCCAGGCTTTGGGAATACTTATCCAGCTGCTGCTCGCGGCATCATTTTAACTCTGATTTCTGCGTTTTATCACCACTGTATGTCCATCAGGTTGAACACCATGAATTCAAATCTTAATTTATTAAAGGCCAAGCATGTTGGGATTGATGACCGGCCTAGAGCGGGAGGTGTCGTAGAATGGAACCCAAGGAGTAAGGGTGGAGAAAATGGAAGAAACCCCTTGTGGTTTCTGTAATGTAATGAGTATGAAGGAGAGGAGGGGGGGGGGGGGGGGGGGAAGGGTTCAGAGGAGATGTGTGAAAACTAATAAAAAGAAAAAAGGAATAGGTGGTTAGACACAGGAAATTGGATAAGAATGAAGCATGGCCTTTGTTCCTGAAGTTAAAATAACTTCAGCGCTACCACATAGCATAGCCAAATAATTGTATTTTTAAATACTTGTGTTTTAGCTGTATACACAAACACAACCTTGACGTGTCAGTTATAAACAGTTTATAAATAAAGATCTCATACCTGTTTGTAACATTAAAATGTTTAAATCTACAAGTCCATAGGTGAGTTGTGTACTTAGGTTATCAACTAATGATCAAATCTGTAATTTTCTAAAATCTAATCAAAAAATGGTACATTTATCAGGTTGCCTCTCACTATAACCTCTGGGAGACAGTCAAAAACAGAGGAGGGATGTCTCACAACCTTGGAATAGTCTCAGCTTTTTGAGATATCAAATTCAACATTTCTGCTTTAACCCAAACCCAGAGAAATACAAAACTTTACTCAAAATGACATTGATTTAGTAGCTGTTTAGGAAGGAAGACACTGAATGAGACAAGACATGAATAAATCTCAGTTTTAACTTGATGTGTAAGTTACGTAACTAACAGGCAAACCATGATCTCTTCCTAACCCTAACCAAGCAGCTTTAATGCTATACCTAACCAAGTATTTTTTGCGACTAAACTAAGTAGTTTTGGTGACTCAACCTAACCAAGTATATTTGGTGCATCAACGTTACCAAGTAGCTTTGTTGCTAAACCTAATCAAGTAGTTTTTGTGACTACACTTTACTAAGTAGTTTTGTAGCTTAAACACAGCCAAGCAGGTCTGGTGCCTAAACCTAACCTAAACCTAACCAACTATCTTTGTAGACTAAACCTAACCAAGTAACTTTGGTGCGTTATCCAAAATCAAGGTGTTTTCATACTAAACCTAACGAACTATCTTTGTAGCCTAAACATAACCAAGTAGCTGTTACATCGAAACCTAAGCAAGTGTCTTTGCCTAGGTACTTAAACCTAACCATGTAGCTTTGGTGCTAAACCTAGCCAATTAATTTTGCCAAACCGCAACAGTCCAAAAGTCAGTGGTTAAATGTCTTAAATGTTGTTTTATTTTGAAAGGCTAACCTATCATTGTATAGTTGTCATTGCAAACCTGACTGTGTAGCCCTGCATGAGTAAAACTGATGCTAGAGTGGTAAGTGGAGCATCACAGAAGCTGATGGCCACTGACAAAGCTGCCGCATTGGACGGGTTGGGAGTAAAAACAGACTATCGGACATGCAGGCCTCAGAGAGCAGCATTCAACAGATTCAACAGAGCATCTACTGCAGAGAATTACCTTAACGTTACAGCTCAGAGTCCAAGAACAATGCCTCTGTGCCTAAAATCACTGAAACTAAAAGCCAAAGAAAGGCTGCGTGCAACTGATTATCCTCTAGATGCACCACAGATCAGCAATATAACAGTTTCTCATATGCTCCCATACACCCACCTAGATTCATTTTTTTGTTGCCAATATGTTTCTTTGACCTCGACGATTACTTAATGAAAGCATTTTGAATAAATCCGATTCAACATGTTCTCTTCTTCTGTCTAAAATCAAACTGTGTTTCCTGTGAGTTTTTTCCCAGAGGATAAAATTCACACAAAATGATTCAAGCCTCATATCCGCCCTGAACACTTTGCCCACTGTGCAAAACTGTATCCCCGCATTCTGTGTCAGTGTTTACAGCTCGGAGAGTCTTCAAAGTGAGAAATACGAGGTGCCGGAGACACTTTTAAGAAGTGGTCCTTCTCTGCACTTACATGTTACATAAGGCTAAAACTGCCTGAGCCCCTCTCCAACTATCAGTGACAGGGTGCGTTACATAACAGCAGTGTGAGTACGTGTGTGTGGAGACAGAGGAAAGAGAGAGAGTCATGCATTGAAACAGTGTATTAGCACACGATGTTCGGTATTGACCTGCATGTGTGCCGCAGTGATTTCAGCGGTTTGATGTTTGTGCCTCTTGGCCTCAGTGTCTCCATATGAACCGTCTCCATCAGCGTACACTGGGGCTGGATCGGATCGGCTCCTTGTTGCTGGCGCCGGAACAAAAGAGACCTGACGGCATTTGCGAACGGTTAAAGTAATCATCTGAAGCGTTTTCTTTTTTATATAGGACACTGTAAATGGGGTTTGCCAAACACCTGCCGAGTGGCCTGTGTTTCTTTGGAAGAAAACAAGAACTAGATGGATACCGTGAGCACTGATAGTAAACAAAGGCAAAAGGTGAACTTCTCCACAGTACAATATGGTATGCTAAATGAGTCGACGAGTGATAGAATCAGTGGCGTACTGACACTAGATTTCTGCCCATGTGCAAACCAAGCTAAGTGTGTACCACCAATAATTGATTGATGTAGGTGTGCATGTTGTAGATCTTCCATCATGTCAGCCATTGTGGTTTGCGGGCTACCATCTTGAAACATCAAGTTTGGTAAACTGCCGTCGCCATCTGGGTTTTTTTTGGAAACAGAAATGAGCATATTTGGACGAGGGCATGCTTGGAAAGATTACACTGAGAACCTGAGGGCACAGCAACGTAGCGACTTTTCGATCCCAAGGTAGCCACGTTCGAAAGCAAACCCTACTTTATGGTCCATTTTACTCTAAATGGGACCTCTATTTACAAAATCAGCACCATCTTGTATTGAAGATAGAGATCGAAATCTTTCGGAAACTGTTTACTGAGCGCAGCTTTTGCACACCTTAAGGTCGACAGGTGTGTAGGAGAGGACCGAAGGCCGACAAAATCAGGAAAAAGACTCCTGCACACTGCCAACATTGTTTCGGTACTTAGACCTTCATCAGGTTATTTTACAAGACAATAAGGGAGGCTGTCTTAAGTAGGGTTGTGGACTCAATCAGGAAATTCATATTGTTTTGTGAATTTTATTTTGAAATGTACCCTTTTGAAATATTAAACCATGCATCCCAGTGGTCTGGATGACTTGCATCTTAAAGGGATATTCCGGTGTAAGTTTAATCCATGTTCTAACAAACCGTGACACCGAGTAGGACCCCCCCTCGAGAGATAAAGTTTGCAGAGCGCTAGCTCACGTAGCTTTAGCATCCTCAGAAACGACCACACGACAACAATACACTGCAGTAAATGGATCCAAATATAAATGGCCACCAAAACGCCACAAATAATGCTCAGAACAGCACCAAACTTCAGCAACAGTACAAATAGGGTCTCAGCACATAGTCCGGGGCATCTAACCTCCGCTAGCTTAGCTGGATTTCTATTGTGAAGCTAAAAACTGATTTCAACTCTCCTCCATCAGCTTCCGGGTCGGGGAAGTCCCGACGCGACGATTACCGAGTGCAGTTAGAAATGCTCAATTCCATTATTTTCCCTGTCTGCTCTCGATAATAACTGTTATAAACTGGCAGGTAAGACACACATGAACTCATACATTTTCATCCATGAGCCGCGGAACTCTACTGCACTCGGTAATCGACTCGTTGGGACTTCCCGTCACCAGGAAGCTGCTGCAGAAGAGTGGTGAATTTTGTCAGCTTTTCAGTAGAAATCCAGCTAAGCTAGTGGAGTTTTAATGCCCCGGACTATGTGCTGAGATCCTATTTGTAATGTTGCTGAAGTTTGGTGCTGTTCTGAGCATCATTTGTGGCCTTTTGGTGGCGGTTTCTAGTTGGATCCATTTACTGCAGTGTATTGTTGTCGTGCGGTCGTTTCTGAGGTTGATAAAAATCCATAAATTAGCGGTCTGCTAACTTGATCTCTTGAGAGGGAGTCTAACACAGTTTCACGGTGATTTAGACCATGGATTAAACTTACACCGGAATATCCCTTTAATGTGACATCATGAGGTGGCCTGTTTGATGAGATATACCTGTTTTTCTAGCCAGTTGCCACAGTGCATTTCTGTGATATTCTTTTCCTGATAAGTAATCTAATCTGGGCTCTTGAAGACACATTAAGATTTTATAAATGGATTTATACAAACATATATATGGGTGGTAAGAAGCTGTAAGAAGTTTTTTTTCTGTCAGGTACTTGACAAAACGCAACTTATTCACTATTGAGAGCAAACAGCAAAAAAGGGAAATTTTGAGTCATCCATGGAAACGGTTGCGCTGGAATAATAAAGGAGATGAGATCAATCAACAGATCAAATGTCTATTTCCAAAATGTTTCCTTCATTCGGAGATAAAAATCAGTCCTGCAGAGTGAGCGAGTGGATTGGACAGAACACGTAGCCTTTCTAGACTCACTCACCACCGCTTTGGCCTTTCTGGTCTGACCTACATTTCGCGTTGCCTCCGTGTGCATGTAAACACAGCTTACAGTACGAATTAGGTTTTGGGCTCGGTCAGATGGTGGATCGCTTTCACTTCAGTATAGGTTTGCACAGAGCGCTAAATCGTGTTTATGTTCATGTTCGTGTATGCATGTCCAATCACGTGCAGAGTGTGCGCGCAACTGTGGTTTAGGTGCGTGCGTACGCGTGCATGTGTCCAACATACGTCAGAACTGTATTTTAGAGTTTGAAATGAACATGGTCTTGGAGGCCAAACTGCCCTGGAGAGCCATGAAATGTCTTCGAAATGATATACGAGGAGTGAATTGTCGTCCACCATGTGGTCGACTGCGATAGCCCGCAACAGAGCGATTCTCTCTAGTGCATTGTGGGTGAGAAAAACGCAGCGTTTTTTTACGACCAAGGTCCCGGCCTGCGGGGAAAACCACACTGGAAGTGGTAGACAATGCAAATAATGATCAAAATTTGGAGTAACCGAAGAAAACTTGACTGAAGACGGTCTTATAGGTGAAGAAAACAGGGAAAACACCACGTCTATGTTTCTTATTATTCTATAGTTACTTCTATTTTTATATCTTATCAATTGTTTTAGGCACTTTTCAAGCAAAAATGCCAATGAAGTAATTTGTCAACCGATGGAAAAGAGTCTATCCATCTATGAGTACCAATACGGATCGAGTGGATGAAATATGTTTTCATAGAGGGTATGTCATGTTCCTGGGTTTTATTGTTTCATTTCCGCTTTTATTTTGAAACTATGCCCCTCTCTGTGTTTTTCCCCTCGTTACCTCACCTGTTCTCTTCCCTCCTCACCCACCTCACCTGTTCCTCATCCCGCTGTTAGTGTGTCTGTTTATAGTCTCTGTCCTCCCTCTTGCTCGCTTTTTGTTTCCTGCCTCGTGTGTGTGTGTGTGTGTGTGCGTGCGCATTATTTTGGTGTCCTACCAGTTTGCTGTTACAGATCTGGTCAAATTATGGTCAAGATTAGAATTCAGAGTGATACAGGGCTATTGAGTTTGAGATTGGAATTGGCTGGATCGAATTATAGGGGACTGTTGGGTCTTGGTCGAGGCATGCGCCCTACTGATTGCCGTTTTTTTTTGTTAATTTTGCAAATATTTAACGACCAAACAAAGAGGATCCTTCTCAGAAATGTGTGTTATGTTCATGTTAAATGATACAGGGAAACACATTGTCAGAATCTCGTATTTTTCCAAGCCCGGGATGTTCTGAGGTTGCAGTCGTGGACTACAAACAGCTGAATTGCACTGAGTTGTGTGTAAACCTGCTGTTCTCGACCCTACCCCCTCCTCAACTCGCTCCTCTCGTCGGCCCCTCCGCAAGTCCAGCGCAGCACAAAGTCTATACAGCGTCGATATGATTATGTATCTTGGCAGGAGCTGTGTGCGCACATCGCTGTGTTTATGAGCGTATGTGCATGCGTGCATCACAGTGTGTCCTAGTTGGAGCGCCGACTCATGGAACACTTGACAGAAGATATATATCTTTCCAGAGGAAAAGGAAACAAAGACTCCAAATGATACATGGCTCCTCGATGGGGCCTGCGAGAGTACTTTCTCCTCCGTATCGATTCCTCCTCTCCAGGTAAACCCAGCTGTGAACCCGTGAGCTCTGCTGGACCCGTTTCTTTCATTTTTACGGTTCTTTTAACCTGACAATAATCTCTCACAGCCAGGCCGTCTGCTATCTCCTAGCATGTGCTGACTCGATTTGAACCCAGCTCTCCTCTTTCGCTTTTTCTCTCAATTTTTTTTTATTTTGCCAGATCGCTCTCCCCTTCTTTCTTTTTTCCTCTTCTTTATTCCTCAGCATCCCGCTTGTCTTTGCTTTTTTGTTCTCCCCCAGCTTCTTCCCCCCGTCCAGGTAGGCCTTTCGGTGCCAGACAAGCGGAGCACAGTGTTCTTTTGTTGTTTCCAGAGCTTGGGTCTAGATAACAACCGCAGCCACTCAGGCTCACCGACACATCAGCAGCCTCATATCTCAGGCTTTGCATTTCCATAATTTGCTTTAAGGGACAAGTCCTCACAAAGAGATGGGATGTATAAACTTGGAGTTCCCTTTAGACATTGGGCAATAAAGACTTTGAGGACAGGAAAAAAAAAAGAGTAAGAGCTGTCTTTTCGGAGTATCCTGATTTTAAAAACCAACTCTTTCTTCTGTGGGAACAAAAGCGGCACTTTGTTTGCAAAACCCCCGACTTCGATATCAGCAGCTGCGATAGAACCTTTTTTTTTTCGTCAGCTCCTGCACATGCTCCCTTGGTTCCCTTCCATTCGGGATGGAGAGATGATACATTACCAGCTGGTCCTGCTCCAGTTGGCCCCTCCCCTTGACAACGGTTGCCTGGTGCCACAACTGGAGCCCATCACCGGGGCAGGCAGACGGCCAGCCTGCCAGATGTGAGGCCTTTCTCCACGCTCTGTAATCCAAGCAGAAACACAAATTTCACGTACGCACATAAAGTATCCCTTATCATGAGCGGCTAAGCCTTTACCTGCGGTGTAAACTTTTCATACCCTCTCCTTCCGGGACACACGCCGAAGAACACGAGCTCCGGCTTCATACATTTCATGCAGACCTCTCTGTTTTCCATCCAAACCCCAGAGTGACCTTGCAGTGGCCACAGATTCCCCCTGTGGAAAGCAGCCTCCTTCAGGACCCTGCTATTAGCGGCTTTGCGGGGCAGAGTGGCGACATGTTAATGGCACACAGACACAGAAGAGGCTACAGACCCCGGCACCCTCCTGCACTGAGAACAAGGCTGACAGCGGGTGGGAGCGCGGACTCTTAAAGATACAAGCCGACAGCAACCGCCGAGGGATGGTTCGGATTTGTGTCGGCATCGATGATTGGCTCAAACTATGTGTAGCATCTGAACTTCTATACAGCATGCCCACATTAATTGGGAGGCATAAATGAGGAACATCACTCGGAGGGCAAACAATCTTTACGCTGTATTCGGGAGGGAAGAATGTCGCTTCAGAGCAGAAAAACAGGGCCGGGGTTGTTGTTTCTCACACACGAACACGTTTTTAATAAGGATTTTTTGCGCCGTTCGGGCAGCCGTTTAGCTTTAGCCTCGCAAAAAGACTGAAAACGGGGGAAAAGAGCAAGCTTGACTCTGGACTGAGGTGCCCACCAGCAATTCTCAAGCTCACCAATTAAGACGTTTAAGCGGGTGTAAAAACAGCACCAAAGGTTTGAATAAAGTTTTCCAGGAGATTATGTGTCAGAAGCTGCGACTTCCTGGAGTCTTATTGTCACCCTGAGCGGAAACTCTATTCACAGATATCCGAATGTTATCAGTCTTCTCATATGATTCACTGCTTTAACAGTAAATGTCTCTATATTGAGAAGCAGCTAAACTGACAATATCACATGTATTCAAAGGCTTACTTGTTCACAGTACTTATAATTACTGTGTGGTTCACAAGTTTGATTTGCAATGACATCATTTGTCTTTTGAATTTAGATTCATGTTTAAAAATGCCACGCGTTGTTGTACGTGTCAACACTCAAGATTCAGATCATAAAATGCGACTACACAGGCGGGCGCACGACATTCACACACTGCTTTTATTATGAAAGAAGCTAATTTCATGTTTCAGTCATTTAAAACATTACCATGAGTGCTGTTATGTCACTGTAATAATCACCGTGGCACAATTTAAGAAGTAAAACTGAAAGCCGTGGTTATAAACCCGACAAGAGTGAGGAAACTCTCAGGTCATGTATACAAGAACACAGAACGCTAATGAGCGTGATACCCTAAAAGATCCTGGTTGCGAGTTACGAGTTCTCATAATAAATGAAGTTTATCCATTGTTCCCCGTGTGCAAATGTGCATAATAATGTAGAGATACACATATTGTTTCTGCTGCTAGAGGATCATTTATATTTTCCTCATTAAAGAAGTATTCTGCCTGCTGTTGCCCCGTCCTGCCTGAACGATGGGTTGAGACAACGGCCTAAGCGCACTTGCTTCCCAACTTCCCCTCCTCTGGCTGCGACATTCTCATTTCCAAGCCCATCTATTCCCACTCTGAACCCCGTTTGTGTATGTGTGTGTGTGTGTGTGTTCATGGTAATGAGGGAACATGTCACCCGGCGGCAGCACTGTGGCTCATTAACCTGTTTGATATAGAGAAACAAGCTGCAGTGTGTCAAGCTTCGCTACGCAGGCAAAACTTATTAGTACTGCATGATGGATTTTTGGTTTCAGTCTTTCCATGGTAAGGCAATAAAGAAAACTATAGAACATGGCCAGCAGTCTGACAAAAAACGGCATTTTCTGCGGTGAGTGTAGTATTACAGGGCTCGGATGAACTGCTTTAGCAGGATAGGTAATAACGTCTGCTGCATTCAAGGTCATTCTACTAAAACTGTAACTAGTTAAACAGATTCGGGGTTACTGAATAAACTTCCTGAGGCATTAAGAGGCGGTGTCATCGAGCTAATAATTCACCATTTCTGACAGGTCAAGGCTACTATTCTTCTGAAACCTTCACTTTCATGCTGAAACACTGAAAGAATCGTATTTGTTACCCGGTTGGCATACAAAACCAGAAAGAATAAGATAGTGGATCCGTTGTTGTTCTCTGTTAACAAGGCAACAATGGGATGATGTCATCTCACAGAGGCTAAAAGGTCGTGATGATGTGGCCAATGGGTAATCCATCTGGACTACTTCCTGGTAAACATGGGGTTAATGGGTTAGTGGCCACATATGCATACCCCAACTCACACAGACACACAAACACACACACACACACACACACCACTTTGGTCAATGGGGCACTGCATCTCAATCTCTGAGAATGTGATAAGACAGGCGCTGGTACCCAATGATCCATTTGCGACTGTCCAGGTCAAGAATGACAAATGGCCGTCACCTATCCGTATCATTGTTTCATGGCACCAGGGGCAGTTCAAAGACAGAGTTGTGGAGATCTGAAGTGGGCACCATCAGATAAGATTGTTAATGAGGCCTATCTGAAGTAGCATCTGGCAAGAAAGCTGCTTCCTTTCCCCGTGATCTGATGACATATTTCCAATCAGCACGGACAAACTCTCCACGGAAAAACTTAAACTACAGGACACTGACAGTAGACACAATGGCAACCCCTCAGCCTACACTGCAAAACCTCATCCGCCTACCCAGAACCGCTCCCATTTTGCCTCATTTCCCTGCAATCTTTGTTTTCCGTCACAGGCCATGAGCGTTAAAACGTAAACAGAGCCGTCTGTGATGAGTCACATGGCGCTCCGTTGTCGTAGAGCACCGCCAACGGAGCAGCAGCACCCATTAAGATAGCCAAGACGCAATAAAGGGTACATTTGTGTATTGTCTGTCACCAGTTATTTCATTTGTCTGCAGTAATTAGTGTACAGTGTGTTGTGCTACAAGCGTGTCATAGAGTGGCTAAGGTAATTCAATGTTATATATTGATTTAGACATTAAATATGTTTATTTGAACACTAAATGCACTTCTGGAGCGCCAACAGACCACTTAAGTATACTTTCAGACCATTCGTCTGGGGAAAGTTGGATTGACACTGGGATTAAATATTTGCTTAAATCTTAAAGAATTAGGGAATGTGTTGCTTTAAAAGCAAATCACACAGATAAAGTATGATATGGGTTTTAAAACACGTTCCATGCTGCTGGCGTGTCCGACTTTGGGTGGCCTATAGCGTCAGTTATCACTCTCCATTTAAAACAAGTCCGCTGGTATTATGCGCGAGTGCTTTGCTAGACCGACATCAAAGGCTTCCATAAGTCAGCTGGTGTTTGGCCCGCCGCTCATCACGCTGGCACAGGCCGAGCTCGAACTTCAGAAGCCCTGGCCTCGGTTTCACAAAGAAAAGCAATGATGTCAAGATTTCTGGACACATTGCAACATCGCACCACTTTGAGGGCTTGAGAGGAGCTAAAAGCTCTGCTGAAATTTGGAGCCGGAGGTGTGATCATAAATCAGAATTCCCTCACACTCTCTCACTCCTCACCAGCTCCTGCCTCCTCCTCCACTCTCTCGGCCTCTCCCCGGCCAGAGACGGCACATTTTAAACCCATTAGCGATCGGCCTGCCAGCTGTACATCAGCAGAAAACCATAAATTGTTTTATTGGATGAAGTTTCTGCAAAGTGATGAGCTCAGCTCTACCGATTCCCGGTATACCACTAGCTTATTGTGTGTGTGTGTGTGTGTGTGTGTGTGTGTGTGTGTGTGAGAGAGCGTGCCTCTTGTCAGATACTGGAGAAAAAAATAACGGTGATTTCCAGGGCTTTTTGACGTTGTGCATTTGTCATTGCTTTTCTCCAAATCTGTGTCAGTGGGCTAGGCGCTTTCAAAAATTAAATTTTCTCAACAAATATTTGACTTCTTATTTACGAGCCTGCAAGAGGCCGTCCATTATTTTCCCCGGGCATGTGGCTCGCACGCACGAGTATCACCAGCGAATGTTTGTTTATACACAGAAGCTACCTTCTGTGCGAAACGCGCTGAATTAAGGCACATTCGCTACACCTCGGCGCCGCTGCAGGCTGCCTCTCTGTCTTTATCTACAGGCCTTGGTCGAAGAAGGAGCAGTTTGTGTGGAAGATGTTGACATTAGTACCCATCTCCATCCCCCCCTCCACCCTTCCCAGCTCTCACCAGCCCCTCCAAGTCACACAGCCGTGTGCAATGCAAACACTGCGGGCCCCCTCGGACTGCGTTGCCAGGGTAACTGAGACCACAAGCAGGTATACCCACCATCCTCCTGACGGCCGTTGGTCCACGGGCCCTCTCAGTGAGTCAGGCTCCTGGAGGTCACCATATGGACATCAGTTATCCAATAATGTCAAGGTTTACAAACTGATGCTCCGGGAGGATGTGGGGTCACATGTGGGGATTTTGGGGCTCGGTCCGGCAGCTCTACCCGGCCTCCTGCACAGGTTCCACAGCATGTGTTGGTGTTTTCCCTCGTTGCCTTGGTAATAGGATTCCTTAAAGAAGGGAAAGCCCCGGACCCTTACCTACCACCTCAACCACCCCCCCCCCCCCTCAATATACACACACCGAGCGGCCACCCCACTTTGGAATAACATTTCGGTGCGTCAGCAGGATCGCAGGCTCCAGGGAGGAATGTTGTCTCAGAGGACAACAGGTGCGTCACACCTGTATAGCCTGCAGTGTGTACGGGAAATATTCATTCCATTTCCTTTTTCCTCCCCCCCCGCCGCTGCAGACCCCACAGTCACTGGTCAGTGGCCACTTTCCGCTATAAGAGGCCCAAACGTGAAGGCCAGTTAGGGTAGTGGGTGTGAACTGGAATATAAAATTAATGCTGCCATTAGTGAGCGAACTGTGTACGCCATTCATGACCGTGGAAGAATATACAGAGAATGGAAATGGAAAAGCTTACAATTAATTGCGCCAAAATATAGCAGAACTAAGAACAATGATCGCATTTAAACCATTACGTATAACGGGGGCTTTAAGTGGGACTTCTGACAGAGAAAAAACACACTTGCTTTTAAAAGTTTAACATATACGAAAGAGAAAGAAATGCACCCTGGCTCAACTCAGTCCTCTCAGGGCCTCCGCAGCTTTATTTGGTCTGGTATGACCGTTAGCCTAGGGGTAGCTAATGTTTGCTCGATATCACTGAGTCAGTTTGCTGACAGTGTTACTCATTCAAAGATGATCCCTGTGATTGCTTTTTATGGTCGACGCTAAATAAGTTCCAGAAACATCCGACTTTGAACACATTAAGACCATCGGTTGGAGAGACTTTTACATGTTGTGTAATGCAGGATTATGGTATTCCGCAAATTTTGAGGTTAAGCAAAGATGAGTGCACACACTCATCACCAGTCACAAATATTGTGATAAATAATATTGTAATAAAAGCCAGAAGTTGTTTTGTCAAGAGTCGCCTGGGAGCTGGAAGAGCCGAGCCGAGCCAAATGATCAGAGCCGGAATTCCCGTCACTAATCGATACTGCGTGTGTGATGGCTCGCTCGTTGGGTACTTCCACCATCAAAAACAATGTGTTTAATTTAGAATACCATTGATTTAGATATAAAAGTCTTAACCCTCTACTGGATGCAGTCTGATGAGGTATCAGACAGCAGCCAGTGATCTACATTTTGATAGCCATGTGACAAAATATCGAAACTACATTAACAGACTGTATGTGTTTATAGATGTGATGGACATGTAAGTCTTTACAAACACTCCCCCAGCCTTCATCCAGAGGACGTTTCGCATTTGTTCTTTTCGAAAAAATCGTAATCACATTTTGAAGTCAGTACATTTTTCCCGATGATTGGAGAGGCCAATGACTCTGCAAATGTTATATGAGGTGCCTTTGATGCTGGATTTCAGGCCGTGACTGAACTTTTTTTATGTTTTGCAAACCAGATTTTCCAATTTCCCTCTAATTTGTTTATGTGAGGAGCTGTTCGACAGTTGAGAACAGTGTCGACTACCGCCATGAAGAGCTTCCGACATATTTAAAATATTCATATTTTATTCTAAATTATCTTTCTACTAGAACGTATGTTTTAAGTTTTATTCTTTATCCTTTGTCAATGTGCACGAACAAAGTTGAAGACAATACCCGGGAGGTAACTTATTCGCTCACGTGTCTACCTGGCTGCTAAAGTGACCTTGATGGTTTTTTTTTACATTCAATAAAATTGAAGAATTGAAAGCGGCTGGCGCGTACAACCCGTCATTTTTACATGGAGTTTCACTTATATCCAATTAAGCCTTTACATCTGGACTTACAGCTGTATTGACTGTCTAACTGTCTGACTTCTCCCGTCTCCTGGAGTCTCTCCACGTAGCCGATTTGCATCATTTCAAGTAAGTAGGTGGTTGAAGGTGAAGGTGTGTGTTTTGGGGGCGATTTCTGCCATTTCGGGGTCCAGGGTCGAGCCTGTTGCACCACTTATCCCGCCACGGCCGCGTCCAAGAAACACAAACTTAGCTGCACTTAAGAGACTTCATGAAACCCATTATTCTTACCCTGAGGTGACGTCTATTTCAAGGCGAGTTCGTGAAATATGAACACTATGGGAGCTTTAAATCTGCACCTAAATGGCTGCACAGGAATTCTCCTTTCAGTGTTATTGCTGAAACGTGGAGCGGAGCTGCGGCTATAAATCAGCTGTCTTTAGTATTTTTGCTACTTTAACGCTTTAATCATTTAATTAGATGACCACAAACGATCAGCTTAAAGGGGCAGTATGTAGTTTTTGGCGGAGACATTCAGACTTTACGATATTTATGAGGTAATAACACAAAATCTGAAATATTTATTGTTTCCATGAGCGAACAAACACGCTGTTCCCAGAGGATAATGAGGTCCAGGAGCGCTGTTTGAAGCCAGAAAGGTGGCGGGGTCCGCCAAATATAAACCAATTCGAACAGAAATTGCGTTGTCCTTTAAAGTCAGGTTGTTTATTGAGTTTGTTTAGGGCTTCAAAGAATCAGTCAGTGAAGATGTTAAACTACATAGTGCTCCTTTAATGGCCTCTTTGCATTTTGAGTTATATGGTATGCCCATAAAGCAGAACCATATCCCTGGTGTTCCCCTCGGATGCCTCAAATAGGCAGCGTTCTCCAGGGTGCAGCACTCGTCCTTTTAGGGCACGCAAGATACGGAGAGAAGTTCCCTGACATCACAACATGTTTGTGTGTTGGGATTGACGCACTGAGAGGGGCAATGAATCAGCCGCGGTTTATGTGAAGCATATGTACAGCCGAAGAGGCAGAAAAGAGGGTAACTCCGCTCTGTTTCCCCCCATCAGTAACTGATTACATCTCTCTCGTCTCCACAAACAGTACATGTGTAGCCCCTCGGAATTTCATAATCTCCCCCCACACAAACGCACACGTAGGCCCGACGACTCAGTCACTTCTCTGACATGGATGGATTGTTTGGCCGGAGGACGGGCGGAGGAGGCTGTGGGATGCCTGGGAGTGATAACGCGATTACTGCAAAAAGCCAGAACAAGAGCAAGCTGTACTCACAGACGAGTGAAGCGGAGAGGGGGGGAAAGAAAGAGAGGGGCTCAGAAGGGTGAGAGAAGTCGAGTGAATAGTGTACGAGCGTCATGTGGCGTTGCGGGAAAAAAAAACAAAACGCTGACCCCGTACACATGCGATCGCATATAACATGTCCCGGAACACGCCTGACTTGAAGCGGCTGAACCCGTCCGAGACAAAACAACAGACGTACGTCAATCCGCAGCGCCAAAACACACTGACACTTGAACACAACCACATGTTGGAGTCAGACCGAGGAGGGAAAACAATGCGCCGCTCGCCGCCAGATACGCAGCCGGGGTGGCTGACTCGCGGTCAGGTAACCGAGGGGCCGACCGCAGCTCTCATGTCTGATTTGTCACACGGTCGGTCGTAATCTCGCGCGCATGTAAAGGATTACGGCGCGACGAGGAGACGTGGAGCGACGTCAGAGGCGTAATTTGGTGAGGTTGCAGTCGGTCACTCAGCGCTTGATGGCAAACTGCTGGGGAAACCATGCAGATGGATTTATAATGGTGTTTTCTTTCCTCTGCTGGAGCTGATAATTAAAGCAAGGAGTTTCCTGTTTTTGAGGGTAAGAAATAAGGTTGCAGACGTGATCTTTTTATTGTCATGTTGTTTGTTTTGCACAACTTTCGCCGATTGTGCAAGCCGAGCGGTCCCCGGAGGAATAATCGGATGAATCTTCCGATTTTTGGGAATATCTACGGGGGATGACAGGAAAGCGGTCGCAAAGAGGAGGCGACACAAAGAGGACAAATGAGTAACACAAAGGCTAGAACGTCGAGTGATGCTCGTCGCTGCGCACGCCGCGCCAATGAACTCTCAGACGATGCAGCGAGAGCACAAACACACATTAAAAAAAACACCCCACAACCGCAAGAGCGTGTGCCAGCGAGGCCTCATCCCAGCCGCCTGCTGTTAGTGCTTTTAAAGGAGCTCAGTGCCGCTAACTGTCAATGGTGCGTTAAACAGGGACAGCTATCAGGGTTAAATCTGAAGCTGAAATGGAGTGGAAAAGAGTCCGTGTGATCCAATAGGCGAGATTATGAACGACAGGGAGAGGAGGAAGTGCTGTTTGAACACACAGTCAAATGTTTTCTCTTACCGTCCTCATGCTTCTGATTAGCAAATATGATTAACATTACTGGAAGGTCATATGAGAGATTGGTGCAGAAGAGCATAAATTTGTCTTATTTTATTTTTTTATAGAATCAAAATAGACTTTTAACACCACGGCCATTGTTGAATATGAAACAGCATCCGACACGTACACTCCAAATAATTTCCATGTGTGGGGCTGGTTTTTAGCTTTGTGGAAAATGCTCATAATCCAAGTAATAAATTCATTAAACATCTTACTGATAGAGTGCTTTTCTTTTTAAGATGACTTCTTAGCCTTTGTTCTGACAAAACAGCTTATAGGTTGATAGGACATGGGGTGGAGAGGGAGGCGGATGACTTACAGCAAGGGCCACGGGATGGAATTGAACCCGGGCCACTATTGTATTATGCTATTTGTAAGAAAAGAACATTTTTGGATCTCATTACTGACAGTTTGGGATTGTAGGACGGGTCGACCTCCATCCCACTGTATCAGTACAAATTGGGAATGAGACTCAAAAATCAACCTTTCTTACAAACAGGATCATTTTGAGTTTGATGTAAGTCACATCAGATACATTTTATCAGGTTTTTTTTTTAGCTATGAAGCCCATCAAACAGAAGAGTCAAGTGTTAGCATCTAGTGAACGGAGTGGAGCATTTGGTGGCTAAATAGCTAGATATTTCTCTCCGGAATTAGCATTGACCAAAAATAGACCTCAGTAGACCACAAACACAGTTCTAATGAATGCTAACGTCTGTGCTAGCTATAAATTCTAGCTATCCACGTACCTCCTGGATGTGAATTCAGAAGACTTTATGCTAACAAGATTGCTAAACCAACTTAAAACAGTGACAGCATGTATTATGTTAGCATGTTTTTTGCTGCCTGCAACAGCCAAGAGATAAGTTATTGCAGGTTTATTAAAAAAAATCAGCTTGATGGAAAAAAGACTGAAAAAATAGAACACCTAACGTAATAAGGTAAATGGAAGAACATGTATTTTTAAAGGGGTGACATCGGAGGGATTGGCCATATGGAACCTTCAGCTGTTGGCCGTCATTTTTTTCTATGCTGATAAAGACTTATGCAACGTGTTTACCCTTTACTGTTTGTTGTGCTATAGGTCGATTAACCTCTTCATAATTGCAGCAGTCTCTTTCATAGCCTCGGCTAAATCCATCGCTATGGCCCGTGAAGCTCTATAACATTTTCATTGTTGATTTGCCCCTTGTCAAACCCCACTGTATTTATTTATAGTGGAGTGTGCCTAATCTAGCATGAAGACTTAATCCAGATGTAGGATTACGCGGGGGGAAATGTGTCGTAATTCTCACAATCTCCACTTCCATCTCAAGGCAAACGTTGGCGCCGACCGTTCCTGCACTCTTAGATCAGGTTCTGTACAGGAAAGCCGCTGAGAACAAGATCGGCCGTCTCGGGTCACCGCTCAGGTAACATGGCAGCAATTTCCACTATAGCTTGAGGACAAATGAGGACAGTGTTGAGTTCCACTGTTTGTGAGGATGCGGTGCCATTTGTGCGAACATGTGCAGGTGTGAGATGTGTGTTAGTTGCTGAATGTCTTAACAGCGGGAATTCCCTTCTGATTGAAGTGAATCCTGAGTGTTATTCTGAGTAAGTCGTGTTTATCAAAAGGCTTACAATTACTAAGAGATAAAAACAGAGGTAGCCTCGGTGCCTAATCTGTGATGTAACATAGATTTCCAGCATCTCTGAGTCAGAAATGCCTGACTACGCCAGTCATTTAGTGCACATGGTGTAACAGAATTGGTACCAGTCTCTGTGTAGAGATTATAGCATGTAGCGTGCATGTTAATATAGTGTGCAATTTAATCGAAGCTGACTGGTGTTATTGTGAAAGCAAGAAAATTAGAAGTTGTAGCCGCTCTGAAGGCTCCGACTTCAAAACAAATACTAATTTGGCACATTCTCAAAAGAAGCAGATTTCCTCCACCCCGGCACGATGGATGGTTATTATATTGTAGCATACACAAAAAAAGTACAGAGTCTCCAGGCATATAATGACTTTCTGCAGAAAGAAACTACTAAACCACGCCACATAATTAACGTGTGTGGTTCACACTTTAATTGCTTCCTTGCTGTCAGCGATTGATGTCCATGGCTCGAAGGTGAACTCAAGACAGTTCAGCCTACACCTTTGGGACTTTTGTATTAAAGATTAATTTCACCTTAAATGAGGAGTTATAGCATTCTCCTTAACAGGTGAAATGAAGCCTTGTTTACACCCCTTTTGGCTGAAATCATCACTGTAGCTGCTAAGTTGGAAGCATCAGTCTAAAGTGGATGCATCGATGGCGGCGATTCCATGGATGAGGCCTATACGGAAATGTAACAGATGTACGCATGTGGAATTCACATATATGATACACATGTTCATCCATCCATCCATCCATCCATTATCTGAAACCACTTATCCTTTTCAGGGTCGCGGGGTCGCTGGAGCCCATCCCAGCTGACATTGGCCGCCAGTTCATCCCGGGGCTTATACATTGTCATACATTGTCAGAGTCATACCAGTGAGCTAGCAGCACGGGCCCTGAAGCTGGCCCATCTACAGCACATGGAATGTAGCCAGATATAATATTATTATAATTATTACGCTTGTGCTTCTTATGCCAAGATATGTCAAAATAAAAGCATGATAAGCGATGCACCCAAGTGACAATTTGGGGAATCAGCCATCCTGTAAAGAATCTAACCTCTGCGTTCGGCCTGTTTACCTTCAGTACAGCTTTAAAACCGCCTGCTCCTCTGCCAAAACTCCTGCGTCACATACATAATCTGAAATAACTCGAATGCGCACGTTGTGGATGATAGACGGGAAATTCACTGATTGGCGCTCTGAGCAAAATAGAGAGCCAGGGCACGCACGAGAACACACACTTAGAGTAATCATTGTCAGACCTGAGACACTTCACGCCAAAATAAACAAATTACATATAACACTACAGCCAAAAGTGGGGTAGACATAAAGGAAATGTAACAGAGTCTGTAAATGTAGGGGGGGGGGCACAGTCGCCCCAAAATGAATGACTCATAATGGATGAGTCATTAATGCACATCCTCAAATGATGATTTCATGTCATTTGGTCTGTTGTTGATCAAATCGGAACCCCCTCACTGGTTCTGTCTCGGACTTATGTCAGCGTGATGTGGCGTTCAACCGAGAAAGATGACGTTGCTGTCTGTTGTGTGTCACATCTTTCACCGAATAGAAGTAAATCGTTAGAAATTCAACCCTGAAATACTTTTGCTCTGCTGTCATATGTGTGCGTTTTGCACGTTCAACAGTGCATCTCTTGTGAGCAACTTGTTTACGGTCTTAAAATCCACATCATGTAACATGGAAGCCGCCCGTCTCTGTCCTCACGTGGCAACACCTATACAGATAGAAAGGAAGACAGCGTTGATGATGGCGTAACGATCAACACTTGCGTTTCGGTTCATCCAAAATGCGACAAGCAGCGCTGAATCAGCGGTCATATTATATGGCTCCTGATTTATCATCATCATAACATCCAGAGAAATACCCGATCCTGCCAGTTCCCCTCTCACAGCCCCCCCCCCCCCTTTGATTTGCTGAGGGGCATTTGACAGCAGGTCGACAGGGTGGGCTTCAGACGTGGTCAGGGTGGCGCAGAGGGTCGCGATGATGTCCATATAGACTTCCCAGCACTCGAGGAGGCTGTGTGGCGCCACGTTCAAAGTACTCGCTTGTTGGTGTGGAATGTTTGGCGGGCGATGTGAGTCCTTTTGAAGTGTGCGCGTGTGTGAGTGTGTGCGTATGTGTGTGTGTGTAAAAATAGCCGTTGCAGTCCAGATGGGCGTGTCTGTTTGACACCACAGTGGCCTGGGTTATGTGCAAACTGGCCAGACATAGCAACCCTGCAGCCAGGTGTAGCAGCCAGCTCATAGGAGGGGATCATGGGAAAGAGTTTAGGTACAGATGGCACATCCAGGGCACCGCGACCCGCTGAGGACACTTATCAGACTCACCCGCATCTGTTCATATCACACAGGGAGACTCAGATTCGTATCTTCAGGGAGAAGGTTAGCCAAATGCATAGAATTGTATCTGGCAACATCATTTTTAAATCTGTTCTTTTTTGTTGCTTTTTTCTCACTGTTATCATTTATTCTTTTTTTTAAAGCAACATTATGTTATACAATACAATATTATCATTATTTTGAACCTTAAAATAACAGGTTAAAGAATCATTCTGATGGTACAGTAATAGGTCAATGTCAGATGTTGTGTCATTGAAAGGTGTCGTCACCTCCTAAGATGACATGTACAAATGCACAAACGCATCAGGGGAAACATCTGCATTAATGTGGAGTCGAGGGGTATTCAGTTGGTTGCAAGATGCAACCCCACTGCTAGGGGCCACTAACTCAAACACACAGTGAATGAAAGCAGCCAGATTGCTTACATTTTACACCAGAGGATAAAATGTATTTGGAATTCTACTTAACAGGCACAGAGAGATGACCAAGATCAATGAGCAGAACAGCGCAGGAGTAAATCCAATACCACCCATGTGTACACATACATACTTAATTTTGGACTGGATTTAATTGTGGTTGAGTAACACAGGTACATTTTTAGCCTCTGTCACTTTATGAGACGTGACACAGATTCATCCCTGCAAGATGTCAGGAAAGTCATCCAAAGAAGTTCAGTAGAATGCTTGATCTCTCACACATTTTCATTGATATCCTATTTACTTGTATTTACAATATGTGTAGTTCCTTTGCTTGATTACCTCAATAAAAATTCAGTGTTACACTGATTATTTTATACACCTGTGAATTCGCAAAATTCCCGCATATGGTACGCAGCATTGGAGAGTATTTCCATGCAAATAATGCCTCCAGCTTTCAAATTGAATTCCTTTTTTAATTTTTTTGCATTCACTTTTTGAATCTGTCTCTCACCTCATTTCACCGTCTCTTGCCCTGTTGTAACATGTGAAAGTTAGGATCAGTAACGTATTATCCTATCTTATCTCTAGAATTAGGAATGACCACAAAGCCTGCGCTTAGGTACGCAAGGTTGCACACAGGTACTTAGAACCTAGAAGGAATCTAACCAATCACGGGGGGCATGAAGGGAGCGGTGAGGAGCTGATGGGCGAGGAGCAGCAGTGTTGGGGCAAACAGTAGCCTGGTATCCAGGTAACGCCGGGGAAAGGGGTCAGCGGGGACTGTGAGGCCCTGCTGTCACAGGAAGATCTCAAGTGGAACCCCTCGTTGAAGACGGACAGTTACCGCTGGCTCATTACACCACACATCATATTCCCACATACTGCAAGCATGCACGTCCACATAAACACGCCCGAACATGTGTACCGGCACAAGCGCACGTGCGAGCCCCGCTGACACAATTATGCGCGTCTAGATACCACAAAACCCCCCCGAGTCATATCTAGGTGCCTCATTGGAAATAAACACTCCCGGCTGCACAATTGGCAGATTTCAAATTTACCTTGGACTGCAGCTGCTCGAGCGGCGCCAACTTTAGCACTTTGTCACGAGAATCGTCAACATGGCTCAAAAAGAATACAAGAAGCAGCATTCTCTTTCTGCCGCTTTTTCTTGTGTGTGTGTCCAAACGCTGGTGTGTGACAGGGCCGCTGGTCAATGCACAGCCGTTTCTGGGAAGGGGTGGACCTGGAGTGTAGGCTTCTGTATGTTTAGGGCATATAGCTGCACAGGTACACTTGTGCACAACCCATCCACATGGATACACATGCACATGCACATCTCTGTGTAACATGAATGGTTTTACCGTCTTTATGTGATTTGAAAATGATAAAAAAGATAAGTAGTAACACCAACCTTATACATGAATCCAGGGAGGTAGGCCAAGTTAACACGAGTGATGGCGTCATCCCACGCGTTTGAATGCAAGCCGTCCTGAGAACTGCTTTCTCTTTGGTGGCTACTGTTTTAACAAATGTCAAACATGTCAAAGGTTAAACAAATCAGTCACCAGATTTATCCACGGTATGAGAAAAAGTGAAAAGTCTGGGATTACAACACACTTGCTGAATGAACGAGAATAGAAGTTAACAGCCATGCTTACGGTTCTGAGACTTTGAGAGAAATGCTAAATGTGAGTATGCTAACAGGCTCACAGTAAGAGGCCATGGCCACAAGTGACAGCTATTGAATAAAGGTTAACATAGTTTTTTTGGAAGGAGGAGTCATAAAGTCCCAAAACGGGCTAAATTAGCTAATGTTAGCACACTTTGGCAATAAGCTACTGGTCAAACTAGACCAAGTAAGACTGTAGCAGCAAAATAATTGAGTTTATTGACCTGAGCAATGCATTTTATCCCTCATGAATTCAGTTGAAAGAAGAACATGTTACTTCTACTTTTAAATAGCTACATAGCTAACATAGCTCTGCTTTAAGATATTGATGTTGAGCATGTACTGTTACCATGTTCACCAGTTTAGTTTGCCAACATTTGCCAATTACGAAATACAGTTCAGTCCGAGGAGAAAATGCACGCACCATCATAGAAGAATAAATACCGTATACACTATACTTATCCGCTCACTACTAATGCTCTGCTACAACCGCTCTGGCCCTATCTAACAGCTTTTCGCTAATGCTCCTACAACCATCACTTATTATTATACCAGTAAAGCACCATTAAGATATTTCATTTGCATACCGAGAGGCTTTCAAAACTGCATGTCAGCATTGTAATCCACTTTGTGTGTGCCAGCACTAAACGGGAACACTAAGTCAGTGGCAGAGTTTAAGCTTATCTCTATTGTACAAACATGTAGAAGCACATCACTTGCTTGGCTGAACTTTCGGACAGAGCCGATCCAGGAATTACTCTTTGACCTCAGATAGCGCGGGGCTGTGTAATTTTAATCCCGGCGTCCAATTATGCTTGTTCACATGCTCTTGTGCGTGCGAACACAGGCGCAGGCATACACGCACACTCAGGCACAGGGCTCGGTGACAAGGCACTATAGGAAGCGCATCGCCGTCCGTGAAGCAGCTCTGACATTTCCCAGAGCTTCACCTGGTGCAATGACATCACAGTCGCGCTCTGTGTTCGCCTGCATTCAACCCATCAGGGGGTCAAGAGGTCGGACAGGACTTCCTAGCTACACTGGTAAGTACCATGTGGCTCAGTCGCCTAAAAGCAGGTTCCAGTTTGTTTAGGTCGGGGGTCAGAGGTCAGACGTCTTGATTACATCATCTCAGACAGAACCCTAAAACACACACACGCAAAACATTTAGCGGTCTCCGTGGTAACGGCGTGCCCGTGCACACAGCACACAATCACACATACTTTCCAAGTACCTTGTTAAAGCAGCAGTGCTACCCCCATACCACCAATGCTACCGCCATGTGCTCCGAAAACAATGAGGATGCGAAGGGGCCCGTCGCCATCCGAGCCCTCGCCATGGCAACGACAGCGTTCGTCCACGCAGCACACCAAAACATTGATCCGAGATTTCTTCCACATTCCTCCTGCCAATCAGAGAGGGGGAGAGATGGAGAAACGAGCGAAAAGAGGGGAGAGTATGAAATATCCCCGCTGGTTCATGTTCGATGCGCTTGGCTTTTTTGGTGGAAAGCGCTGCGGTTTCACAGATTTTATAGATTTCTTTTGCAATGCAGGCATTTATTAGCCATCCTGTAAACTTTGTGTTTATATATTGGGCCAGCGGGGTTAAATAAGTTGCAAATGGACACCATGCCCACTATAAAATCTTGAGGAATTGCATAAAAATGTATGTAAATCACAAGAAAAAGGCGTTTAATCTCTCAGTTTCTGAAACAAGGAGCTGGTGAAATGACAGTTTATTCAGGGTTGTGGAAGATGTACTGGCCCATACCATCCTGCAGTATGAAAATAAATGATAGGTTAAATAAAGCCTGAAAGATGAACCATCATTGGTCTCTTGAATTATTGCTTGTTTGATCTATTTCTGTTGAACCTGCCTGAGACAAACTCAACATAAAACCCAGCTACTGAACAAGAGGCTTTTCTCCAACTACGTCTCAGAGTGCACCCCTTAAATTCAAAGTATGTCTATAATAATAGTGTTAGAATCTTCAAATGCTTGGAACCTTTCTACTGCAGGAATTCATCTTGAAATGCTTAAAAGTGTAACGTCAGCAACATCCAAAGTCACTCAACCCATGCCTCCAAAGCCTACTAAACTACTGCACCTCCAGAAGCTAAATCCACAGCGTATCTCCTAATCTGCACCTCAAAAGCCTCGATCCAGAAACCTTGAGCCACGATCTTCCTCCTGAGCACCTTTCCACCTTCATGTCTAAAACCTGAAACCCCTCCCCTTTTTACCTCAAGGTCATTTTTCAGCCTGCTATGAAAGCATGTCCTGTCAAAGAAGGGTTGAGAGGTCAAGGTGTCACAGTCCAGGGGTCAGGAGCTGCTGGGAAATGGGATGGGCGAACCACCGTCGGACATCTCGGCGCTACTACAGTACTCTTCGCACATTCCTCCCTTGCCACTTCCTGTCCATCATGGTAGATTAGGAATGCGGAGAAGGGAGGTGGTGCTGTTTTCATGGCAACTGGGGAAAGCGAATGTCAAAACACTGAAGCGTCGGATGCCACAATTGGCCTGTGGACTTTCAACTGGGACATTGTGTGAAATTCACATAAGCAGCCACTGTTTCGTGTGCTTGCTTTTAAATTCTCTGGAATCCAAGATCAAGTCTCTGAAATAAAATTACTCGGCAATGGCTCAGGACTTTTGTCACATTGTCCAATCACGTTGCACTTGTCGAGGCACACGTGGAAGCACTTGTATAGTCACATGTCCAATACGGTCCAATGAAATATGACCAGGGAACCACCAATCGACCTTTCTCCCGATAATGAACATTAAAACTTGTGTACGTCACTGCATGGAACTGGATGTTCTGGATGGATGTGCATGTCTGGCTGATACCATATGTCCACCCAACTCTCCCAACACTTAAGTTTACTAAGGTCAGTCCTTGTTCATATACAGATCTGAACAAAATACTCTCTCTCCCTACACCAATGCTGACCACTGCTACATGACTACCCGCTGTGTCTTGTTTTGAGTACCAATACATGCGTAAAAACCTTAACGTAAGTGTTCTCACTAGCAAGACGGTGAAACATGTCATTTTGCAAGATCCAATGTTGTACAGCCAATTTTGAATTTGGATATCTGTCGTTTGGAGTATAATAACAGTTGGTTCACAAGTGTTAAACAGGGCATATGTCCTTACATGGCGTAATACATTTCATCATTCCTGTCCGCTGTCGCCGTCATCCAAATTACAGTTTGTGGCGGAATGGAAGCGATCATCAACCCAATACTTCTGCACATTGGGTTTCATGGGGGACAAAATAATGAGGAAACCAATGTCATTGAAACAACTGGAGTTAGAAAGCTGTATTGCATTTGTTGAGATAGTTTCTCTATATTCCTGCTTTGCTAATGTCCCTGGCAGAGTGTTCAATCATACAGCTCAATTTGTCTGCATCCTTTTTCTAAAGAACCATTGAGCTTGAACTTGAACACAGCAGATGCAGTACATGCAACCACAACAACTCAATTTGCTACTCCCATTGTCGCTGCTCATTCATGCAGGCATGCTGTCAGGAAAATCCAGCGGGGGCCCTAACAAAGTCAAGGTAAGGCCTTTTGATTCCCCCTGGAGCCATACCTGCTGTAAATGGGCCCACTTATGCTGCTGCAGTCGGGAGCGGCGTCCACTTATGTATTTTTTTTTTTCAGGTGGAAATCTCCTGTTGATGAGGGAGTGGAGGAGCTCAGGAAGACAAGGAGGAAGAGGGCTTCTTTTGAGATGAAAGGAGGATCGGGGGAAGAAAAGAGGGGCCACACGTTCATCAGTCTCAGCCTCCGTGATCACAGGGCCCCGCGGCAAAACCGCCGAACAATGGCCCCTGTGTGTGTGTGCGTATGTGTGTGTGTGTACCATCACAGATAAGACTCTCCGTTTCTCCTCGTCTCCTCTCTCTTCTCATGCCCCCTTGTTGCTGCTCCTTCTTTCCTCCTCCTCTGTTCTCTTTGTCTCCCGTGCTCAGAGGCCTCTCCCTAGATGAAAGGGAGAGGAGATAAGGGCAGGTAAGAGAGTGCAGGAAGGGAAAAACAGCAGAGAGGGAAGTGATAAGGGGGGGAAACAATGAGGGCTTTGATAGGCTGTGAGCTGCGGTGTGCATGTATATATTTGGGCATGTGACCGTGCCTATATATTGTAAGCAGGAACCTTTTTACCTTTAGCTACACCAGGTTAAAGCTAGTAATTTGTAAGGAATGGCCAGAATTCGAAGGTAGCTCCAAAACTGCTAAAACTGCCGCTGCTACTATGTGATCTCTTCAGTTTTTGGCGGATATTAGCAAGTAGCTCGATTAGCCTTGGAGCTAAGTGTCGCTGTCAGCTGACTGGAGTCTACCTGCACCGTGACCTCAGAAAACGGGGGAATCATCAAGGATGACTCAAGACCGCTGGACACTGGACTTCTACTAAACACAAGCCAATTTAAAAACAGGTGATATAGCAGCTACAGAGGTGATTAACAGCATCTCTGACCATGACTATGACTGTGTGATTAAGAATACACGGCAGGCAGGAACATCTTACTTGGTGAATTGTGGATTTGTTTCAGTAGAGCTGCAGCAGGTTAAAGTTGTAATTTGTATGATATAGCAAGAACTTGTAGGTAGCTCCAAATCTGTAGGGGGCAGCATGACCACGAACTGCTGCTCACTGATTCTCTTTAGCTGCCATAAGCAAGTAGCTCAGTTAGCGTTGTTCATAAGTGGCACTTTCAGCTGACTGGACTCTACCTGCACCATGGCCTCAGATAACGGGAAGTCTCCAAGGACAACCCAACACCTCTCGAGCCCAGATACTGTAACTACAGAGGTGATTTACAGCATCTCTAACCATGACTATGACTCTGAGGACAGTGAACTGAGGATTTAATTAAACCAAACCAGAGGTGATTGTGGAAAGACAAAAGAAGACTGTTTTTGTGAGTTCAATTTTGCTTTTGCTGGGTCTGAAGTTTTATTTGTTGAGTTAAGGAAGCAGTTAAGCTGGTCTATGCTTTTATTTTATTTTGAATGATAAAAAAAAGATGTAAAAAATATTTCCTGTCATAAGATTTTGTGAGTCTACTTTGTTTACGTGTGTTGGACAAAGTAGCAAACTTGCGCCTCGCATACATTTCTCAGCCGTGGCTAGTTAGTTGGCGTGCTAATTTCAGTCGTGGACGTCTTTATAACGTCAACACTGACGCTTCTTCATGATGTGTTGTCAACGTTTAATGTATCACAAAAACGTTATGGCCATCTCTATCCCTTTAAAGCTTGATGAAGTGATGGGTGAAGGGGAGGTGAAGATATAAAAACGTGACTTCCTGTTGACCCCTCCTTTTACCCCTATTAGCCTCTCTCCCCTCTTTTTTTATTAGCACTCACTCATCCTTTTAGGCCAGCATCGCTCTCTTAGCCAGTCATTACCTTGCACCAGAGGAATCCCGCTAACACACACACACACACACACACACACACAAGCACACACACACACACACACATTAACTCACCTGTTTCTCCCATTTGGGGCTCTGCACTTCTTCCCCTGTCCCTTTCTAGGTGTGGTTTTCCAATCTGTCCTGCTCAAGTCATTACAGCCTCACCCACCCAAAGTCAGGCCAAACATCTACCTGCCACCACGACGGGTGCGAGTGTGACAGTATGCCCGAGTTTCCCAGAAGCGGCATTAAAATTTGATCTGACTCGAATATGAGCGAGAGGGAGCGGGCGTGGGTGTTTGCATGTATGCGTACGAGAACGCACGGGATTCGCAAAGCCGCAGCCGCCCGCCAAAAAAGTTTTGGAATCGACGAAAACAAACAGAGGAGGCTTGTCACAAAAGCATATTCTCGAAACCAATGCTTCGGTCCACGTGATGATATGTACATCCCAAAGATCTGCCTGGCTTGTATGGGAAGACAATGGCATCTCTATTACATTAGCGAGTGCATGTGTGTGTGCGTGTCGCAGCTGGGATACACACTGCTAGACATTCCTGAGGATATGGAGGGAGAGAAGCCTCAGGGTTAAAAAGCTGACTGTGGAGAATGTACAGGCATTTGCAAAAAAAAAAAAAAAAACTAAACTAAATAATAAAGTTGATATACATGTAATATTATGGCTTTTGATAACTTATATAAATCTAAAGATGTTTTTTTGTTATCTCCCATGTACACCTACTACTACTTTGTCAAGCAAACATCTCTCTCTGGCTTTCTTTGTTGTGCTAAACTTCCCTGATGGAGTATGAGAGAAGAGAAACACACATCAGAGTGAAAGGTGAAAGCAGAGTGAAGCAAGGCCTCTACACAAAATTTTCACTATTGGCTGCCCTACTTTCAGGCAGTCAGCTCCTTTGTGCCTCCTGGTGTTTGCCCGCCTGCACAGTGGCGCTCGATTTACTCATTTCACTCAGGGTGTTGCTGCTCCTCCACCGGCCTGCAGGAGGCAGACGGAGCAAAGAGATGCTGCCTATAGCTGATGGTTGATGTTCGGTGGCTGTCCAGCCGGGGGAGCACTCTGCCTGAGGGTAAAAAGTGGTACCTTGCAGGACGATTGAGGGAAGGAAATAGTTTTTAACAGGAGGGGATTTCATTTTATGGTCTGCATTAGCATTATAATGTATATTCATAACCTTAAAAAAGTTTACATACATACAAAGCAGCCGTAACAGACTAAAATGTGTTAGTTTGTATGTCGTACTTCAGATAGATAGATAGATAGATAGATAGATAGATAGATAGATAGATAGATAGATAGATAGATAGTGCACTTAAATGTTATTTTGTTTCAAGCTGTTCTTCTGCGTACTTTTAAAAAGAATATCAAATTAAAATAAAATCAGTAAATAACATTAAAGATGAATACAACTGCTGTGGAGCTGCTATTAAAAGCCAAATTCCAGCTCTACCAGATCATGTCAACAGAAAATGGAGCAAATTAATCTAATTTTATACAAGCTCACATGGAGATTAGGCCTTGGTCTCCAACAAATCACGTGTAAAATAGCGTGAGCATTATTTGGTGTTGCTTATCATGTCGGACATGTATTTTTTAGGACACTCTCTGTTTGTAGAGTTCAGGCCGCACGCACTTGTTTAAAAAAAAGATTTCAATTTGCAGAGCAGACACCGTGCAATCAAGCCTGATGTGACTCAGCTGAGTGGTCGGAGCCAGTGCAAAACAGCTCCAGCTGTCAGTAAACTCACTGTCAGTGCAATCAGGGAGCACGAGCATGTTGGGACGAGCCAGACCTGTGCAGAATTGATCACTGGCAATCGCTGCTTAACGTACGCCTCTGAGATCTGTCTGCGCCCCGGGTCCTAATTTGCCCCGACGCCAAGCGCGCAGGGCATGATGGGAAGGCGCCTCATCGGTTGCTTGCCCCAGTTGCCTCATCGGATCGAACAGCTGATTGGTTTTAGCGTGACTCAACAATGTGACGTGCAACAGAAACATTTTATTTGTGTTGAGTTTGGCGAGATATTGATGTGATTGGCCTGATTTTGAAGGTTCATGCTGTTAACAGAATTTCCTTCCTCTGTTTTTGATTGTTATTGTTTATTCATGTGGTTTGATCCGTGTGTCCTCGGCCGATTTATGTGCAGCAACGAAATTATATGATGGCTAACTTACATGAGACTTGATGAACGGCAGGGGAGTCGACAAGTGAAATTCCATGTTGATCCGCTGTCCACAAACAATTCGTTGCCCCCTCCGTCATCAGGGTTGTTTTTATTTTGCAAGTTATTCCTGTTGTTCCACCGTTACCTGGAGATGGTGACCAGGGAAAACAATGCCTCTTCCTGTTTTGGTTGCGCGATGGCCGACTCGCCTCCTTTTGTGCCGTAATGGAACCTTCATTTTTCCTGGCAAATTAAAGCCCAAATAGCGTCATGAAAGTATTTAAAAAGGGACAAATCTATATGTGGACGGTGCCATTTTCCTCCAGCCATTACACTGTGCCATCGGTATTCACTTCAGAATGATAAGTGGAAGCAAGTAAGTTGTGTACTGGCAGTTCTCTCAATCTAACTTGACTGCACCGATGAATGATTTGCTCAGCGGCCAGTCTCTTTTTCTCTTCTGTGGTTAATTCCTCTCATATCTCTCATTTCTGGTCATCATCAGTCGGGCTGTTACAAACTCTGTGGCCTTCCTTCCTTCCTTCCTTCCATCCTCTCAAGGCCAGGGAGGCTTCCTTCTTATCGGCGCCTCTTCCTCTCCTCCTATCTTCCGAGACGTCTGCTTTCGCTCTGAACTTGACTCTCTGGAAACCTCTGAACTCCTAAAACACGTCTTCCAAATGTGACTGCACTGAAGCGGTATTTGTTCTCCGTTTGATGTGGATTTAACCAAAGTCAGAAGTCAGATGGAGCCATCAGTGACTTGAAAATTGCTCTGGGCAGATGCGGATTACGATTCTTTGCCTTCCCGACGAGAAACGGGGGGTTTTTTAACTTCGCTAACAATTAGACCGCAGCGCATAACAAATTAGCGCACGGAGCATGTGTCTGTTTCTGTCCTGGTGTGACCTGCTGTTTGAGTCACATGAGGACATCTTGGCAGCCGATCTCACTTCCAGCCCATTCTCTCATGTTTCTTCTTACAGACATGAATTCTCATGCGGCAAACGAAAAACACTGTGTTCGCCGATCACTCACAACAGACACACACACACACACACACACACACACACACACACACACAGGCGTGTTCTCGTCTTGGAAAGCGGGTTAAACTTTATGTAACGGCGAAAAAGGGAAAAAAAAAGAAAGAAAAAGATTCCTCCGGCTACGGTTTGATGCATGATGCAACTTGAGTCCGGTTTACACAAACGCTAAGCAATGCGAGCAGCAATGTCATGCACTTCTCCCACCATTCCAAATCTCTGAAGGCCAGATGTGGACAGCTACGTCTTTTCTGCACTCCTGTCACACCGGCGGGGTGGTTTCTGTGGAGCCCCGAGGCGGCACGGTTCAGCGGATGACTAAGCCCGTTGACGAGCCTAGCATTAGGCAAAGCTAACAAGCTCCCCACAAAATAGATCCTGCTGACAGCTACATCATGTGAAGGGTATGCGGTCAGCGAGACACACAGGCTCTCGGTGCAATTTCTTTTAAAGAGTGATCGAGTTCAACGAGTGCTTCTTGCATCACGGCCGCACTAACAAATCTGTTGTCTTGGACGGGGGAGAGGGGAGAAGAAGAAGAAGAAGAAGAAGAAGAAGAAGAAGAAATCATTCTGGACCCAAACAGAGATTCTTAATCTCTTTGTGGAGTCGTGCAAACAGAAGAGACGGAGGGGTTTAATCAGACTGAACTCGCTGGACTTCCTGTGGCTGTTGCCTCACTGGCCTACTGACAGACTTACACTCTGCAAGGCTTTCGGCGCGCATTTTCCACCGGGGGTTGGCGTGCCAGCGCGCACCGCGGGCAGGAAGCAATTTTGCGTGCGCCGGAGCAACTTGGTTCGCGATTGGTTCCAAATATTTCCTTCCACCCGACGCTGCAGCTTTGTCTGATTGAGCATCACGTCTCTGCCTGCTGGCCAAGTTTGTCTTCAGAAGTGAGTGACAGGAGCAAAATGCCGCCTCCCCCCTCCCCGGGTATGCCGAACTGATGGTTTATGCACATGGTTCATCTATCACGAGGCAGTGCTGCTCAAGAAATACCTTGCACAAAGTTTGTTTATCAAATTATCTGAGAGGAAAAAGGCCTTTTTTCCCCCCCACAGCTGGCCTGTAGGGGGAGCTCTTAACATACTGCCACCCACAAATACAGTAATGGATGTGTGAGGTAGACGGGACGCGAGGGAAGAAAGAGGAGGATGTGTCACAAGTTCACTTCCTTTACTCCTTCATTTTTGACCTCACTCATCATTCATCAGTGTCAACCACTGCCTCATCTCGGTCACTGTCGCCCGCAGGGAGAGCCTCATAGTATCACTTTTTGTTTTCTCGCCCACAATGAGTGAAAGAGTCGTGAAGGCTCGTCTTTGTGCTCCGCGATGACTGCCGAGGGACGCCGCTCCGCCGAGCACGCCACTCGGGCCCTCAGCATAATGCCGGGCCTCACAGCTCATCGCGCTGACGTCGTTTTTGGAATCGCTGGATCGCTCCACAGCGGCGACGTAAGGGCGGTTCCTCATGCCACCGTCTCCCCCCCCACTGTGACAGCCGGCTCTGGGTGTCCATTATCTGTAGGGGAGGCGGGTGACGGCAGAGTCTCTCCCTCCTTCCCCTCCCAGGGGAGCAGTGACATAATGGGAATCCCCGCCATGCCAGGACAGGATGACCCAAAAGCTGACATCAGGCATCTGGGAGGGAGGGAGAGTAAAATGGCTAATAAATGTTATTGCATATTGTGCTATTTTCACATCTTTATCGCTCCCTGAGTGGATGAAAGTCTGGTGCTTAGATTGTTCTCATCCATTTTAAGACATTTGACAAACTGGTGAGGACAGTAGGAAGACAAAATAGGGAATATGCCCAGAAAGACATCACTTTTGCCCTCTTGGAGCCGCTTTAGGTCAAACTAAACTTCATTTGTGGCACACAGTAGTTTCAACCAAGCTTTTGAGCTAGTGACCGCAGAGAGCCGCCCGTCATGTCTGCATGTGACCACTGTGCACCAGAGTGTTGTCATCTGCTTGCTTCACGGTTCTTCCTGTCTTTCAAAACACGTTGGCCAACTGGTTGTCGGTGTTTGTCTTTTTAAAGCTGTGCGACGGTCTGGGGCTGCAACAGACCGACGAGCAAGTCCTCAAAAAGAAATTCAAAGCGGTATGGGCCCAGTAGCAGTGGCGGACTCTGGATGTTTGAGGGGCAGGGGGCGAAAAAAAGAAAAAGGGCACCCTGGAGGGCACTTTATTACCTCGTTTTCTCCACTGGATGGGCTTCTAAAGGGCACTTTATCACCTTTTCTCCGCGATTCCAAAACCCACTGGCAAATGCAACAGCTACACCAGACCGCCGTCCTTCCAATTCAGGCGGTGGTGAGGGCGAGGTGAAATCTTGCTGTTGTGTTTTTTTTCGATTTTAAAGTTTTGGATTTTGCTTGAAGTTTCGACTGAAGTTCTGGATGCTGGCGAGCTTTCTGAGTCCAAAGCCTGCGACTGAGGATCACACTTTGCGGCACATTGGGTCAGGAGCTAATTGGTGTTATTTCAAAGAATGATGTTTCAGCTGCCTGGAGGGGGTGAATGTGTATCGTGTAGCAAGGAACATAAACATGAAGGCCGTAGTTTGATTTCTATGACTTGTATTTTGCAATCTATCACAAAGAAAGAGGAAGTGGATATGTGACACGACAGGCTGCCGACTTCTGCTTCTTGGGATAGAGATCACGACCTCAGACCTCATGAAAGCAACTACCCTTCCGCCACACACACACACACACACACACACACACACACACACAAATCTTGACAAACACTCACACACACAATCTTGTAATCTGTCCAATATGTGACGTGGATGATGGCGAAACGCATCTTATTGCGAAAGGCACGTGAAGTCAATCTGCTGCAGTGCTGAGACATGACCCTCAGACATAAACATCCGTCCACACACACACACACACACACACACACTTACACTGAAGCGGAAGACAGCAGCAGTGTGAGGAGTGGGCTGCGTTGGCATCGGGAGCAGCAGCTGTGAAAACAGGCAGTAAGTGATGTCAGAGTAGCGAGGGACTCTGGGAAGCAAGGCCACTCTGAAGTGTTTTGGGGGTTTTATGACAGTCCTGGGAGAGGGCGGCGGATTTGAAGTCGAACTGAGAGTCTGTGTCAGTGTGTGTGTGTTTGTGTCATACACATATGCACAAAATGCCAACATGAGGAGTGAAGGGAGCCCGATTGCCAGAGAAACACGGTGAAATATGGGAGGCGAAGAAAACTATTTCCAGGTAAATTCCCCGCATTGCGATCCACAGTTTGGCCTCCAGACAGGTCCCAAGCGCTGCAGGTGCAAACTTACAACCCTCCCTTCTTCCCCTCCCTCCCTCACTCCCTCACTCCCTCCATCCATCCTCATGCGAGGGAAAACACAGCGGAGGGCAGCAGGGGCAGAATGCCAGATGTGCCAAGTCATACCAGCAGACAGACTCCGGATCAAAGAACACGGGGTCCGGGAAAGGGAAGTATATGTGTGTGAGAGTGTGTGAACGCTACGTGGGAGCAGGTGGCAGGCTGGAAGAGAGACATACATGAGTCCAGAGCTCTTATGTTCTCATACGTACACCCCCCCCCCCTTTTTTTTTTTCGTCAGTTGTGCAGCTACAAAGGAAACTTTTCAACTTTTCCCAAATTGCAATTAAAGCAGCCTACTACGGTTTCAAGAATAAACACTGCCACTCTGGCTCACCGCACACTCATCGTATTTTCCGTTCCATTAGTCGATGTTAATGAGTATCGGATTATTCCAGACTGAGGCTTGATCCCGACTCCGACTGCTGACTGAGCAAAGTTCAGAGACTGGGCATTGCTCTAGTTGGCTGATAAACGGGTGTGAAATCAGTCTGGTGATTTCACCCCAGTGAGGTTTTGTAAGGTGCCACGTCTGGCCTCCTCCTCCTCCTCCTCCTCCTCCTCCTCATCACAGTGCTACAAAACACAGACTGTCTAGGAATGTAAAGGAAGGGCAATGGGCTCAAAGAGACTGATGCTTTAGGACATGACATTTTTTGATCTCTTCTTAAAGGAACAGTACGTAGGAATTTCAGTGGAGAACAAAACATGCGAACAAGCTAGCCCTGGCCCCTCCAATGGTTCTGTGCTAGCGACGTGAACACCAACACTTCCAAACCCCAGTCCGGACTGCAAGCTGCACGGCTAACTGAGCTAACTAGCTCACCATTGCCACAGTTAGCGGCATTTAGCGGTTACTCTAGTGATACATTTGTTTCGAGTATGAATTTGATAGGACGGCAATTCTTCCATATTGCACCTTTAAGCCACATCGAGCTACTATGAATTTACTTATGTAACTTTGTTAAACGTGTCCTGCTGGGGAAATGTTTTAGTACTCTGTGCAATTTTCTTGTCAAAGAACAAAAGTGTGGTTTATGCTCGGTTATGTAATGAGGGAAAATTTGGACACAGTGTTAGAGGCAGAGCCCAGTTCATTCCTATGGAAGCTACTCAATGGTACTAAAAGCCCAAAAAGTTCAATTTCCTGGCTGTAAAATGACCTAATTGTCCTTTAAAAACATGATTTATGGAAGACCTAGGGCATATTCTTGCTGTATAATCCCCACCATGCCTGAGAGGCATCTGCATCCAGACTGACAGCCGTTCTTGAGGCCTGTGCAGTTGACCTCTCAACCTTTACTAGAAAGTGGGCGGACGTTTTCCTGCAGGTTGACAGAAATACAGCCCAGGAGTCACCTCTTTTCCACCCCTGGCGGTTCTCAATAAACGTCAAAAACAAATCATCCCCGTCTCTTTCTGCGTGACAGTCGAAAAGAATGTCCTCCGCAGAATTCCTCGAGATCCAATTTTTTTTCCTTAATTTGAACGCCTGCAACCTTAGAGCCTGCTGTAACTTGATAAAGACCCTATACGAGTAATTTGTCTGAGGAATTTGCTTTATGTTCTGAACCGAGGACATGGCAACACGTGGCTCTGCCGGATCTGCCTCTGGCTACATCTTTGTTTCACAACCCTGATACATCCACTTATTTACAACACAGCTGACGGCGCTGTGACATTCTTTACAGGCTGAAGCAGATTAAGTGCACAACAGGTAGACCGCAAAGATCACTGAAAATATGTTGTGTATGCATCTACATTGATTAAAAAATAGATCATTTGTGGTGATTATGTACCTGCACAGAGATAATGTGACTAATAAATCACAGGTTTGTATCTATTTGACATGTCAAAAGCGGGACTTGCTAATTGGTTGTTTCACCCTATAAAAGTAGATATACCAAACTAGACTGATTAAATTCAACATATTGGTGGTATAGGGTAGGGACGTCAAGTAGCTGTATCTTTGGTTAACAGTTAATAAAGAAAAATGTGCATAAAAAGTAACTAAATAAATGAATCCAAAGATTTTGTGAATAAACCTAAAAATGGCTACATTCTGGCTAGCGTTAGTGACATTAATGTTAGCTAGCTAGTGTCTGAAACATTAGCTGGCTAGCTTGTGTTAGAAAAATTATCCTTGGATAGCTAGCGTTAGCATCATTACTTTAGCTGGGTAGCCTTAACGACATTAACGTTAGCTAGCTAGCATTAGCAACGTTAGGCCGTGCTACAAACCAATTTAGGGGGCAGGTGATTATTACCATATTTAGTGGCTGAATGTTATCAATAACACCTTAAATGTGTCCATCTTTTAACCTTTGTAATTTTACGTTGTTTAAGTGTTCATTTTGACAACAACAACAAAAAGATCCAACTTGAGAATAAAGTTAGATATTTTAGGACTGAAGTTACAATATTATGGCGGAAAAAATCGGCCAGAGATTGCGCCAAAGCCAGAAACTCATTCTTGAATTTGATAGGCACCAATGTTTTCATTAAAGGGATATTTCGGGTCTTTTGACGTATGAGGCACTTAGTCAGTGTACGACCTGCAGTAGATGACCATCAACTCTCCGCCTAAGTGGAGAAGCAGCGTGTTGTAGCGACAGGAAGCAGGGCTTTTTACTGCCTTGAACCCAGCCATCAGCAGGCTGATTTAAGCCCAGCTAAAATAAGTTCCACCCTGAGAATATATATATCCGTTTAAGTGTACCTTATGGTAGGTTATTGTCTGTGACGCCACCAAGGCAAGACACAGGTCAATGTAAGCGGTTCGACAAATAACTGAACCCAGACTGAGGGAGGCCTGCATTCCGAGCAAGGCATCCATTACTTTCTATTAGGAGTTGAGGCCACACACCTGACTGAGAGCGGAGGAATCTCTCCTCTTTGTCTTAAATATCTCGTGAGACTCAGTGTTTTGCTTTCACATGCCTTTCTCTGACTTTGCTGACACCTTTTATTCCATCAAACATGTATCTGTCATTGCGCCGCCCCTCTTTCCTCCTCGTACCCCTCCATTCATCCGTCAGGACGATCCCTTTACATCCCCTCTCTCGTCTCCCTTTCATTCTTAACCTGCTGCCTCAATTCCCCTTCACCTTTTCATGTCACATTATGTCTCATCTCCTGCAAATCTTTCACCGCCGCACTGCTCTCCTTTCTATAAACCCCATGTGCTCCAAGCAGGAGAGCAGCGTCGCTGTGTTTTCCACTGCCACTGGCTTGTGAGAGAGCGAGTCTTTCTGTGTTTCCAGCTGCATGCTAAGAGGCCGTCTGGCAAGTCAATCTGTCAGCGCGCTCGCCAAGACCTGATGGGTGCCGCTAGTGCCGGGGGGGGGGACACTTCACTCAATGACCCTGGATGAGCAGGCCTCAAACTATCTGTCAAGAGACTTGCGTTTCAGTTCAGTGTGGATGTTTCACGTATTCATGAAGTCTCTTGTACCCTCTGTCAAGACGCCGGAGTATGTATCATCAAAATAAAATGAGTCGATATAGGAAAATGTGGTGAAGAAAGATCTTCATTGGGTAGTCTATTTTTTCCAATTTAGAAGTTGTTCTCTTACTTTTGGGATCACAAACATTATTCTGATATTCTGAGGTTTTAATTTCTTATTTTTGAAAGGAACAGGACACGTTAATCCACATTCAAACAGATTTTAAATGCAACAGAGTCAGCTGAATGGCTACTTTTTATGGACCCTCCCTTTGCCCTATGTTAACAGTGGCGCTCGCCAAGGGGGAGGGGCCACTCCCCAATGCAACCTTTGATAACCACCCCAAAAGTTTTAATGGCCCCTTCTGGCCAACCCCATCATTTTTTATGTTTGTTAAAGAGCAATATAGAACAGGTAATAGTTACGTGTATACATATATATAAATATCAATATCAAGCTAAACTCCCTGTTAGCCCCACCCACTTCCAGCTGAAGCACCACCCACTTACACGCCACATAGATCCATATGCGAGTCAACCCCTAGACCATTCATGTCTATGATAACCTTCATGATCTCCAGTGTGCCCTTCTCAGCCTATAACACGGCCCCGGTGCATTGAAAAATGTGCACTTCATCATAATCCTGATCTCATTGTAAGGAAAGTTTTGTTTGACGATGAGTACAATGTTTAATGCTTCCTTTTTTCATCCCAGAGGGCAACTAGTATTACTCAGTCCATCACTTGGTTTATTTGCAAGGACCTCTGCCAGTATTGCGGCTGAAAATGAAGGTTTTCGCCAAATAGTACAAACACCGGACCAAAGATGTGAAATACAGAGTAGAAAGTATCTTACTGAAAAAGCCCGTCCAGCACTTCAGAGACCAGAGGGTGGTTGCACTGAAGAGAGACTAAGGCACCCCGAGGTCGACAACACAAGCTCGTAACAGATGTTTTCGTCTGATGGGACGGCGTCTCCTGGTTTCTCAAGCAGCCGCCCGCCATCTGTGCTGCCCTCTTATCTCCTGACGTTAACCGAACACTGTTGTTAATAGAAGGAACAAAAAACCTATTTGATTTGTTTGCGTGCACAAAAGGTGTGTGTGTGTGTGTGTTCTGGAGACAATCGTATCTGCTGAAAGGATCTTTTTAGCTGACGTGACTTAATTACACATCGTATCTGATCAGCTGCCGTCATGCAAATGCGCTTGCAGTGGGCCCGGGTTTTAACATACGACGAGTTGGTACCAAGCGCTGATACGTTCACAGGTTTACGGAAAAACGAGTTTGTTATGCTTTTAAAAAGTATTAAGATGTGGCCAAGGTTTACACCAAATACGTTGGCAACCACTGAAATGTGTCCGTGTTCACAAAACACAGCAATTACACTAATTAGTTTTCTGCCAATTTAATTTACACAGACTGAAAAGGCTGATTGTTGATATGATGGCACAGGGAGTTGCAGTCTGCGTGTGTCATAAAAAGCACAAAATGCAGAAGTATCCGCTGCCATACAGCCAGACTACAGAGCACCTTCTTTCCTCAGGCTGTGTTTTGTGAAATGACTAATATATGAACCATGAATCTTTATGGGTTCCATATTGCTGTGCTGTCAGGCTGACGGCAACTTCTAACTGGATCATCCCTCATTGGTGTCGCAGTGCTTTTGCTGGTGAATCAAAGCAGGAGCAGCGCAGACACATCCGAGGAAAGATCGGAAAAGCCAAGTTGCGTGACGGAAAGGAAAGAGGGAGAAAGAAGGATAGAGGGGTCACGGAAGGTTGTAGGTCACTCGACATCCACCTCTCCGTCTCGGAGTCAGGCAGATGTAATGGACGCAAGCTGTCACCGCTGACAGAGTGAAGAAACAGCACTTGAAGTGTAAGGTCGAAGGCTCAAATGACAGTGATGTTAATAATTACGGCTTTTACCTTAGTTGGAGGTCACGAGATGCTGTGCTGATTGTGTCAGAGCAGGGAGAGTCCCTGGTGTGTGTGTGTGTGTGTGTGTGTGTGTGTGTGTGTGTGTGTGTGTGTGTCTAAATGGTGCATACATTGGTGTGTATGCCTGTCTGTTTGGAAAAAAAGGTAGGTGGTTAACTCTCTTTTGTTTTTCTGACTTTGAGTCTGGTTTGTGGAGAAACAGGGGCTTTTTCCGCCTGCAGCAGCTGCTCAGACGGTCAGTCAGTCAGTTCATCAGGTCAAAATATCAGTCATGGAATCAGTCAGCGCGGGGGAACAGAGACCTGGCTCACTTCGCCTTTTTTGCCATTGGAAACTTTTGCGCTATAAGATCAAACATCTGGCGCCGGGCCACCAAGAACTGCCCGTTAAAGTCACACAGAGTTCCTGTCTTATGATCGCGCATGTGATCTAAACTCCCCGCTCCTGCTTTTTTCCTTTTTTCTCTCACACTTCCTTCGTCACACTTCTCAGGCCATCATTTAACATTTTAAAGCTAAGCAGTCTCACGATCAGGTTTTACCGTTTGAGTGCCAAGTGGGCCAGAGGACAGGGAAGGGGGGCTGTGGTCTAGATACACTATGGTGTGGTGAATATTAAAGAAGAATAAACCCCGTTTGCCCTTTCTGTACCATCCTGTTCACCCAGAAGGTTCTGATTACTACAGATGACGGGCCAGTCATCAGCTGCGTGCCTCGGTCCGTGTTATTGCCCCCTCGCACTTGCACGTGTTCGGAAATAGTGCTGCAAAAGCAGAAACGAAGGCTGGTTGATGTGGTCAGAAACGCTTCGAGGTGCGTTCCTGTGGGGAGTCATTTATCAGGTGCGCGCAGGAACCACGATCCGTGCCCTACATCCAGATTTTTTTGTTTTGATTCGGCTGCAGCGTATCAATTTGTCAAGTGTAAGGGCAGAGTTGGACGGCGTCCAAGCGCTGCAGCTGTGACAGAGTAAGAGGTAAGAAGTGACTTTTTTAGCCCCTCGAAGGTTTCATATGAACCCTCGGGGGGAAGGAGGAGGAAATTTTACTTGCGGAGATAATTGTCTGGACTCCTGCGTGTCGCTGTAGGGCAGTGTTCGCATGACATGGCGGCTTTTTGACTGTAAGTGTCGGGAGGAGCATCAAATACAAGCTTTAAACACACACTGGCGGACATACATTTTTTTTATTCTGCTGTATTTATTGATTTTGAATATGTTCCATTAACACTTTATTGGGAAGATGCAACTGATGCTTATAATAATTTGTAATTGGTAAAAATGGTTGATAAATACAGTGTAAATCATCTGTAAATATTATGGATGGTCAATATGACATTGCAACTGATGTTTTGAAACTTTAAAAATTGTTTGACAAATTGTCTCAAAAGCATTTTGATGTAAACAGCGATTTACCATCAACCAATCAGATCAACCAGCCCGTCCTCATCAGAAAAATAACAATAGTGTTTGACTGTGAAAACAGCTTATTGCGACCGAGATGACGACCTCTAGTGGCCGTAATAATTACTTTGTAGTGTTATAAATGAGCGACAAGATCAGCATTGGGAGGAAAGTTTGGGATGGTTGGTCTGGAGGCCGCTGTTCATGTCCAGTGTCAAACCAAATGTAAACAATGAGTTATCGTGACTTACTAACGTAGCTAACATACTTCACGTACATAACATAACTGAAGTTATGTAAGTAACAGAGGTATGTTTGTAACTGAAGTTACATTTGAAGCAGTTATTTGAAGCCAAACCACAATGTTTTCCTAAACCTAACTGAGGAGTTTGTTTTTTTTTCTAAAACCTAACCAAACTAGTGACAACCACAGGCTTACACCAATACACCAGATCACATGAATTGAGTTGCCTCGCAAGGTCAAAGTATAGGAACATCGTCAGAGCGCTTCAACAATAAAAGCTGTCTGCGTCTGAAATGAGCGGACAAAAAAATAAACGGTTGTTTGCCTTCCAATTGGACACGTCTGAGCTGTACGAGAATTAATCATGCGAGTATTTTCTGATCTATGGGTAGAACTTGGTTCAATTCGAGAAAAACAAAACTATGTGGTCACGGTGAGGGAAATACCCCGGCCTTGGTTAAAAAAAAAAGGTACTTTGTACTCCTAACCTTCCAGACCACCCTCTCTCTAGGCACCAGATTGTCCAAGAAAGCGGTTATTTCTCAAACTAAAAGAGACATTACCTTAAAGGACACACATGAGGCCCAGGTTGATTCAGATGACAGTGAGGAGTGCGAGCCATGAGAAACTTTCCCCCCCCTCCGACCCCAGCTGAGATCTGACTGTCTGCAGCCTGTCACCAGCTCTCCTGCAGACTCACTCACACGTGCACACTCAAAAACAAGCCTACACACAAACACACACACCAGACAGACATCGTCTGAATGCCTCACAGGTCAGAGCCGGGCCAGAGCCTGTTTTGATGCAAAGCTTTCTGGGAATTCTGTCTTCCCCCCTCTTCTTTTTATTTTTTTTCTTTTTCCTCCATCTAATTGCCTTGTTTACTTTTCCAGGTTGACTAAAAGCTTTTCCACAGCGGTGACTGATGTTTTGGACAGGACGCGAGTTGGATTACGAGACTCTTTGGCCAGCACAGAGAAAAGGATAAATAGATTCCTGAAAGATTTGTAAAGAGAAAAAAATGTGACTGCTTTCTTACGAAGTCTCTTAAATCAGCGAAGAATGGACACTGAGCGCTCCAACAGATTAGGGAAGACACTGATTTGAATTCCCGAAAGGGCTCCTACGCTTCCGACCTGTCAGAAATAATCCCGAATATGTTTTCCTGTTACAGCGTTGTCAGTAATTACACACACTCACGAGTTAGTGTGCGTGTCGGGAGCGAGGTGGGTAATGACGTTTGAGAGAGTAATAGCTCGGTACAAAAAAAACAACAACACACACACACACACACACACCTTTGAGCTGGTTTGTGTCGTCAGAAAAAGTATGGAAAGTATGCTGAGGGGAAAATATGACTCTGGCGGGGTGGTGTTTATGTGCGTGCGCTCACGCGGTGTTTATACATCGTATGCAAATAAATCCCGCGCACGGTTTTTTTCTCGCTGTTTGTGCCAAAGGGTGAAATATGCCTCTCTCAAGACCAAGGTTCAAGCCATTTGTCTTCGTTATTAACGGAACACGCTAAAAAAACACACATAAATTGAAACCTGAAGATGATTTATGCGTGTGTTCGTCTGTGTGTGTTTTTCACCGTACCGATCCGTCCTCTCTCGTCCTTCCGTTCTGTGGAAAGACCCTTCTTGAAGGACAGTTCGGAAAAAACACTATTGGTTTTGGAGCGATCCCCGGCTCTTCTCAACAGCCGTTAATGAGAAGCCGTAAAACAAATGGAAAAGAGCAGCGCGAGGATGTGAACATTTTTCTTCGCCGCAAAAGGTCATCACCTTTTTTTTTTCTTCTTCTTCTTTTTTTTTTCGTCTGTTTGCCGCGCTGAAGGTTTTTCCCTCCCTGTCAGTTGCTGCGAGCTGTGGCAGGGTTTCTCAACTTGACTGGTGCGCAAACTATTAAAATGTTTTCTCGCTGTACTTTTTTTAATGTTGGTATGCAGCGGCGCATGCTGTTTCCAGGAAACAGCCGGGCCTCTTCTTGCCCACTTGGCTTTTATGTATCTTCAAAGTATCTGCCAGAAATTGAAATGGAGGGATTTCAAACTCAGAAGCGTGCTCTCACACAGTGCATGTTTGACCAATTTGAGCCTACTTAAAGGAACATTTCGCCCCAAACTCACACATACATATTCTGTTGTGTGTGTGTGTGTGTGTGTGTCTCTCTCTGTGTGTGGTTCTCATTCCACCCTCCTCCCCCTCTACCTGAGCACACCTGAGTGTAATCAGTGCTCTGGTGGGGTGGGGGAGGGGATAAAAGGGCAGAGAGTGCAGTGACAGGCAGCTGCACACCTGTGAGGAATGATCTCTCCTAACCGTTTTTCTCCTTTGTCGCGTGCAGGTTTGGTTTTCAACCTCCATGCACGTTAGGCGCCGGGGTTTTGTCATTTTGGTTATTGTGTTAGTTTAGGCTGGAGGTTAGCGGTGCTTTAGTTATTCGTCTCTTTGTTTGAGGATTAGTTTCCATTTAGGCAGTTTGGGGGGAGAGACAGTGAGTGACGGCCCACCGAGTGGCTGGTCCTGCATCTTCCCATCTTTTGTTCCTTCAGGCCGGGATCGTCAGCCCTCTTTTGTTTGTTCCTGGTTTTCTTTTGGGAATGATTTAATAAAGCTTGTGTTGACCTTGTGTCCCGTGTCCTTCATATGTTGCATCCTCCAACTGCCTTCGAGCCTTGGATTTTGACATATCTCAATGGAGGCCAATACAAAATGTATCAATTTACAAGTTGTAAAGTAAAATTGAGAATCGTGTGAAACTAAAGTTAGCCAGTAGATGCGGCCAGAATGATGACGGTACACCATTCATGTTTACCCACTAATTGGCAACTGTTGTTTTTAAGACAAGTAAGCACTTTATAATTCAATTGTGGGAACTTTAAACCAAAAATCCATTGAAAACAAACCCCACTGGCTTTGAGACGAGGGAACGGGAATTGCAAAAACGCTAACTGATTTCCAGGTTTTATGAATATTTACTACAGCTGTTTTTTTTAGTTTGTTTTTACATCCTGTGATTTTACCATTTTGGTTCAGGCTCACAGCTCTCAACAACCAAGTTTCAAGCAACAGCAGGCGACTATTTTCCCCAATAAGCTCTGTTAATCCGGCTGTATGTTACCTGCCCAGCGTCGAATATCAGACAAAGTTACCAACTTTGCTACCTAGCTATTATTGTGGAGCTTTTAGCTTCAATTTCGAGGCAGGTGGATGCCGACCATTGAGTCCGGTTCTGATCCGAGGTTTCTGCCTGTTAATAGGCAGTTTTCTTCTTGCCACTGTCGCCAAGTGCTTGCTCATGGGGGAAATGTCGGGTCTCTGTAAATAAATTAATTAAGGAGTATGGTTTGGACTTTGGAATTTGTCAGGTGGCCAGAAACACAAGCCAGAATGAAAAGCTTTGGAAGCTAGCTGATGAAGTTAGAGAGTTTAAAAAGGCGTTTAGCTCAGTGGGTAGAGCAGGTGTCCCATATACAGAGGCTTTGTCCTCGCTGCAGCAGCCCCATGTTCAAGTTAAACTGACTGAACTTCAATACCAACAAATCATACAAAGTGATGTTAAAAGCTGCCCAAGCTGGTCCACCCGGCCGGGCTGCGATCGCTTTACACCAAAGGATACCAGACACATGAGAGAAGCAAGAGATCTACTGTTAGCAGATGTTCTTCTGGGCTGTTTGTATTCGTCTCAGATCATTAAGACTCTGTGGGTGGAGAGGTTTACAGCAAATGTGTGACATATCACTTAGAGGAAACCTGACGCAGCCACTGTTTTGGGGGATTTTTGCAAATAATTTGGCGTATTCTGACAGGAAACACTCACACCGAAACAATCACAACTCCTTCCATTGGACTCCAAGGGTCCTGAAGATTTTCTACTCCTGTCACATTTAAAATAAAGCGCTTTTTCCCTGTTCAAGAATTAACTTATTTTATTGTACCTGCTCGCTCATTTTTCCCGACCTGACCGTATCAGCAAGTGAGTGTAACTGAGCCGGCTCTTTAGAAAATCAACCTGTGGATTCACGTGACAGCCCCCATCGCACATTATACTACCTGGGGCACCACATAATCACAAAAACACATGTGAGGGTGTGTGTGTGTCTGTGTGTGTCTGTGACAGCAAATGAGAACCAGGCTGAAGAGACAAACACACTGTTCCTTCTTTAATCCCCAGGTCTGCACTCCGTCGACTCAAAGGCATTTGTTTTGGTCTGTACACAAATAAATATGCCATGTCTAATATCATCCATCTCTCCGCCGACCGGCCCGGTTCACACAGTGCTCGGCTGAGAACCAGCCCACGTGGGGGTTTCAGGGGGGACGGAGAGAAAAGGCAGGAATGCCTTCACGTGCATATACATCCCAGCTGATGAGAAACACATGCCTTGCCACAGCTTCAGACGGACACATCGCATGATTTCTGTGAATAATAACTCGGCCGCACTGTATGGAAGGATGGAAGTGGTTTGATTAGATTAAAATACTGCCACAGGAGAAACATTTTTCAAGCTGGCCTTACTTACCTGACCTCAGGAAATCTGCAGCCAAGAAAGAACTAACGTGATGCAAGGTTATTACTATGTCTCTTTCATGTTACCCGAGCTGTGGGTTTTAAAAACCTGGTCAGAGTCCTGCAGCGGGAGCCTGGCCCCTGTCTTTCACTGTGGCCTCGCAGCTTGGAGCCCGGGGTTCTGCTACGAGGACTGTCGGCTCGGATCTGCTGCGCCGTCACATTCCCCAGACTGCGCTCACGCCGGGGCTGCAGAGTGTGGGTCAGTGGGACAATGCTGTGTGTGTGTGTGTGTGGGTGTGTGGGTGTGTGTTTGTCTGGGGTTCGGTTTTATTTTGATCTATTACCCCACTGAGGATCTGATATCCAGCAGGATGCAGGGGATGGATGGTTGCACAGTTGGCAGAGCTTTTAATGGGTGCTTTTTTTTTTTGTATTGGGCTGCATGGATAGGAAGTAGAAGAAAAAAATTAAACTGTTCCACATGCATCTATAAGGACATGCGCATAAACTGACTGAACCTTATATATATACTGTATGTGTATATATATGTCATGCCCTGCTGCTGTGATATACATTTTACGGCATGTTGTCCACAGATTCTCCCGGGTGCATACACATTCCACATGAAGCCGTGCAGTATCGCAGACATCCTGACAGAGAATAATACTCCCGGACATCCGAGGCTCCAACAGTGATCAACAGGTAAACCGACACTGACAGCAGCCAATCCCTCGTGTCAACTTGGCAACCCTTCAGTGTATTAATTTACAGCAAAACTTTCCATGAGGCACCCGGAGTGAGAGACCCTTGAATAGAGTCCAGGCAGTGCAGACGAGGGCGCTGGATGAACTAGCTTGGGATAAAGGAAAAGTCACATTTTTCACACATGACAGTCGAGTTTTTTTTTTTTTTTTTTGTTAGAGTGGCAGCATCCCGTTCTATCTGTGGGTTGTGTGCCGGACTGTGGGTCAACCACACTGTCCCGCGGTCGCTGACTAAACACCACATGTCTGGGGGAAATACATGTGGGGAGGAAATATGACCCTGAATCATCATCTTCCATTAAGAAATTCCCAACCACGTAACGTCTTCTTTTCCAAAAAACTCCCTTACACACTGTAGGTAGATCTAATACATAAACAGTTTCATTATTTGTGTCAGTTAAACATGATATTTTCACTTTGTAATTACATGAATATGAAGAGTTGACATAGGCTTAGGTTTCTGTCATCTTCATATGTGTTGAAATATACATACTTAGAGGTGTTATTGATAATATTTAGCTGCTAAATGTGGCATTGCATCTCCCCCTTCCACTGCATATACGTCAGAATCGCCTGCCCCCTCACATGGTTGCCTGTTTGCTTCAATACCAAACATCACTAACGCTAGCGAGCTAATGTAAACTATGCTTACACTAGCTAACCTTAACGTTGCAATGTTTGCTCGCTAACGTTAGCTTTGCCAATGCTAGCTAACATATATGTTAATAATGCTTGCTAATTAATGTATATGTCAATAATGCTAGCTCGAAAACGTATATATGTCAATAACGCTAGCTTGCTAAAGTTAAGGCAGTACAGTATGCTGAGTGCATAGTTTAGAGCTCAGCCATTTTTATGTTGTTTTATTATTTAATAATAATAATAATAATAATAATAATAATAATAATAATAATAATAATAATACATCTCTGTAGGTCTACTGTTTCTAAAAATCTACTACATCATCATCAAAATGACCTTTAATTATCTACTTGAGTAAATGTGTTGTTGAATATATCAAATATGTATATATTGACTAATATACTAATTATTGCTATTTTTCATGTAGAGTGACACAATACAGCAAGTGAAATACTCCCATCACTTGCATTATGTGACTTACATCACATATATAACTTACTTTACATAACTGACATTGCTGAAAGTAGTTTTGTTTTTTGTTGTATGTTGTAATATGTGAAATGTTTATCAGGAACCTTTTACACTGAAAGTCTCATACTCCATAGCAATTATTGCAAACTTGACTAGGAGCCATTCACAAGTAGAGCATCGCAATTTCAATGTTAAGGCCACTGAACACCTATTTAATGAGCTGGCAGTGAGAATGTGTTGATATTTTAAAAACTGTATTCTCAAAATGTACATTTTATGATATTTTGTACCAATTTTTTATTTTTTTTTTGTCCAGTTTATGTGGACTCCTCCTATATATCAATATGTACTTTTGATATCTGACATTATATTTTCACTAAATATCAGTTTTTGCTTCTGTAAGTCTTATGTCTTAAAAATGTGCAATTGTCAAAAAAAAAAAAAAAAAAAGAGCAGGATAAGAAATACATTGTCTTATTTTTCATTTCCAAGTTGTTCCAGTAATGTATTCTTTACAGAGTACAGTCGCTTCTCTGAAGAAAATATGTCCTGTCTCTGGAAAGATAATCCCTTTTGTTTTCAAAATCTTCCACTGCAAGCCAGTCACACGCGGAAACAACGGAGCTGACACTTGAAAGGAAGTAAATCACTGCAGCTTTTTGCCAAAAAGTTTGAAACAACACAGCCAAGAGATGCTGACAGAGAGCTTAAAAATGCCTGGTGGGTATAAACACCATTTCTGTGTTTTTGTATCCCTGTGCGTCACAACTGACCTTTGTTCCTTTTCCACAAATCTAAATTGAATGTAATGTCTTTATCAGCCTGTCCTTGATATGAGCTGCTTTCATTGCTTGTACCCATATCAGTTGTTTTCATTAACTTGTGCTGTGCCTTAAAGCTATGAAAGAGCACTTGATAAACTTCTATGTACCACCACTTTGATTTGTTTTGAGTCTCTGTGCCTATCTGATATGTCTTTATTTATACAGGCCCCTCATATACATCTTATCTTTAATATTTCACTATGATTGAAATGATCCACGAAGCCACAGGATCAGCCTGCAGGCTGGAACATAAGGAAGGGGTTCATGTCACGGACATTCAAAACTCCAACGGGCTGATTAAACTATTTCCTCTTCCAAGGGTAAAGGTGTATTACCTTTTTCATTACTTCTTTTCGTTGGAAGACAGCTCTGTGGGATTGAAATATTCAAAACACGTATTTGTAAATTTAAAAAAAAACAACATATCTATAGAGCTGTAGAAAGGTGCAGAATAATCTCTTTACTTAAAATCATTACTGTGATTGTGAATCAATAATTAAATGTTTAGTCCAAAATTATTGTTGTGTTTATGTCTTTGTCAAGATTCTGATGGTTGGTTCAAGGTTCTACTACGCAGGGGCGGTTCTAGGGGGGGGCCAACAGGGGCCAGTGCCCCCGTAACTCTGAGTCTGGACCCCCCTGTGGCCCCCCTGACAGGGAGTCTGCATTAATAATACAATGACAGATTTCTTGCAATGATTTTGTTCTGAAGGGAAAGGCAGAAATAAAGTGTCTCAGCAGTTTACTACCCAATCAAAATTGTTGAAATTGTAAACACTGCTTTGTCTGAATGAGGGATGTATCCTTTTTTCCGGGTTGTATGTGCCCCCTAACAAAAAAGCCGGCCCCAACCTGGCCCCCCTATTAAAACTGGTCTAGAACCGCCACTGCTACTACGGTTCGTCAGCCAATAGTATAAGGCTGTTTGTATCACCTAGTATCTGTGTTTCATTAGCGATCAACAGTCTGTATGTGAAAACAACCTAAGAGGAATTCTACAGTATGTGCCTAGTATATACCATACTGACCTAATGTTAGCTCACTGGCCTTAGCAATGTTAACGTTAGCTGGCCAACGTTAGCAACTGTGTTGTGACACGGATGCAATGAAAGGGGGAGATGTATTGCCTCATTTAGTGACTGAATGTTATCAATCACAACCTTAAAGCAGGACTATGTGAAGTCTGAAAGGACTAATAAAAGAGTTTTGCCACTACAGCATTATCCAGTCTGATACAATCAGTAGCATAAGGTAGCATAAGGTGGCTAATGTTAGCAAACAACAGCAACTTCAGATTGACATTGACATTACCATTAACAGTTTTACACTTTTACTGGCCAAAGGATATTAGCTATGAAATATAAGGTTGTTATTGCCTTTTTCTTGACTGGGAAATACCCTAAAAAAGGGTCTCAGGATGTTTGCGGCACAGGGCGATAAAAACTAAAGGGGCACCAGCACATAAAATGGCAGTGGACAGGCTCCCTAGAGGGCACTTTATCCCATTTTATCTACCATGGGGACATCCAAGAGGGCACTTTCACTGAGTTTTTCCAATCACCACCCTGTTGTGTTTTGCCAATGTACATGTGATATGAAATTATAATAAAAAAGGTAGACTTAAACCAAAAGTCCACTTATAAAGTTAAAAAAAAAATAAACAAGAAAATGAAATACCCCACTATTCATGGTGCAGGAATGTCCAATTTGATTCACAGTGGAGAAGCAACGGAAAAATACAAGCAAAAAAAATCAATTATTGTCCTTTTACGACCCACAATTGTTTGTCTTTTAAGTAGTTAACCACACAAAAAAAAGTTTATTTGAATCTATGCAAACATGAATGTCGTTGAAGGAGCAGCGAGCCACTGAAAAATACAGTTAATACTGATTTAATTAAGTAGCTCCCCAACACTGATATCTATTGAATATGTACAGTATATGTACACAACATTGAAGCTTAAGTTTATCCTTGGAGCATTATAAATAATAAACCCACCCAGCAATCTGTAAACCAGCTTTAGTGTGTGTACTGATACACCATGGGACCGGATTTTTGCTCATCAAGACTTGCAAATACTTCCAGGCAGATTTGCGCGCACACACACAGACCGGATCTAAAAGTACATTTGCCAGCATATGTCAGTATGTGTTTATCCAGCAGTTAGTGGGCTGTGAAACCTGGATGAAATTTCCCGCTGTGTGTTAGCATGAACGGGGCTCTTCCAGATTGTGAGCCTGACATGCGAGGCCATGCATACAGTGAAGGGCAAGTGAGTTTTAACCCTTGTAGAGCACACTTCCTATGCCTGCTTGCTAAATCCTAAACGTGGTTTAAGTCAAACATTTACCCGGGGATTTACAAACCTGCCTGCTTTTTTTTAACGCCGAAAGGTCAAACTCAGTTGCTTTCTCAATATCCTCCTGATTCCCCGTGGCCTCCTTCCTTTTGTCTGTTTGTGTCTGCACTTATTCTCTGTCTCCTCTCTGTAAGTAGATGCCAAAACCTTGAACAAACAGCTCGAGCCGCCAACCAAATTTGAGTCAACCGCTATAGCCTAAAGATACGAGTTGCTGTTCACCTGGCCCTGAGCCAGTGGCGTTTTTGTGCATATTCCACACGAGGACGCATTAACTTGTGGAGTGCTGGAAGAACGGCTCGTGCCTCGCTGACACTTTAACGATTGCGGCTGATCGACTGAGCGGCATAAACACGATCCGACCCAACATCTCGCAAATTCAGTGTGTGTGCCCGCGGATGTGTGTGCGCCGGGCGCCCTCCAGATGTGCTGACGAGAAACGGCTGCTCCTCAAACAAACTTTTTTTTCCATCACATGTTGCTCATCAGAGTGTGAGACACGCTCTCAGCTGTTTGGCCCGCGCTCACTTCTCTCCCTCCTTGTCGAAAAAGCGGTCTGGGCCAACGTTTGCTGGACAGCAGACCTCGACAAAATAAGCCGGTGTTGTCCGGCAGGAATTTCTTTTTACGCCTCTCCACCTGTCCGTCTTATTGTTGGCTGGATTTTCTACACACAGTATCGAATTCCTCTAAAGGTCATGTTTAGTATATTCTGCCGTCCAAAATTATGATTCTGTGTTCATGCTCCCAGTAAAACGTGGTATTTCTGTCTGTTTTCACCCTTTTCTGGTGGTGAAAACAAGCTTCAACGATGCTGACATTAAAGGGGCTCTGTGGAACGTCAGCGTTGTGCTCAATACGACCAATAAAAAGGGATTATTGCAAGTGCATTTTTACAGATTGTTCCGTAGAGCAGCTTTAACCTTGGATTTCTATTTCTATAAATGTTACCATGATCTTCTTTTTTTTTTTCTATGTCTTGGCACTGTCTGAATCTGTAGAGATCATGCCCTCTGCCTGCATTTTCCATCTTTGTTGACATTTCTGGGCATCGGCCTTTTGGGCAGTGGCTGCGCAGCTCCCAGCCAACAACAGCTCACAGGGTGGGAGGGCGGGACGCTATAAAAAAAAAATCTAGCAACCGGGTGCCAGATAGTAAACATACATCCATCTGATATCACCGAGGAGGGGGCCAACTTCCAGTGTTGTGCTTACAAATGCGGGTCATCCTGCCTTTGAGCAAGCGTTATGGATGTCAAACCATTAAGTTGATGTTAAACAGCAGTAAGGCTGTCTTTAGCGTCTGCAGTGTGACATACTACTGAGTGAAACGGAATATATGGGCGTTGCATTGTAATAAAAAATGAATAAATGAGACCATGAGCATGTTTTTTTTGGGCGGGGGGGGAATGTAAACAGAGTTATTGCCAACTGGCATCCAAACACACTCACTCCAATCCCTTATATTGCCCTGTAAGCTACTACGGCTCAACAGCTAAGAGTCAGGTGCGATTCTAACATTATGGGAGGGGTTAGCTTGTCCTGCCAAATCACATTTTATTACATGTGTATGCCACCTGTCTGCAGGATAAGGCACTAAAAATATATGAACATTTTACAGGAAGAGAAAAGAGAGAGACTTTGAGATCTACCAAGAAGTAACAGAACAATTAAAGCAACATGGTGTAACTTTTTGACCTTAAAATGACAGCTTGAAAATAATTTTGATGGTGCAGTGTCTTGTAATAGGGTGATTGGTGTTTCTGTCACAGATCTGGCATCTGACGTAATGAGTTTGGTTTTTAATTAACACTTGCACCACACAACAAATTGTGTTCATGTCAGTGGCGTTGCACTCAGAAACTGTGGGGAGGGGGGGGGGGGGTAGTCAATTTTTACATACTGTTCCTTTAATTGTGTCTTTAAAGAGGTGCTCCAGCAGTTTAGTAACTTACTTCCAAACAGTTGGGTCACCAATAAGAGAAAGATTAAAAAAGAAATGGTCAAAATCAGAGCAGCAGAGGTGGAGATATCCTGAGTTTTTTGTCCATAGTATATTTCAAGTTCCAAAAACACTGGATCCTACATTTCCCATGATGCAATTCCATAGCATCTTTTTTTGTTTTGTTAAACTATCCTCCCTGTTAGATGTTTGCATCTTACGGAACAAGAAATGTTATGCTATATGGTATAAATGTTATTAAAAATGAACCCCTGATGACATCACTGTGGCACCATCAGGCTTATTTCATCAGACTTGACAAAGTTTCTCTCGAGCCACACTGTAGGACTGTTTCCCCAGGCTGAGGAGCGCTCTACACGACTAAGCATACCCTCGGGTTTATGAATTGCCCTCTTTGGGATCAATAAAGTTGTCTGAATCTGAATCTTATTGGATTATGTACAGTTCTTACCTGTTACGCCATTGGGTCATTAAGGACACTCCAGCTGGTTGGGTGCCTGAACCTGAAGCAGCAGGTTCCTGATGCTGTTCTACACACTCACCACAATTCCCTACTTTCTAAAAACTCGTCTTTTTGGATTTTTTTCCTGCAAGACACTGCAAAAATCCCACCACCCCCATCCGCCCATCATTCACTTCTTCCCCAGCTGAGCCCCACCCAAGCAGGGCAAACGCGGTGCTAGGCCTCCCTGGAGCTCCTCACCACCGGCTCTGGTCACCAGCAGGTCAGGCTCACCACCGGACCCAGGTCAAGGGCTTTAATGGGTCCACGTAAGCCTGGAAAAACAGCCTGAGGCCTGGAGAGGGAGCCTGGGAATCTGGCTCGTACCTGCTGCAGAAGAAGTGGAAAGACGTACGGAAAAAAACAGAGAGACACATTAAACCTGACATCTTAACAAGTCACTTAATCTAATATTGTGTGCTCAGAACTTGTTTTTCTTCACGCGTGAGAAAAAGTGATGATGGGGTGAGATAACTGCACCTAGTTCCAATACAAATCTTGTTTCAAGAATCCTTTCAGGACATTGTTGTTCTTTATGTGATCCACTTAATTGGGTTTTATGGTATTTTGGTGTTGGCTTTGTTTTCAGTAATCCCATTACTGAAGCAAGAACCCACATGAGAAGCCATTTGTTTATGTCTTTAAAGAAGAATGTGTGTTTATACTTACCAAAATAGGGGAAAAATCTTAAGATGGAAATTGTTTGGCAACACAGTGGCTTTAAACTAATTGCATGTGTGTATAAGTGTGTCCATATGAATGTGTGCAGCCATGGGTTGGGCAGGTTCGTGTGGTTACAGTGCTGCGGTGCTGTCGCTGCCACCCAACTGCCCTTTTGCATTTTGTCCCAGTTGGAATGAATTTTTTCCATCACACGGCTGCTTTCCTTTTTCGTTTTTTGTGTTTTTTTGCCTGCTTTTAAAAATGGCAGTTTTTGAATTCTTCTGGGTTGGTCAATCAGTGCCATGTGGCGAGAGGTCAGAGGTGTCGTGGGCTGGTGAGTGTTCGGAAAAAATGTGCACTCTGGAAGTTACTGAGGAAAATTCTTCCATTCTCTATGTGACTAAAGATTACAGATGAGCACAGAGCCTTCGCCTCAGTCTCCCTGTGAACTCTTATCTATCTCTTAAATTTCCCCTTCTTTTCAGCTGTTCTGGTTTTAACTGAATGCTGAATCTCAACCACTGGATGGAAGTCTTTCCCCTAAACAACGGGAATTCGTGCACCCACTTCAGACTGGTAAGTTTTAAGCTTACAAGCTACAATGAAGGTTTGCTTTAAAAGGGTGTAAATCGCCTCTGTTTTTCAATGTCGAATTCTGGGGGCTTCCAGAGACTTGGATTACGCCAAATGGAGCCATTTTATGCTTTTTTTCAGTAGTTTTTTTAAGGTTTGATATCATAAAGTCCCCTGCTACTTACTTTTTTGCACAATGCAGTTTTCCTGTGAAGCCCTAGAATTATTTTGTGGGCTACAAATCTTAATCCGACTTTAGGGGATGAGGGGATAACTACTTAATTTTTAATTTTTCCTTTACCCGGACCCAACATTATTTTGACCCAGTCGTAAAAAGGACAGAAAAACGATTGAACATGTTGCAAATACACAGAAGGACTGTCAGTTCAGATCTATAATGCTGTTTTCCTGCACTTTGCAGTTCACACTCTGTCAATAAAAGAAACGCCACCACCAAGAGCAAAGTGAACCATATAACACGAGTGTTACGCTTGTCCTCGTCTAGGTGTGAAAAGTCCCATTCTGTGGTCAGTTTGCAATAGTAAATGTGCAAATATCCGGTTACTATCAAAATAAAGCTTGCTCGAAAACATATCAGGTGGCGGTTGCAGTTTGGTAAGATCTGGCCACCAAAACCACTTGGCTAGGTTTCAGAGAAGACCATGGTTTGGGTCAAAATAACCACTTCCCTAAAGCAATTAACACTGACCCATGGCTCAACAAAGGCCACAGACAGGAATTAACATACAATGTTTTGGTCCTCATCCAGTTTATTTTTTGGCACAGTGTCTTTTTGCGTTTTATTTCACAGCCAATTTACTTTTTCTATCATTCTCTATGTTTCCTTAACCATGATCGTTCCACGTTTTCCATAGAACATTTGATATTTGAGAAACAGACAATCTGCAAAAACCTTGTCTAGAAAATATCATCCTTAAGAGCAAACTTGAGGTTTTCTGTTAAACCAGACCTGCAACGTCCCACTATTTCATCAAGTGCTTCAAAACCTTCTTGGGAAAAACACAAAGCACATTTTTCATATGCACTCTCTATTTCATGCTGTGCTCTTATCTGGACCGTTCTTGATTGAAACAAGGCTTGAGTTAATCCCTTTTTATCAGAAGTTCAGAGTTCAGTTAGAAAGCTTCCAGGTAAAGGTTTGCCCTTAGGGTAGAAAACATTTGGGCTTCCATATCAGGGCTTTTCTCTCAAAGGCATGCACTTTGTCAACATTCCTGGTAAATTAAGGGGGTATGCAAAGAAATGACAGTGCTGGGTTTAGGCTCAAAATAGAGTATTTCCAAGGGGTTTTCCATAAAAAGTGCTAAAGTTGCGACAAAGAATTTCTTATCAGGTCTGCTTTTCTGTCATGGGTATTTCTTTGCATTTATAGAAACCGCTGTTAATTATCTTTACTCACAAATAAAGAAATGGCATTCCAGTACGCAGGTATGTAAAAGAAGCTCTCCATATCACAGCTCAGATAAAATTAAAGTTATTTATGTTGGGGAAAGCGTGTAATAGCTAAAAGATGGTCATTTAGCCAGCGCTCATTCACAGAAAACATACCATACAGACAAATGTGACTATGCATGCGTACACACCCATGCTTGTACCCAAGGTCATACCTACAAAACACACCCTCAAAATTACTGTTTGGCTTACCAAGCAGGAAGTAGGTAAGCCCACTCAATCTGACCGTTGCCACGGCAACGGCCAATGGGAGCAGGGGGTTAATGAGGGGGTCAGTAGCCTGTCTAGCCAAGTGGGATTGTCAGTCATTCTCTCTGTTGGCATGAATTCAAAGAATGTGGGCAGAACAGCAGTGGACGGGCTGAGCGGACTAAATCGAGGAAAAAAGAGAAGGAGGATGTGAGCAGGAAAAGAGGAGGAGGTGGAGAAGAAGAAGAAGAGAGGGAGAAGTAAAGGAGGAGAGCTGAGGCTGGAAAGCACCTGAAGTGTGAGTCAGGGGAGGAAGAGGAGGAGGAGGGCCGTACGCAGCTGCAATAACACTGTCTGGCAGTCCGAGGGGGAGCTGCTAGACTTACAGCGCACTGTGTACACACAGACGCACACATATACGCCTAATGTACATGCTCGTCTATACACTCTAAAAACATTCTCTCATCCGCCAAGACTCACTTGTGTCATACTGTGTGTGTGCCCTTCAGAAAACACATATATAATAAGCAGCTGCCTCCTCTCTTTCAGCACAATGCAAGAAATACGACTGTATATGTCATTATAGGTATATATACACACACACACATACACGGACAGGCCCAGGTCAGCTAGTGCAGCCAGCCACAGGCATGGCCGCAGCCGCCGATCCACACCCCCACATCTGGCAGCCCGGGGTCTGGCCTTGGCCTCGGTTCATAGCCTGCGGTGGTCTGCTCCGGGTCTGGGTTTCCCAAAAGCATCCCGCCTTGCGTCTTGTCTCTGCGTCCTGTGAGACATAGCCGGACTCGGAGGACTTATAGAGGACGCTGCGCGCTGTTTACTTTGGTCGTAGCAGCACTTCAACAAAAAACAAACAAGGGTATGGTTCTGGAGTGTCGGCGTAATTTGAGGTCAGAGTGGTAGCGAACACGACGCGGATGTAGATGTGTTGGGGATGGAAAGGTCACAGTTCAAAGAAGTATTCAATATGTGGTTCAATAGTCAATATGTGTCTGCAAACTCAAAGAGAGCAGGCTTCGCTTTGAGTTGGCAGCTACAGTTAATTTTGTCAAGCCTTGGTTTACTGTAAACAGTCCCTTTTCTGTGCAGCTGTTGGGAGAATGTGACATGTTTTCACTCTGGTGGGACATTACATAACCTCGCTTTACTCTCTTTGTGAGTTCGCTCACATTTAAACTTTACTACCCCGGAGAGTTGACCTACCTCTGAAGTGGAGCTCAGCATGGAAAGTAAAAACGTCCTCCGATGAATTTTTGTGCGAGTGTTGAGTTTGATTGAACCCACACACTGATCAGCCACATTTAACGGACTAACAGGTGAAGTGAATAACATTGATCATCTCGTTACAATGCAATGCTCCGTTAGGAAGCCTGGTCCTGGCAATAATGTGGATGCTACTTGACATTTGCTTGACCCGGCTGTCTAATTCCCCAGGCCCAAATCTGATCAAGCATCTGTGGGACTTGCACAAACAAGTTTGAGCTATGGAGGCTCCCCCTCACAACTCACAGGACTCAAAGGATGTGCCGCCATTGCTCTAGTGCCAGACACCCCAGAGGTACTACGTCCATACTTGGTCGGAGCCAAGTCCGATCAATGGCGTGGCCTCCATAGATCTGTCCAATGGATGCACAATCGGATTGAGATCTGGAGAATTGGAATGTTGAAGCCTGGCATTCGAGTGGAAGCCACATGACATACACTTGATCTGGCAACCGAATTGCTCAGGTCCTTATCTGATTGAGCATTTGCTGGACTTGCGGGTCAGATCCATGGATGCTCCTGCTCACAACCCACAGGACTCAACAGATCTGCAGCAATCATATGGTTGGTTAGAAAAGCTTTCGCAAAAACAGACATCATTCCCCAGTCTAACCACAGTGTTTCTGATGCATCATGCCACAGTCCTGAACTTTCTATGCCCGCCATCCACCCCCACCACCTCACTGTGAGTCCAGTGTGGTGAATAAATGTTGCCCCTGTTGCTCCTGAACATTATCCAGCCTGCGATTACGTTTCCCATCACCATGTAATTGGGAAAACAATTTAGTAGCACACAAACATCATTTCCAGGAGGCAGGGTTAGTGCAGCTGGTTCATAGCATATCTTTCTAGGCTGTTGGTGGTTTAAAATCAAGTCCATTTATGGCTGATGAAGGCATCCCACATGGATCAATATTAGGTCCCCTACTGTTTCCAAAATTTATTTTCAAACTTGTTTTTTAATATTAGATAAACCAAAGGAAACATATAATATAGAGCCAGATGCTTCTCGCAGCTGCACAAAACAGAAACAGAATAAACAATTAACATTCAATCCAATTAAAGTGACACAGGACTCAAGTGTTCTTCTTACACATTTGTTTACAGCTGTTTTGAGCTTGATTTATGTGTGTTTTTAATGTGTGCACTAAGAACACTTGCCACTATACAGTTGAGTAGAAAAAGAGAGGGAAAAAAAAGAAAGGGAAAAAAAACACATCAAACAAAGATGAAAGCAGTTCCAGGCGCAGGAGGGAAAACACTTTGGGGAGGTATGTTTATGAACGCAGCTTAAGATCATAATCGTGAAAACACAAGCTCACAGTGAGGCCTGAGTCGGCTGAATGCCCTGCGTCCGGTGCTACGAGGGGAAAAAAGCTTCTCCTGCTGTAACACTGAACTCTGCTCCTGCTGCCGCTTTTTCTGTGTGCTCAGCAGATGTCTCCCACTGATGACATGCACAGATCTGAGCGTTGGCTGGCCACAGATCAGCGTTCGGCTTTGTCAGAGACAGCACAGGAAAACAAGGAGGTGTTTGAACGCGGTTCATGTGATACTTTGTGTTTTAAATATTTCGCCTAAAACTTGAGGAGCAGCGGGAGGGAGTGAAGAAAACATTTCTCTAGTTCAGGGTCACTATGTATAACATGTAGACTGTGTGTAGCCTAGCCTAGATTCAAGCAGCATTCACAGGTGATATGTAGCCGGAGACAGAAAAATGTTACGTTTTTTTCCTTCACTGGTCAGTATCAAGCAGAAACCTGGTTGATAAATGAAGCCAATGCAGAAGTGCTAAAACTGCAGTTCTTCAAATGGCCACACGAGGCAGGCTCCAAAATTGAGTCAATTCCCATTACTGTATGGGGGACTATTTATTTTCTTTTTTTAAATAACTTACTCACTAAATTATACTAATGCTTTAAGTTGCATTATGATGCAATAATAACAAGAATAGCTTGGTCTTCCTTTTGTTTTAAGACAAAGCCGCTAACTGTTTGCTAGGCTTCAGCTATGCTAAGTTGAGTCACTTATCATCACCTCTGTGCTGTGCTGTGCTGTGCTGTGATTAGACCAGGACGCCGGTCTATCACACCCACTCTTCAGAAGCCTATGGATGACATCTCTGTGGCTCTGTCATGTATATTTTACCATCTATGATCAGTATTTAAACTCCTCACATGCAACTTCTGCATTTTATGCTTTGAGGATGAGGATTTTAGTTTTTTTTAGGTTAATATCCCACTGCGGAAAGTTCACACAAAATGTTTTTTTTTATCACACTCTTCCTGTTGCAGGAAATGTATCTGTAGATTAACTGAGAAGTAATTTCTTTCCGGAATGATTATCAACATCAACCCTAGTAAACACTCCATGCCTCATTTGTTCAGTTTCTTTACTGCTTGTTCCTACTCGGGGTCCTCGACTGCCGTATCCCAGCGTGCACGGACCAAAAGGGAAGGGAAACACCCGGGACAGGTTGCAAGTCTACTTTGGAGGCTCAACATTTTGCCAGGATAAAAATACCCTCAACCAGACAACAGACAACAATGCTGTCCATGTTAGCCGGCTAGCTCGTTAATGATGCTGTAGTTTACAAGCAGCCTGTTTCTCACCGTGGAAAAGTTTTTGCAGCCGCTCGGAGGCCAATCTGGTCCCTGTAAACAGGCTACTTATTCAGATTATTTACAGGGGGCATTAAATCATAAGAGGGCTCTTCCTGTGTATAACCACTCTGTCTCTCTCTGTTTCCCACTCTCTGTTTGTGTCCCTCTCCCATACTGAGCGGCTTTTTTTGTCCTCCGAGGGTCTGCTCCCATGAAATGTTCACCGATAATAATGTGGCGACTGGAAATTCAGTTCCTCTCATAAAAGTCTAATTGCTCCTCCTGGTACTTCCGTGCGACCCCTTTCCACCCCTCTGTCAGACAATCACACACACACACACTCGCCCACACAAACATTAAATTGTCACACCACAGCGCCAAATGGAAACACCTTTCGGATTAGGCTCTCGTAGCTGCTGGCGCGGGAGCCGGAATCTTTGGATTTTAACACAACACTGTTTCCAGTTTGATGCCGCTCTTTCGCCGGGGGTGAGCCACGTCCGCAGAGCTTTCAGACATGCAGAATCATCCCTTGATAAAGCTTACGAGACCCCAAATACCAATAATTAACTGCTCCACACTGCCTTGGCTGTAAAAATATTCTAAATGACATAACAACGTGTTTAGACTGTTTTGGCCATCATGAAGGAAAGTCATTTACTAAAAAAAGACATTTTTCAGTTATGGTTGACATGTCACTATGAAAAGAGCTGTTTTTTCCAGATTCCTCTGGGATGAAGCATGTCACCGCTGCCATAGTGCAGTAGCTAAAAAACAACCCTGACTCACAGAGCAACCTTTATGGTGCGCCAACAGCCACTGGAACCCAGCGAAGGACCGGGGGACTTTTGCCACTCCATCATACTTTATACTGAGGGGGGTAAAAAAAGCTGCATATGTGTGCAAAGATGAGTTTTCGCTATGATCTAAACTTGCATTAGGGGTTTTTACTAGAACTTAGAGGCGTATGAGGTGGCCAGAGGTGAGACCTATAACTCGTTTAACAAGCCTGGTTTCCAAGGATGGGAATCAAAAAACACACACTGAGAATAAACAGGGAAGAAAGACTCACACAACCTCTGCCCCAAATTCAAACAGCCTTTAAATTTAGAAGACGAGGGAAAAGAAACATTAAAAGGTACATAAAATCTCAATTTTTAACATGACTCAATATTTTTTGTGTAATTTTAGCGATCATGTATTTCTGGTAGAGCTGAGTTTACTTCTCTGATTTTTTTGCTCAGGTCTACAGCGAAGGCTAGCAACTTTATGAGGCTGTAAATAGCATGAATGTGTTACCCGATTCCGCTGATCTGCTCACCTTTGCTTCCAATTTTTCCCAGTGGCCAGTTGTGTTGTTGCACAAAAAGCCATTTTACAATAGTCTAGCATTAAAAAAGAGACATCTTTGATTGCATGTCATCACGTCAGGGTCCGTGGGCTGAGTGGGAACTTTTGGGCAGAGCCAGCGAGAGAAACACTACTGCAGGTATTCAGTGGACTACATACCCCAGAAGTAACATTAGCCTGTTAGCATTTTCCCAGTGAAAATGCTGACATGCGAACCTTAAGCAGATAATGCATACCAAGTTCACTGCTTATCTAACTTTAGCATGTTAGCATGCTAACATTTGCTAATTAGCATGAACAGAAAGTAAAGCTAAGGCTTATGTGCACTTTTTTCTGGGTATTTGTTCAGAAACCAACATATTGGACGAAACAAATGGGTTCATATGATGGCACTACATGGAAAGTTATGCAATCACTTACAGTGTTCCAGTTTATTCTTTGGGTGTACCAAAATCTGTGCCAATCCATTGACTTGATGTGGAGATATTGAATGAAATAACCGAAAGTGTTGACCTACTGGTGATGCTAAATAAATAAACAAATTCAATCTGCTTTCTTTCTTTAAAGGTGTCACATTGTAGACAGTTTCCATGTCTTCTTTTATCATAAAGCAGTTATAGGTGTTGGATAAATACCGTGAAAGTATCAAAACACTCAACCCACTGAGAAATAAACACAGCCTGTATTCAAGTTGTGCATTTAAACGAGGACTTTTGTGAGTTTGTGATGTGGTGACGAGGGGGCCTGAGAGAGCTTGACCAATCAGAGCATACTGGGCTTTTTGGGAGGGGCACCTTAAAGAGAAGCATTATACTAGTAGAAAAATGATTGGCAACTGCTTAAAAGGCAATAGTGATCTAATGTATTTCTCTTAGCGCTGGAGTGGTAACATCAGCACCTCAGATATTACTCTGGTGTGTTAATTCGTTAGCAGTGGTAAATTATGTGTAATTTTTATGTATCAAATTCTGTCGAGTAAGTGACAACGTAAATGCTTGTGATCTGGAGAAACTCACAGAACACGGGAGGGGCCGACGTCATAATGGCAGTAATTACATCTTAAAGCATTTCTCTTTTATAACCTGAATTCTACATTATGGGAATATTGGTCATCGGCGGTAATAATAGTGGCTAAAGCTCACTGTTTCACAAAATTCACAGGCAACCTGCTACATTCCTCGAGGAAACATGAGAGTGAAAGAGTAAGAAAAGTTAACAAATAACGCCACAGGCCACACCTGACAAGTGGAGCTGAAACGACGGACCACACAGTGTGCGCCCCGAGAACCTGGGCTATAAGATCTATTAACACAACAAACCACTGGGTGTAATTTCCCCACAGATGAGCCAGCTTCGCTCTGCCAGGGAATGTCCTGTGGATGTCAGAAATAAACCTCAGAAATGCTCTGATTCCGTGGAGTAGGTGAGGGGTTTCGTGGCATCAGAGCTTGGGAGAAGAATGGTATTAAATCCAAGCAGGAGTGAGGACTCAGAGGGTGACAGGTTCTTTGATGGTCTCCTTCTCTTCATTTCTGGTCATCCTACTAATTCGCCTTTGAATGGAAGACCCAAATTATAGACATATATAGACAAAGATCCAGTTTGTAGTCATGGGAAACTATGTAAACTACACCATCAATCAAAGAGTTAATCCAGATACAGCCAACTGAAGCTGAGACATTCTTAGAAGAAGCCCCAATCCAAAACATCTATCTAACTCTTCCACAGCGTCATACTCAAGGGGGCTGTAGTTTTATGGCATATACAGGTATGGACAACAAAGTGTAACATAAGAAACAGAATGAATGACATTTATGTCCCAAAGGAAAAATACATTTCAGCGTTTACAGTATGCTAACAGCTTTCTGAGGCCGTGTGGCTCAACAATGGTGTAAATCAGCTCATCCTAGACATGAAAGTGATATGCCACGTATTATAGAAATGTCGACATGATACATTTTAAGTGTGCGATGGGGCCGGACCATGCTAGGCTTGCACGTTAGCATGCTAACACTTGCGAACGATCCCTGAACAGGTACGAAAATGAAACTCAAAACTTCAGCCAAAAGGTAGAAACTCCTCGGCTCCCTCGATCCAATCATTGAAACTCAAAATTTAAGCCAAGGGGTAGAAACTTCTCCGCACCCTCTATACAAACATTTCTTTCTAGGATTACATTTTGGTCGAAACTCGGTGGAGCTAACATTTGTGTGAAGAGATAGAGTTTGAATATTAATGAAAACTATACCTGCTCCTTAAGAAATCTTGCGTGCAATTGTTGGGTATTCTGATACTGATGTTGACAGCAGGTAAGTGTTCAGAGAGATAGCTTTAAGGGTTTTGGCACATTATGAGAAATTCAACACTTGGCAGCCCTTTAAAATCCTGTTCTCTTGTCTGTTGGTGTTTGATACAAGAGGTTAGTTTAAACAGCTTCACTGATGAACCGAATGACAGAGCCACTCTCTCCTCTATAAGACTCCACACTGACCTCTGACCTCACATGGAACAAGATGTACCCTTAGCACATGGTTTGTGTTTTGCTTCCTCTGCTAACGTTCATACATCATACATGGTTGGAGGGGGGTGAGCGGAGTATACCTTACAAAAAAAGCCCTGGGAGAGATTTGTGTCCTCATTAGGAATATGTATTGCGCACCGAGATCTGTTTTCAGCAGCAAGTCGGGAGGACAGATGGGTTCATTTCTGTAATATATTATGGGCTATCAGCACCCCTCCGGTTTGCAGAAGCCCCCGAAGGTATTTCTTGCCGTTGTTCCTCGAAAGGAAAATGTAGGACAAATGGAAAAAACATGAGCGAAAGTCTCAAGCCACATGCTGTGACCTCAACTTTGTGGAAGATCTTAGAAAGTAATGAAACAGAAAAGATGCGAATGGAAAGAACATTTGTGGCAGGTCGACTGATTCAACGATATGCAGCAATAAATACATTTTGAAACTTTTATAACAATTGATAACTAATAATTTATGTGTCTCTTCATGAGCGTCTGTTTAAAGACCGTCCAATTCTGCCAGATATTTTTTTTATATTTTTATATATGAAGTATGTAAAACTTTATCGGCAATGCTTTATGTTCACATAAACCACAAGATTATGTAGACGAACGTAATTTCCAGTACGTTCGGATGTCTGTCATTGTTCGAACTTATGGTCGTCTCACCTGAACTATTGGCTACGCTACGCCAAGATGTTTTCAGTGGATTTTCTGCTCCGTTTCATCAGCATTCACAAACTGTCAGAAAATAGAATAATAAAGCCTTAATACCACCTGAAAATGTATATAAGCTTTCACAGAACCAAATGGATGTATAAAGGCACATATGTATCAAGTTTTTCACCGTTTCCTGACTTGAATAAGACATAAGATGCTAATTTTCAAGTTCATAACTTTATTCATAAAATGCATCATGCAGTCCAGTGTATTCTGCCTCCGTTTGAGACGCTCTGTTTTAGCTCCTGTCTCTTTAAGGCCCACCCTCCTGAATACCTGCCTCTCATTGGTCAGCTAACACACGCCCGAGCCAGCACCGCTAACCTTGTCTCCGATCATCTCTGTTTTCAGCTTCCATTAAGTTTCACTCCTACTGAGAATATAGCTGGAAATTATGCAAATGTGTGACACAGTGACGTAGTGTGATGTCACAAAGTCACCGAATTAAAGGGCTACCGACAAGGTGTTTCAGACACTTCGGGAGCAGTTTTTCCGGTGGGAGAGATGAGTTTCAAGACTTTTTATTTGCACAATAACGTATTTAACACACTGAAGGAAAAGGGGGAAACTAAATAAAAAACGTACTAGTTTCCCTTTAAAGTGTTTCAATTCACAGAACACTAATAGAGAAAACAATGTGTGAGACTTTGCTTCCAAATTGTTGCTTCCTTTTCATCACAGCATCCTGCAGGTAAACCTGGGTTAGGCTCTTTCTCCTGGCATTTCAGCTCGTACGCATTTAGTTGGTGGCAGGAAATAAAGTGAAACCTTAAAAGGCTCCGACACCTCCGCAGTTTTCCACACCACCTTGGTGTTTCAGCGGCGGCTTCGAGCTGGGTGTTTCAAAGCCATGCACCAGGAGTGAGATCATCCCCAAGTTACTGCACCGAGAGCGGTGGGGGGGACGAACTTATTACATATGTGGGCCCCAAGATTAATGCTGTGTCCACAGTGTGTGGGCGTCCCAGGAGAAATGCAAAGGCCCGGTCGATATTCTTCACCCACTAGATGTCAGATTCACATACAACTCATGCATACGAGTCACACATACTGTATAATAATGCTAATGCTCTGTTTTGTTCATTGTGGTGCACACGCTACAGATTTTAGAGGACTCTCCCTTTAAAGAGGCCAGGCCGAGGCGTTTATTGGCGACAGGTGACAGCAGACCGTGTCCGATCACTCTGCTTTGTTCCTATTGACTTCCTGCTGTTAATGACACCCGCCCCCACCGACAAACAATCCACGCTTTGAAGGGAAACCCACGTCAGGACGCTGTCCAGGCCAGCTCCAGCCAAACAGTAAAGATCAGAGGTCAAGTGTCAATGTCAGGGTTAATGTCAAGATCAGAGACGGAGCGGTTTGAAGGCCGGGGGTTAGGTCAACATTTTGTTTGTCTTTAACTGAGCTGGACCCGCAGTGTGTGTGGATTTAGCCCAGAAGTGTAGAACTGTAACAACAAAATGGCAAAGATTTGAAGAAAATGGGATTTTTGTGTGTATATTTGCATTCAGGATCAGAAAAAAAAAGCCCTGTGAACGCTATCTGTCAACCAGTAGTATGACGTGGTGCAACACAATCCTATTTTTTTTTTTTCATCATTAATTGCTTCCTCTGTGCATTCAAAGTCACTCAGCCATCGGGCTCTGATGGGATAAACATTTCAGGGGGGTTTTTTCTCTCTTTTACGCACCTGCTGGTTTTGGCTTTGTCCTGTGGGAGGCTGCCCATTAGACCAGATTAGATTACACACACACACACACACACACTCTCACACACACACACACACACACACACACACACACACACACGCTCACACTTGCGAATTTCAGTCATTAGTCACTGTGGTATCGTTTTCAGTTCTCAGAGTGGTTCTGGACACGTCCCAGTCCAGCATGTGGAACACGATCAGGGACAAAACGGTGCACAGACAGATAGTGACATATGCTGAACGATCTCAAGACAATTTGTGTTGCGGCTAGTTAGCACATGATTCAAATTTCCCTTTCTCTCCACTTATGTTAAAGGGAGCACTGATGGAAAAAAAATCAGCGCACTGTTGGTGAAAAGGAACATCTATTGCGTCAGACGTGAATCCAAGTGGACCATCAAAGGGAGAACAGGCGCTTTGAGAGTATAATGATGGCTACGGTTACATCTAAATAGTGAGAGACAATCAGACCATATACGTGACAACAGAGGAGACAAACAACTCGAAGCAGTTCGAATAGACCAATATACCACTTGCATATTCCGCCCCTTCCCCCTGAAAGCAAATTGTTTGCTTCATCGCAGCCGAACCGGGAAACATATTCACCAAATCTTGTTGTTAAGTTGTTAAGTTAAGATCCGTGCCAGACTCAACCGATCTGGTGTTTGGAGTGGGCGGACATCACACTAATGACCTAGGCATTGCCAGGAATATTGAATTTCGCAACATTTTACGAGTCTGTGAGTGAGTCAGGACAATTGAGTGACGCCCCCCTTTTAAATGTATAATTCTACTTTAGCGCCACCCATAGGAAGCTGTGCTGGATCACTTCTGCACAATGCATTCATGTTTTACGTCAAATAGATCATACTTGTTGGAATTGATCATTTTAAGTTTACTCTTTGAGTGAGTGCATTCAAAGTTAATTGAAACTCGCGATTAGAAGATGCACCCGTGCGAGTTGAGCATGTTTTAAGTTGAGTAAAAAAGAAAATTGTGGGCTATCACAGAGCAATATGAATCTGCTTTTTAAACTACTTATGAATTAATTTGAATTCAATACGACTTTATTTATCCTAAAGAGACAAGGAAAGCGTGTTCATTGCTAGCTAGCTACCGGATAACGGTTTGATTGGTGAGCCACGCAAATTCCAAATTTCCCAATTTTTATCTGTAGGAGCAAAAGAATCTCAAAAATAGTTCAGGGTCATAAAGAACTTAAAATGGCTAAATTAAAAATCATTGACACTCGCTGGCTACCTTTTTTTAGCTATTTCGCTAACAAATGGGACAAAACATGCGGTGGAAATGCACATAGATGCACGCTTCCAGTATGTACTTGCATCGCTTCGAACACACACACGTTCCCCCAGCGAGTAAATGTGCAACACCAGCCTCACACACCCATCGTGCAAATTGCCTCGTTTTCACCCGCCGCCTCCCCCCCCCCGCGCTCTGTGAACAGGGTACAATCAATCAGGGTCATTTCCTGCGCAGAGTGGACGTCCTGTCTCACAGGATGTGGCTTAAGAGGATCATGGGCACAAGAGACTCGGTGGGCAGAGGCAGAAACCTCCACCCCCCCCCAACCAAGCCCTTCATGTCAGGAAATCTCTACATGCCTACTAAATACTGAACTGTATGTAAGTGTGTCATGTACACCCAGGCGCCTGAGTGCAATAAGGAAATATCTGGACGTTAGTTCACGTTAATATGAACATTGCATGTAGTCGCTGTAGTGCATGTTTAATGGAATGGGAAATTGGATCTCGGTGCTCGTTACCTCAGCTTATAAAACACTTACAATGTGCGGTGCCTACCTTTGCTAGTTTCAAGGTCCTGTTCCCTTCCCCTCGCTAGCTCCCAGTAATACCAGGGTGAGGGAATGGAAACAGCATATTAGCGTGCGTGGGTGCAGGTGGTGCCGTCAGCATGAGACACAGCAGTGTGAGGTTGTGCAACGCCGGCGTCGAGCCGCGGATTCACGCTCATCCGCGATACAGCGTGAGCTAACCGTCAGACACGGCAGCTTCTGGTTTCTTGGAGCATCTCGAGGAACGCCGGATTCCGCAGAAGTCGAGCAGATTGTAAAGAAAAATGATCAGAAATAATGCTCATGATGACGAAATTACAAGCCTTGGTTTATTGCATTCAAGCTCTTCTCACTGGTGGTCTGCAGCAAATTGCATCCGTGTAAACTTTGCCGAGGTAAAGAAAGAGGCCTGGGCTTCTGTTGAGACGCTTTCACACCTCGGGAGGATGTCTGCCCCGTATAAAAAGCACACACTCGCGTCAGTAAAAGCCCTTTAAAGGCCGACTCCAATCGAAGATCAAAGAACTCGGATAACTCTCCCCTCGCAATACGCTTTCATTCATTCATTCAGACTCGTTATTCAGTCTTCCAGTTATTCCAGAGAAGGACATCTGCTTCAACAAATGGTTCAGGTCAGGCCGTGGAAAATTATGTAACGATGAGTGAATTTACGCGCTTTCGGAAATATTTCACAACGTTTTCAGGGAGGGCAAAGGACGAGCCGCTTCTGGGAAGGAAAAAGTGGAAAGCGGTAACAGTGGAAGGATTCATGTGGAGCCAGAGAGGTGGTTTTTAATGTGGGGATTTGTGTAGTTTAGAATGGGGCTTGGCACAGTTTGGGGATGCCATCTGTGTCCCAGGTTGGGTTTATGACTGTCAGTGGAGCGGAGGCGGGATTATCCTGATGACCTTCAACCGGGCTCCGCCAAATATAACTTTCTGAAGCAGATCCCCGCGGAAAAGCGCTGATGAAAGTCACAGAATTGACATTTCAGATTTCCATAAGTCACCGAACACACCTCATTACAAAAGGCGTGGCGCACGGCCTTGTTTCTACAGGAGCCCAGGACGGACAAAACCACACACTGGCTCTGGACTTTTCATAGTTTTTTGCGAAGGAGGGTGAGACGGGGGATGTTCAGCTGGTTGCATTCTGCGATCTAACCACTAGATGCCACTAACTCCTCCACGCTGCATCTTGCCCAGGGGCAGAAATAAGTTGTTGCTCTCAGTTGAGCACTTATTCCTCCTGACAGGTATATGACAAGGCAGGTCATGTGCCGGTTAATCTACTTGCCTGTCGAGTTCCTTAACTCAACACTGTTTTTTTATTGCTAACTTTTGGTTGATGGATACAATTTACTCGGTGTCAAGAGAGAATGGAGGACTGACAACCAACTGCCGCAATAACAGAGGTATTAAAGCTAGATTTTGAGACAGAGAGACCAAAAATATTCCAATTTGCATTGAGATAACATCCACACTGGATGACTCAGCACTCCGTGATTTACGTACAATGCCAAAACTCAATGCCAATGCAGGAAGTAGTCTACTTTAACCGTTGTTTACTTTTCATAACCATGTTCTTACCTTACTTCGAAAGAATTTTCATAACGCTGAAGCTGGACAAAATCCAGCGCTTTGGCGGAACTGACCAATACCGGCGTTCACTGTTTGATACTAGGAAGGTGGCAGGGTCCGCCAAGTATAGACAAAGCAAAACAGTATGAAAGTTCAGTTTGTTTTATTTAGTTTATTCAGTCCTGAAAACAAAGAGAGTTAGTTAAGGGTTAGGATTAGGGTTTATTAATTTCGCACAGTCACAAACAAGTCCACCATTCCTGTTATAATAGCCTAAACCTCGGGAGGTCAGAGCCCCCCGAGAGAGTTCCCCCTTCTCCTTTGCAGTCCAGCCGTGTCTAACAGTAATAAAGTGTCTCTTCCACAGTCTCTCCAACTTCATTCAGATGTTCTGCACCACCGACACGGACAGAAATGGAGTCAGAAATGGAGTCAGCAGTGATTTCAACTTCCCCGACGCCGCTCTGCCAGAAAACTCGGCACGCACATCGCAACATATTTGAGTTGCATATTCAAACAAGTAGATTTTTTTTTCTCTCTCTCCTCTCCACAGTGTGGGTGCAGCTAATGAAGACACTGACAGCCAGTCCTACGCAGGCGAGTGACTCAGCTGCCTGCTGATTAAGGGATCCGCCGGCAGAGGAGCCATCAATCAAACCCGGGATCACTCCTACTCTCGCTCCGCAGACCGCGGGCTGTTATGTCGTGTTTATCCAGCTGCTGGCTCGGTGCCGCGGGACCGAGACCCCCCCCCCCCTGCTCCCGTCCTGCCCCGGCCGTCTGACGGAGGTGCGCAAGAAAAAGCGGGAGAGGGCTGGGAATTCAACGCGCTGTTACACCGGCAATTTGAGTTTGGTTTACAGTCATGTGTTTGAAAGATTACCGCTAAAAAACTGTGTCGCAACCTTGTCTCCGTTCCAGGCGCGCAAAATAAACAATGTGCATGTGGTGCATATAACAAATAAGCTTCCAGTAAGGAGGAAACATACAGGCCAGCGAGCTCTGGGGAAAGTTGGAGAGGGTGAGATTTCGAATCTGAACTCACCCACGTCGACGGGGATTTACAGCTCAACACCCAGCCGAACGGACACATGGCGTTGTGGTTTGGAGCTGAGATAGGTCGGATGCAGCGAGAGAGATGACCCAATTCAAGATTCATTTCTGTTTTACTTGACTGTATTTGACAAGCTTATTGCGGCTGAGAGTAAAAATCTTGCTAAATAAGACGCTTTTCCAAGAAAGTCCGTGAAAGGATACGATGGAGATACTGTGCGATGGACTGAGATGAAGCGAGCCGAAGAGCTGGGAGAGACCTGGACTTCTTAGTTTTTGCGCGTCCCCCGGGAGGCTAGTTGGAGTTAAGTAAGACAGCAGCTGCAGTAGGCAGGATATAAAGCCAGCAACTCCCATGGAATCCCCCAAACTCCTCCGACTCACACGGCAGTAAGCCCAGCTCGCTGCTGGGCTCCGGGGAGTACATGACACCTGGGCGAGGAACGTAAAAATTTTGATTGAAGTCACTCAAAACTCTAAAATAATATCCTGCCGATTAATACTGTGGCTGTCAATCAAACAGTCAGGGTTTATACGGAGGGGAAGACGCCAGGCTGAGCTGGAAATGTAATGACACCCAACGATCAGGGGAAAAGTACAACATGTAGCAGGCATGACCTTTTTTTGGACACATGAGATCTCACGGCTCTGAAACAAGCCTCAAGGAAAAGGCTCTGAGGCCAGTTTTCGAAGCGGCCAAACGGTGTAATTGCATTGTCAGGTGACGCAATTGGAAGACCAGAAGAGCCGCACGGTTCAATTATTCTAATCCTCCATTCAAGTCAGCCAAATCTCTAGTCTGCATGGAAGATCCAGGCTTTTATTTTTCGACTTCCAAACGCCACTGAGCCGCTTTCATAGGAATGAACAAGGCTCCACCTATAACACAGAGTTCAGGTGTAATATGTCCTTGGTCTGAAAGGGTTAAATACTTCCTGGTCAGGAAGAGGCCTTCAAAACTGGTCCGGCTCCCACTTGTACTGCTTCTTCCTCCACGCTTCCTGAACCTTATTCAGTAACGGGTTGACCGGTTGAAGCTTAATGGTTAGCCACGGTCCAAAAACAATTGTAAACCACTCTAAATAGTACCAATCCGCTAAATTGACTGTCTACAGAGTGTCAGCCTGCCCTTGAGACAGAGGTCCTCTATAACACAAGTTAGGGAGAAGATATCCCAGTAGGAACTACATCCACATTGGATGATTCAGCAGTTGGTGACTTACGTAAGATGCCGAAACTCAATGCACCGCTGACTCTGGTGAAGTCAAATATAAACTTCTGTCACGTCATGTAAACAAACCACACGCCTATCATCTGTGCTCTCCAAAAACGCTCGGCTCAGCTGTTTGCAGGAGGCACAGCGATGAGGTCATGGATCTCTTTGTTAATAACTGTAATTTGACAACTGCGGAAAAGCAAAGTCGACTTGCTGCGAGAGCGCTCAAATCATCCAGCATCCACCATTTAAAAAAAGGGTTTAATTACTTATCTGACTTGGATAAGCCGGCCATGTTTGCTTAGGTAGGTCACATGAGAGCTAACGGCACATGGGATACAAGCTGTGAACACTGCACCCAGTAGCACCAGCTGTATAAGCTCAATCGTAGCTTAATTTGGCAATTTCTAGACACTTTGGGAGATCGCTCTTAGCGCCTTTCTTGCCAATGTCACGCTCATGTCCGTCCGGTAAATATAAAGCTACAGCTAGCGGCCGGTTAGCTTGATGTAAGGCACGGAAACAAGGTGCAACGCCCGCCTTGGTTCTGTCAGGAGGCAGAGCGGGGTCGCCCAGTGGTCAAAGTGTCCTTGAGCAAGATACTGAACCCCAAAATTGCTCCTGATGAGCAGTTGGCACCTCGCATGGCAGCCTCTGACATCAGTGTGTGAGCGGGTGAATGCGACAGTTGTTGTAAAGACTGTCAGCAGACTGGAAAAGGAGAGTCCAATTTACCAAATTGCACTTGCATGGACGTCACGTGTCGGGCGGTTTCTCGCCAGAAGCAAGTGTTTCCAAAGTTTCCACTGGTTGGCAACCTCACAGCACCTTCTACTTTTATACCGATTAAACATAATATGTTGATTTGAGGTGCTGTTAGGCCGATTTAGTTACCTTTGGACAAAGTTGCCCTGTTTCCTGTCTTTTACACAGCTAACCTAACAGGATGACGCAAACCTATTTCTAACTAGAGGCTAATTGCTGCTCTCACACACGCAGAGGCAGATGGATGAAGAGCGTCAGAGGCAGAACCAACACACACTCTGAAGCAAACGGGTCACAACCAAAAGCACTGTCAGCGAGTTCTCAGTTTGAACCTTTGTTGTGTCTTCTCTCCCGACTGTGAAAAGCCATTTCCCTGCAGCCGGCAGACGGACTGATGAGAGGTGTTCTCCGATCCCACACCAAGCTGAATACACACACACACACGCAGACAAGAAAACACACATTTTTGTACTCGAACGCACACTTTTCCCAGCCTTCACCGGGACTACAGCAGTAGCCTGACATCACTCATGTTACACATTGAGACAGACAGCTTGTCCCACGGGATTAGTCTGGTGTTTCCCCTGCACACACACACACACACACACACACACACACACACACACTCATTGACATCATCTGGTGCCAGCCATGGCCACAATGTATAAACTGTTTGTCTGTGTGTACATGTGTCTGTTGGCCTGTTCATATGTGCAGAACATTTTTGTGCATATTCCTGTTTGTTTTGTCATCAGGGAGAAGGTCAGGGAGGCCACCCGCAAGTGGAAAGGTCGCTGCTTCTGTGAGTCACGGCAGTATCGTGCAGGAGCACCTGAAACACTTGGTTGTGTGTCCAATATAATGCTTGGTTAAGATAAACCGTTAAAGAAGAAAAATATTCAACAGCTGTTATTGCGCAATTGTCTCTGCTTATATGTCTGCTGGCATTTTATCTTCAGAAAATCTTCAACATTGTATGGTTTTCCCTCTTTTTATACATGGTATTCAGTTGAATGTAGAATTTCATAAAGGTGCATTATATAATTGAATGGAAAAAAAAACAACAGACTGTGAAGGAATAACAGTTTTGACGTTATGGCATCTACGTATTGCCTTGCAAAGCATTTTTAGCATGCTAACCAGCTAGCTTTGCCCGTCCGACTCTTGTCCAGTGCTTCAGGCTCCCAGTCCGAACTGCTAGCTGCACAGCTAACTAAGTTAACTGGCTAACAGTTACAGTTGGCAGTAGTTAGCGATTACTTTAATATGCTGCAACCTATTTTTGTTTTGTTTAGTTTTTGACATTTTTCAGTATGAATTTAACCGTATTTCTTTTTTTCTAAATATTGCACCTTGAGAGTATTACATTAGTGGTTTTGCAACTACAGCTTTGTCGCTTATGACCAGTATCTTAAGGTGGCTAACGTCGATCAATGTTAGCTAAATTTAGCTAAAAGCTATTTAAACTTTTTTAACATTAATAATTAACATTTCATCATCTTTAAAATCATTTTAGAAAACCTTTTCTATAAAAAGATTTTTAATTTTGAGGTTAATTTCTATTTGTAACTTTTTTTTTTTTACTTCATTATTGCGCTGCTTTGTTTTAATTAATTCACCCATTTTTTTTTTATATATTTTAATTTTCATTTTACCCTGTGTGTTAATCGCCCATCATTCAGTCTAATTCCTCTTTCAGTTCTTACGTCAGCCTGTTTATTCATTCATTTAAGTGTATGATATTGTCACTGACTTTATGGCTATCATGTGTTTCTATCCTGTAACACTGCTGAGGGCCACAGTGACTGCTGTTTCGCAAAAGTTGCACCGTCTTGCTTTAAAAAGTGGCCTCACTCAAATTACACAAAAAAGAGCATATTTTCTCACTTAAAACTGCTGGTGTCTGGTCATGAGGATAGTTTTGGTTATACTAGATAATGGAGGTGAGTGGACTTTAGTTGCATTGTTTAATGTATTGGAAAAAAATCACGTCTCAGAGCTCCAAAAGCAATTTGTATCCAGAAATCTGATTCTGGATTATCTATAGAACAAACGCGCAAAAACATGTATTTAAGCAAATATATATATATATATATATATATATATATATATATAATTGTTTAGCTCTTTATTGCAACTCCATGTTTCCCATACCCCTCAGGCTTACATTATATTTGCACTCTCCCACTGCCAAGAGCGACAGTAGTCAAACATCACGATGACACAACTAGTATGTGCACTTTATTTAATTTTTTTAACAACCGAGCTTAACTTTTTGGGGGGGGGGGGGGGCTTTGACAGCCTCGACTCCCCCTCCTCTCAACAGCTCTCTGTTTTTGTCTTCTCTCCGTCTGCCCGTCGCGTCTGCAGAACAGATTAGAAGCAGAGAGCAGAGCCAGTGAAAAGAGGTCACACATGTTGAGCGTATCTTTTTCTCCTCCTGTCTTCTTCTCCTATTACTCTCCCCCTTAGCTTCCATCACTCGACGCAAACATCTAACCTACGCAGTGATGGAATGCAACTGGGTGTTTATACTCAAGCGTTGTACCTAAGTAAACTTTCTGGGTACTTTTACTTTAATTGACTAGTTTTACACTTCTAATGTACTTTACGGTGTACCTTTTATCCCACGGCATGTATTTTATAACTTTAGTTACAAGTTACTTAGTGCGACACGCCGGATTTAGACTGGGCGTAAGCCTATTTAAGGCGACCAATGGCAGGCTGCGTATCGCTATTTTCGAAATCCTAGCCTCTGTAGGAAACGGCATCCCTGCTAAAAGTGCGAATGTGAACGAAAGGACCATTTTAATGCCAGGCCCTTGGCTCACCACATGTCAACGTTCTACGAAACAAGTTCCCCGCAACAATCCTTTGCAGAGGGCTCGGTCGCTGCATCCTGGGATTTATGTCTCTGAAGATGTGTTTGGTTCAAATAAATAGAAACAAGCCTATAGCCGACTAATAATGGGCGCAGCAAGACCAATTAAAAGGTTCATTGCGTTGTGCATTCAACACTTCCTTCACAATGATATGCTAAAGCAAACATGAGTAAAAGATCTGAATACGTCTGCCACCAGTGAACCTACCTCATGGTGACTCCTGCTAAAGGGAGGTACACAGTTTCTGGCTTGCAACCGGCATCCGACTGTGCAGACTGACCTCACCGACTGACTGTCTGTCTGGCTCAGCACCATATCCAAGTCGGGACCGGCCGGACGGATCCGGTTGAACATAGAACCTAGAGGTGTAGATTGTAAACATGCATGAACAGAGACGAAGGTTTTTTGCTGTTTTACTAAATGCAGAGCGTCTGACAGTTAAATTGAACTTCACGTCCATCTGGAAATGAGCGTCGACTTCACCCTGACTGCAAATGTTTCTCAGGTTTTTAAAAGAAAAAGAGAAAAATCACATTTGAACGTGTCATAAGCGGCATAAACTCAGCCAATCATTTGCATGTTTAGCGGACATCGTTGTAACCAGGATGTAATAACGACTCCTGCGTGGCTTGTTTATGCGGAAAGATCCATTGAAGTTCGCGTTTGAGTTGGATGGACTTCTAGGAATTTCAAATCTATGTCCGCCTCCCCCCCCCCAAAACATGTAAGCTTTCATCAAAGGTGCTGACAGAGGAGTTTTTATAGGGTGTGTGTGCGTGCGTGTGTGTGTGTGTGTGTGTGTGTGTGTGTGTGTGTGGGGAGTCGTAAGTCGTGACAATTAATGGGGCTCCGCTGACAGACAGGGAGGATCTCTGTCGGGAGGACCCACACATACATGAGAAAAACATGTACAACATGGACACAGATAAGAGACCTACAACACATCTACACATGCATCACACACACACACACACTCACACACACACACACACACACACGTGATCATGAAAGCGGTGCATGAAGCGTGAATGTCTGGTGGCTGCTATCTTCCGACGTCTACCATCAGGGGTGCTCATGAGCAAGGCACCTGAAGAATTTCTTTTAAGATTTCTAATCTTTTTCACCCTAGTTTTTCCCTCAGATCAAGTGGCTGCGACAACGTTGTCGATTGCACATCGACCTCAAGTTTAGCAGGACGATCTCTGTCAGTGGTACGAGGTGCTGAATGTCAACACTGACTGATACAAGTTCAATATTTTGTTCTGTTTCTCCGCATCACGCTCGTTTTTATCACACTAAGCTCGTACTCTAGTGTCTGCTTGTTGAAAGTCGTGCTCCTTGAGTGACTGTGTACACAGTCGTGTATATTGGCTTTCCAATTTTTCCCAAGATTTTCAGTGGAGGGAAATAATGGGAAATTTACCTCCCAGAGCCAGAGCAGTACCTGCATCCTACACTTCCCAGAATGCAACTTGATAGTGTTTTTGTTTTAATCATTCATTAGACCCTTCTGGCCAGTTCCTTCGTTTGTAAAACTGTTGGAATGCCCCCCTTTTTTTGATGCTCTGGGAAACCACCCCGCAAAATCTCATGGATTTAATTACAAACAATTTTATTTTAGTTTTATAGTTAAAATAAGAATCACAACCAATTGATTCTTGGAGAGATGACCAAAACACTGAAAATATGACCCAAAAATACTCCAGAATGCTCCTTTACCACCCGAATTCCCCAGTGCCCAGCTGCAGGAGGCTTACAGCAGGACACTGCTTTCCTTGGATAAGTTGAACACAGCGTCCAGCGTACGTATACCCACGCCCCGTCCACTCCAAACACCCGCACTCTTGTGAAGTTTTATCAGTGCCAGCCACAACTAACCTCTCACCCTCAGCTATCGTCCAGGACACTCCCTGCTTGATTAGATTTCCTGCTGCGGGTCAAAATAATAGAGGGAAGGGGAGAAAAAGGTAGAGGTAGCGAGAGAGACAGAGAGAGAGGGAGAAGGGGAAGGAAAGGGCGAGGAGAAGGAGGGCGGAGGGGAGCGTCGGAAAAGAAAGTCAGCAGCTTCGCTCCTTTTTCTCCTCGTCCTGCCGCACACTTTTGGGTCGGAGAATATGGGTCACAAAAACACATTCCAGCCTCAGAACGTTCGTTTGATTTCCGTGGAAGCAGATGAGAGGGAAGTAAGTGCGCTTTACTCAGAAGGCATGAGAAAGGAGGGGGGGGGGGGGGGGGAGACAGGAAGACGGGTCAGGAGCAGGTAAAGATGAGGGAAGAAAAGGAGCCAGACGGTAAATCATTGAAAAGGTCACTCGAAACTTCATTTCTGAGCTACGGGTTTAACTTTAAGAGATACGGTAATCCTTAGATAAAACACGCCTGACTCCCATGAAGTGATCTGGACTCCTGCTGTTTGACAGCGGCTCACTCCGGTTCACAGCGTATCACTCCGGACCGTCCACGGATGATGGATTTGCCACCACGACCGGTGACAGACACCATAACATCTCTTTTCTCCCCTCTATTTGAATAGTTAGGATTCAACAGCAAGTGGCAAATTCTCCACTCCAACCCGAAGGCTGTGTTGTGTTGTCAGGCAGGGGGTTAAAGGGAAGACTATGGAGAGGGGAAGGTGGACCCAAATGAAGTTACACGAGAGGCAAGGATATGGGGAAACAAAAAGCGAGCTTTATTTTAAAGCTGAAGACAAAAAACAGAAGCAGACAAAACGGGGGCAAGAGGCAAAGTAGCTACCCAAAACATCAAGGCAAAGTACAAAGAAAAAGGCAAAGTTCAAATCAAACATGGAAAGCTCAAAACCAAAACCTACCATAACGGGACTTGGAAGGACATGGAGAAGAACATGGACGTAGACAGGGGCTGACAAGAACACAACAAACAGATCTACAGTCATGACATGTGTGGGTGTGATGTATGTTTTAACCTCTCGCACCAAATACAAATAATTTTTCTTTTTCAGCCCGTGGTGTTTTTTGTTTCCGAGCTTCTCCGGGGTGCGAACGTCTCGTGTCTGTGTCCTCACATCGCCTTGCATCGGAGGGCCGCATTCCTGAAAAAGCTCCTGATCCAAATCTGTCACACTTAATAAAACCTTCAGTGTAAATTACAAGCGAGCTAGCACCACAGCTAGGGAGCTAATCTCCTACTGACCCCTTTTTAAAGAGCTAAACAGTCTCACTGAGCACAGGCTGTGGGTTTGACGCTGTCGTTTTAGAAGGTTTTATTTGAAGGTGCAGCATGTAAGACTTAGCCACCTGTCTAATTCATCCTTTAAACAAGAAGATGAATCAACAAGGTGACCACCAACACTGCTGACTTTAGCCGTCGTTAGCTACTTAGCTTAGTTAGCTGTGCATCTAGCGGTCCCATTGGCGTCCACCGATATGCTGTACATTTGCTGTGAAAATGAAAATCATTGGTGCAAGTACTCTATTGAAAGTGCAGTTTTGAGGTTCTTCACTTAAGTGTTTTCCTCTCATCTTATAATTCCATTCTGCTACCTTGATTTGATAACTTCAGTCACTTTGCGATTTCTGAGTTTTCAGTGTTGACAGACTGCTATGCGTGACTAACCTATCGGATGGACGGATTGGCCTCAGATACTTGGTCTATTCTTAGTTTGAAAGAAAAATCTTGAACCTTTAAAAGTATTTATGTAGTTTTTTTTTGTTTTTCCTTGCATTGTCGTCTTATAATTTCCTCCTCATTATCTGATGTCTGTCCAGTCAAACGTTCTGAACTAAGTTGAGTTTTAGCTTTTGTTTTTATCCTCCTTGTGTTTTGAGCTTTTTTTTGCAGTGTCTGAAGCACGATTTGTCAGGACCTGAATAGGAAACAGTAGGAAACACGGCAGTTTCTTAAATGTGAAATTGACAGTGTTTTTATTTTTCCTGCAGGAAATTTTAGCGACTTTTTTAAAGGACGGTTGTTTCGAAGCGCCTTTTTCACATCACATAAACGGCTGTTCCTCCTCCAGTAAAATAACACCAATTAAAGTTTTTTTTTTTTTTGCAGGATTTTAAATGAACCTCTTCTCTCTCTCTCTCTCTCTCTCACTGGTGCTGCGCAGAAAACTTTAAAAAAAAAAAAAAAAAAGAAAGAAAAAAAGACAGGGCTTCGTCACGGCTAACGTCCACAAACGCATTCCGACATACTCGCCCGCCGCAGCATGTCAGAGGGCCGGTGACGGCGCGTGTGCCGCATGACATGCACATATACACAGCCGGTGGCACTGTTGATGTTAAACGTCACGCTGACATGAGCCATGCCGCTGCTCTGGTGCTTGCTTTGTACTGTATGTAATGAGATAATGAAAACACGGCCGTCAGTGTGTGTGTGTGCATGTGTGTGTGTGTGATTTCGAGCTCCCGTATGGACTGCTGTGTGTGTTAGATACGGCTCGCAGCTCTCTCTCCGACACACAGCGGCGCGGCGCTTTTTTTCGTTACTCAGCACAACGAGGTCAAAGGATGACACCGAGTTAAAGATTAGAGTCCTAACAGCTCGCACCAGATATTCAATAAACCCAATTTCACTGGTAGACAGGATGCTGGGGTGTTTTTTTTTTTCTTTCACCTCGTGCCATTTTGAGGTCACAGCCATAGAATAATCACAAGGGGCGCTTATTTAAGTTCGTTTTTTCATGATCAGTGACATAATAAGTGACGCGCTTCTCTGATGTTCACTTAACTTTTGATTCCAGGAGCTTCTCAGCGGGTTTCAGAACCGATCCAGGCTGGAATTTTCCTTTTAAATTCACACCCTCGTGTCCGGATTTATCAAACACCATGTTTTGGCTGTTCCGATAATTGCGGTGCGGTGCTGGCAGCCTGACCGCTGCCCATGGGCACTGACCTACTTCTCCGAGAGCTCGCTGTTCTTTTTGGGCAGCTCATAATGATTTACCAGACCAGCGTGTGTGTGTGTGTGTGTGTGTGTGTGTGTGTGTGTGTGTATGTGTGCGTGTGTGGCGCTCGGTGGATTTCATGCGTGAGTGTGTCAGTCTGTCAGTGTGTCAGTGTGTCAGAGAGCACCAGGCATGGGCGGGTGACACAGTTTGCCTTCCTGTCATCAATCTTCTTTCAGACGCGCACGCACACTTAAAGCATGTTGACAGACAAAGGAGAGAACCCCCACCCCTCACCCCCACCCGTCGAAGCACTTGCCACGGGTGTCCTCTCTAATCCGCAGCCTACTGTACTGTAACCAAACCAGACGGGGGGACTCTCGCAGGAAGTCGGCCTTTGACCCCGAGGTCGCTGACCGTGAGACCCAGACACACAACAACAGGAAGTGTTCTTTTTTTTTTCCCTCCCTGCTAAATCAGGCCAACAGACGCTGATCCTGCACGCTCTCTCCCTCCCAGGCAGCAGAGGCTGCGAGTGACCGCGGCACGGAGTCACACAACCTCAGCCGGCAAAACAGAAAGGGACGAGGGGCCCGCGCGTTAGCTATCGCATTCCCAACTACAGCTTCGTTTTCCTGTACCAGTATGGTGTTTCTCGCCCTCTGAAAACGCAAAGAATGCCTCGGTAAACACAACCAGACGCTCCGCGGATGACAAACCCGCTGAAGCCCGATCGACTCCTGACCCGCGAGTCCAATAACATTCTTTCATGAAGAGAGGCCAAGTCCATAAGAGGAGTTCCCACTTAGCGCAGAGTACACAGTCAGAGTCAAGGGCTGATGCTGATAGACAGGCGGCTGGTGAGCTGATCTATGGGTGGGAGTGCACCCAAGCATCCCCAACAAAGATACAGTGTGTGTTTTGAAGTAGCATGTTTTAAAAGGGGCGCTATGTAGCATTGGAGAAGAAAGTCAGACTCTCCAAAACTATGCAACATTACAGGAAAAGAGGCCTAATATGTGTTTTTGATCGATCTGAACTCGGTGCGGTTGTTCAAGGCGCGATCCCAAACGGCTGTGTTTAGCTAATTCTGCCATTCATCTGGGGGGTATTAGCGGGGCGGGAACACGATCCTGGGAGCTGGGGAGCATCAGAAGCCTTTAAAGGGGGAGGTGAGGAAAAACAGAGCACAGCCTCTGGACAGCATCACGAGTGGAGGGAGGGGAGGAACGAGCGGTTACCGTGGAGATTAAGAAGATGATGTCGCATCATTGGCGGGGGACATATCTGAGATTTGAGAAGCGCTCTTGCAGTTAAAATGGAAAAGCAGCAAGTATTTAGATCAGAGTGCAAGTTGGCTACTGATGGGGAAAGAATTCAATAATATTTTGAAGTCGATCTGAAATATGCTGAGGAATGGACCCACCCATCTGGCAGAACACGCTCGCGCGAGTGCTCCAAGTCATTGACACAACTTAAATTACTCAACACGCCATTAAGACCGTGTCCAAGCCGTGTCATACCAGAGAAAACAGACGCGAAAACGCACCCAACAAGAGAATAAAAGAACAAGACAACACAAGGCGACATTTCATCGGATCTCTGAGGACCACTGAGCGCTAAGCTGCGAAGTGCAAAGTTCATTCTTGAAGCGAGGCGGAACCGGCGCCCGCGGTGAAGTCATGGTTGCTTCCAGGGATGAGGACATGCGAACAGCTGCGGCCGCTGACCTCGTCCTCTTGGCCCCCGCGCCGCTTGCAGCAGTGCTTACACAATCCCAATGTAACGTTGTGAGAGCGCTGGTTTGGCACCCGCAGCTGACATTGCCACACGGCAATGCAACGAGAATGGAGGAAGAATTCATATGTGTGCGATTAAGCAAGTGCACTGTCGACTGGAAACACACACACACACACACACACACACACACACGCACACCTCAAAGAGAGGAGGGTTTTATGGGAAAAAGCGGCGTAAATCACCGTAGGCTGACCGCTAACTATCAAAGCCATTTAACCATTTTTCATCGTTCTCTTCAAACGCAACCGACGTATAACCGACCTGACTCATCGTGGAACCACCAAAAACAGAAAGCTCTCCCTCTCTGTCGTTCTCTTACCAGCATCCAGCTTTTCAGCCCCCCCCCCCCAACCCCTGCTGAAAACTCTACAGTCAGCATTTTGACAGACACACACACACACGAAGACACACAACATGCAGGGTGCAGATCGTCTCCAGATGTCTAATTGGAGAGAGACATAAATAGGGTAACAATGGCGGAGAGGGGAGAGTCACAAAGTCAAGCTGAATCAGGCTCGTGGCTGCACGTCTTTGCAGATTAACCATTGCTGTCACACACGCACACACACACACATATTGAAACTAAAGGCAAGAGCACGCTCTAACATATGGAGCCAAGTAGAAGACAAAAGTCTCTTCAGATAAACATTTTTGTTTGAAGTAGGCCTACCTCAAAAGTTAACCCATGCACTGTACTTATTAAGTCTTGCTTTTATGCCGGAACGTGGTGTGACCGATATCTTTTATTGACACATTGTTTGTGTCTCCCGTTCCCGTTATTTTAGGTACCTTGCAGAACAGGCGAGGAGGAAGTAGGAGGTGACAAGTTTCCCTCCTGTGTTCCTTTGCTCCTCTCCAGATTAAATTTCCCTCCCCATACCTGTCTCACATCACCCTCGTTAGCACCGCCCGCGACAAATTGTGACACTGGATTGCATACGCAACAATCGCAGTAAGAGTTTGGGGAATATGCTTCATTGATGTCTGATGACTTTATTGATAGTTTATTGGCGTTATCAAGTCTGTGTGGGTGCACAGTTAGGTTATCTCGGATATGATAACAGTGAGCAAACAAACCCATTGACCTGGATCAGATTCTTATATAAATGTTGCCAAATCCTGATACTTAGAAAGAGGCCAACGCGTCTGAACAGTGAGAAATGCACGTGGATCTCTCAAAAGGTGCGGTATCAACCAAAATTAATCCAACTTGCAAGACTTAACTAAAACTATCAACAGAGGGTGAAGAACAGTTTTGACATAATCCCAGTCCAGACCACCAGATGCATTGCTAACTGAGCTAACTAGCTAATGGCAGCAACAATTTGCGGTTACTCTGGTGAAATGCTGCCCCTGTTTCTGTTTGTTTTTTATTGTGAGCTGGATGGATGGCCAATCTGTACATATTGGCCCTTTAAGTGAAAAAAAAAACAGCCAAGTATTGTGATTGGTTCTTTATTTGTACACATGGTTTGTTAAAGTGGTCTAAACATTAGAGTTGCAGCTGTATACCAGTTTCAAGGTAGACCGTGGCATGACAATTCAGTAATCACACTGTGTGCCTGCTTATCCACTATATGGAATCCTACTGTATGAGCTAATTAAAAATATATTTATTTCATATCAATCTCAAGTTTCTTGTCTGTCCAGGCATCATTTTTTTGTGCAACCATAATAAAGCATTTGTTAAACCTATAAAACCCTTCTGTTTTCATTCCATTCCTTTGTAACTGACATTCAAACAAAGCCCAAAGCCTGTGGGTGATGCTAAAGATTATGAAGGGGCCAGTGTGAGGGGTTATCTCTGCGAGCAGCCGGCTAACATCGCAGGGAGGTTCTCACAGATCATATCTCCATGGGAGACAATGAACTCTTCCAGCGCTCTCCATTAACAGCCAACATGGCTGGACTTTCTCTGCCCGTGTCAGACTCCCGCCTATTAAATGTGATCGCAAGTGGTTGCTGCTTTTAAAGCCCCCCTCCCAGAGACCTGATCCACCCATTCAAATTTCTATGAAAACAATCTGCCAGACTAAACCCCAGTCAATGTACAACAGAGCTGCGAGTCGACTGATGCGCTGCTGGGCCTTTTTTAATGGGCAGGACACATTTGGTACACCAAATTCGTCGGGACAAAAGTGAAAATGATGGAATTTAAATGGACTTTGGTACCATACTTTGGTGTCGATGTTCATACTAACTTTCCAGTGGTTTACATCACAAATTATTTTGAATAACCTATGCAATGTGTAGCATTTTTAGCAAAAACCCACACAAACCATTGGAGAAAATGTCTTAACATGTGAAGACATAGAAAAAGTAACCAGCAGCCACTCCACAGTTTGGATATTTATGGACTAGCAACAACTGGCTCAACAACAGCTTTGGTGACTTAAAAGCTGCTCCACACATTCCAACGCTGATCAAAACTAGGTTTTCCTGAATGTCTTTGTTCCTGTGGCAAGCATTAACAAGCCAGCTGAATATTAATGAAGACAATTTTTAAGTGACCTGCAGACATATTTTTCTCCTTTGGAAGAGGCTAAACATCTCCAGGCCTCTTCAGTCTTTGCGTCAAGCTAACATGTCCCAAGCTAACCATTGTTAGTCCTTGTGAGTCAACGTGTTGGCCTCCAAATTGTTAGAAGTAACAGATCATTATTAGGATTACTAACTGTAATCCAACTTGCAAATTGGAATCCCTTACACTACTACTCACAGAAAAATAATTACCTAAATAATGTGTTTCTGCCCGACATTGGTTATAGATATTAAATGGCACAACGCTACCTGACGAAGCCAATGTGTGGTACCTGCTCCATGAAAAGCAACAGGTCTACAGTACAGTGTTAAGCTTATCTATTTAGCTCTGCTCACCAAAGGACATTATAATTTTGTTATAGACATGTTTATTTTAGTTATGCTGCCTCTGTTATTAACTGTCATAGTGGACCAGAGGATCTGTAAAAACCATGGATGCATTAAGAAAACTGTCTAAATGCTCCATTAGCATTGGGGTCATTGTTCTGTTTACAAAATCTATTCTACACCAATAAAGTCAGTCGCTATCCTGTTTCCCCCATTGGACCTTATTTGTGGATAAAAAATACGTAGGGTGGTTAATGGCGAGAGACGCATTCTAATCCTGTCTGAAATGCAGAAAGTGGCAGTTTGTTGTTAAGATAGTGCAGAATCGTTTATTTTGGGGTGAACTACGATTGTGCCTCCAGTGGAACATGTCACCAACACTAATGTGGTTGGTACTCAGGCATAGGACAAGTATCATAAACGGGGATTAGGGGGAGGGCGTTTTGATGACAAAATGCTTTCTCAAATTCGAAAAATGTTCCTTTCAATGGATGAAAAACATCTTAAGTGTGGTTCACGGCACTATTTAAACAGGATCCAAAAATTAAGTGTTTCTCACCATTCACTACTATAGGTACATAGGCCATCTTTTACTGAAACAGGGTCCCGTGGTGGTCCGCCAGCGTGGGAGAGACCTCTCTGCTCTATATCACATCACAGCTCAGAACTTTCCTCGGGGACTTGATGGTAATCTAGGTGGGTTGATAGCTTCAGAAAGAAAAGAGGGGAACCTCGCATGAAATGTCTGTTGAAGGGGAGGCCTCGTGGCTGTATATCATACCCGGTAAAGCAAAAAAGAAGAAACTGTAACGTCCTAAAAAGAGAGGGAGGGGAAGAACCGAACTTCCTCCTACAACAGTTACCATAGATGGAAACGTGGACTTGGTGGACTTGGCCAATGGTAACAACAGCAGTAGTGTCAGGTAGAGGTGAACAGTGCTACCTGACACCTGCGCTCATTTGTTTGCTGTAGTTGGGTATCAGCTCAAACCGAGCGGTTTACTCGTGGCACCTTTTAAAGTCGAGTTCAAGGGGGTTGGGTGTCTCAGATCCTCACTTGAAGTTGGATCGCGCCACGATTTCAATATCGGGTCACGTCAGTTTATGGAGCTGATTCAACCGCTGTAACGCGCTCCAGCTGTGTTTCCCCTCTTTCAGCTCAATTCTCGACTGGTGTGCTTTCATGAAAACCCTCAACGGCATGCCATCCTGCTTTTAAAAAGTGGGTTATATAGGTAAAAAAAAAAGAAAAAAAAAAGGGGGGGAAAAGAGGAGAACTGAAAACCACATACAGGTGGTAGGAAATAATGGATGGGCGAAATAAAAGAAAAAGAGGCATGGGGCTAACGAGAGCAGGATGCTTTCTGACGGGCGGACGGAGAGAGAGAGAAAGACAGAAAGCGAGGACGGATAAAGATAGAGCGTTTCCTCTGTCCCCGATGTGGCCAGACGAATAGAAAAGAGCGAGGGAGATGAGAGGACGGACAACCTGCCAGCTGAATGTCATCTGGAAAGCGTTCTTTGGTCTCTCCTCGACAGATGTGGCGTAGCGTCTGACTCCGGGTTTTTTGGGGGGGAGGGGGGGAGGACATGACGCGAAAAACAGAAAAGATGAGATAAAAGGGGGGAGAAAGAGGAGAGAACAGGCCCCTATCACATCTCACTGTATATGTCTCGACATTATCCTCCCTGGATGAGAATGAAAAGCATTCCTGAGACCACCATGGCCTCTTTTTAAACGAGTGTAGCCTTGGTGGCGTTCCAAAGCAGGGACCTCCTGCTAATCCTTCGTTTATTGACAACAGGTGCTGGGATGGGAGAGGCTTACGACTGCTATGGCTGTTTGTATGCATGTGAACTTGTTCCAGGCACACCCAGACAGGACATGACATACTGTAAATCTCACGTTATTCATCTTGTTTCTTCGGTAGAGATAGCGTAACAGCAGCTATAAGAGCTGCGACCGGCAATTGCTGTCATCACCAGTTAATCGGATGATTCTTTTTCAGATGAATCAATTAATTATTAGTAAGTGGAATATTGTGAGAAAAAAAAAATTGTGTAATTGTCAGATTGTGTGTTTTGTGAGCCCAACAATTACAAACCCAAAGATTTTCACTTTATAATGGCTAGGTTTCCATCCAAGTGGAGCAAAGTAGGTATAATGCATGTTTCCCTATACTGCTGGCAAAGTACCTGGTAGCGTAGTTAAGTTTCCAGTAAATCTGACAGAAACCTGTTTTTAACCCTCTTGGATGGATCTTTTGTGTTGCGGTGGAAGCCGGTCGCAAGTTTAGTTTGATTTAGTTTAATTTCTGAAAGCAAAAAAAAAAAAAAACTTTACGCATGCTAAGTTAAACTAAGCAGCTGCTTGACAAGGGTATCTAACTCTTAGGAAGAAAGCTATTTAGCCTCCAAAATGTTGAAGTATTCCTTTAAAGGTGCAGTATGTAAGAATTGGCCACATTTGTACTCCAAACAGATCAGGGGGCAGAGTAACCTCTAACTGCTGCTATTTGTAGCTCTCATTAGCCAGTAAACACAGCTAGCTATGCAGTTAGCAGTCATATTAGCTTATTCTCTCGGTACCCTGAGTTCAAAGCAGCGGGGGGAGTGCTGGTATTGTTTAGGCTAAGGCCTAGCTGGTTAGCACTCTAACTTTTCTCTGCAACGCAATACAGAGAGATCTTTGACATGATGTCAGAACTGATATTTTGTTTTATTTTATTGATTTTTTAGTAAAAAAATGTTTATGTTTTAAACTAAAATTCAAGTTATTTTACACATTAATGATCCTTGCCTCGTGATGAGTCTGTCTGTGGCCTTGACTGGCTTTTATTCTGCATTCTCTCTTTAATAATGAATTTATGGTAAACAAACTACTTGTCCATAATGTATAATTTATGTGAAACATATTTCTTCTGTGTCCTCTGCTTATGAGTCCTGAAAAGCTGTCCACCTTCCACCTGTTCCTAATCACATTAGCCGCACCGGCTTGCGTCTCCGCTCTGTTGGCCAAACTGCGTGACCAATCAGCGCCCCGCGAGTGATATCACCACGGCCATTATCATCATCACGAAAGGCAGGGAGACATTTTTTTGGCGCTCAGGACGGGTCCAGTGGTCTGGGCCAGCGAGCGCCACGCACGGCATATTTTTCAACAGCTTTCCCAGAAGACCAAACCAGAACCACATGATGGAGTTTTTCTGAGAAGCAACCCAGTGGAAGCACCTACATTTTTCTCTGTCATCTGCACTGTGAGTCAAGCTCAAATACGCCCGTAAATGTCATACGGGTGTAATGTACCATTTATTGACATAGAATGTAATTAGGCAAAACGTCAGCTCGACTCCCCCGTGAGAGCGACTGGGTGGTTTTTAACTGATGAATGCTCGTTGTGCGTCCTCATGTCTCATGCATGAGCCTTCATAATTCGTTCAAATATACTAACGTTGAATGGCATGTTATGCTTATACTGAACCCTTAAAAGGTCTGCTTCCCCAGGTGGGATGATTTACGTTATGTATTCCAGTCAGGGTATGTTTCCTTAAACTTAAAAGCTGAAGAGAAACATAGCAAATTCGCTCACTGACTTCTGCAGCGCCGGAGCGAAGGGAGTCGTTCTTCATGAGGCATGACGTCCAGCGGTGTTTTCGCTAACAAATTGCAGGTTTTCTTACTCTGAAAGCTGGAAGATTTCGAGCTTCCACGGCCGGGCTTGTGGACCCGACGCAGATCAAACACAATGTGGGCGTATTGATATTGGCCCCGCTGAGTGTGTGAAAGAGGAAGCTGCTCCTGTCACCGGGGGAGAAGAGCAATGTGTACAGTATGCGCGTTTCCATATGTGTGTGTGTGTGTGTGACCGCAGAAGATCTCCCTGGCTGCATCTAAAATGGATCCTTCAGCGAGGGGACCCTCCCTTCCAAGCTTTCCGCTTCCTCGCCCCACACCCTCCAACCCTCCAGCCCTCCACCCAGGCCTCACTGGCTCTGTCGCCCAGGAATGGGGCAGCCGATCCAGGGCAGAGCTCCCTGATTGTTCCCCCGTGTTATAACGTCACGGCTCTTCCTTCAAAAGGGTCAAGGCAAATCACTGCATTGCACGTATCAATGGTGTGTCAGTGCCCAAAGACAGGAAGAGGACAAGGTAATGACGGCCGTCTACGTCACGATGGGTGCACGTTCATTAACCCTTGGCCCTTCCTATTGTTCAGCTTCGCACATTGATGTGCCCCGGTGTGTTTTCTTAACAGAAATTGGACATGGATATGACCTCATAGGGTGTTTTTGTGTGTGTTCATGATTGCTGACTCATTTACTACATCTTCAACTTTGAGAAACTTGCTGTGTTGAGACAAATCTCATTTTGCTTCCCTTAATTGCAAGGTTTTTTTTCCTTAGATTTGCAATTGCATTAACCTAATGTTACTTGTTTGGACAAAAACAAGATCTGTGACACATGTCACGCGAGCGTGAGCGTATTTTGCAGAAAAAAAACCCCAGAGGCGAACAGAGGCGCTGTGAGACATTCACCCCTGTTTCCTCCCACCACACATGCGGGTTTCTGTGTGCATGTGCATGTGTGTTTCAGGCTGTGGGAACTGTAGCTGTTTCACATTCCACCCCATCGCGCCCATGGCAACCAAGGACAAACTTTCATTCTGTTATTATGAACACCCCACACACGGGGCACGTCATGTACAGCCAAGTCAGAAATTTGAATTAAAAAGCCTGTTAAATACATCGTTACAAAGTTTCTTCAGGTGTGTACATTATCTCAGGTCGTTTTTATCTGCAGAAAATAGTCAGAAATGAAATGCAATATGTCACAGTCAGAGGAATTCTGCATGTTGCACTCTACTCATCCTTTAGTGTTCAAGTAGTGATTTACTGGATATCCATTAGTTCTAATGTGTAAGTGCTGCATTTAATTTGCAGAGACAGGAGCCTTCCTACCAGCCCTCCGACCCAACAGTCTGCTGAGTTCTACACACACAGACAGGCAGGGGTCAATGGTCAAGGGTCAAGCGCACGCACATCATCACACACCCGCACTTTTCATCCATATTAACAGCACCAGGCGGAAAAAAAAACAGCAAATCCCAGACCCCAGACTTTAAACACAACTTGCCCATTGACCATCTTGTCAAGATTGATGAGCGATCTCTCGGTGAGTGAGCGTGTTTGGGTGAGCGTGCGTCTGCAGTGTTCATCAAGGGGGCTGACTGTTCACATGGCTCGTCAGGTGATGTGCGTGGCCGGCTACCTGCGGCGCGGCTGCAGACTGTTTTCAATCTCAGGTCTGGCGAGGTAGATACACACCCGTATTGGGGGGGGAGGGCATAAACCCAGACACATCGCACGAAACTTAAATACACATGCATGCACATCAGAATCATTTGAGGAATCTCTTTAATTTGCCATGCACGCACACAGAATTCAACTTAGATAACCTGCAGAAACACCACAAGACAGTTACATCATACAGGAATGGCACAGTACATTAGGTGCATTCTAAGCCAATCAAGACCTCACGTATAGTTCAGACAAACACACACGCACACAATGTTAAACACAAACATCGATGCCTAAAAATGATGTGATGACATTAGCAGGTGTGTTTAGAAGTAAATCTAATGACACCTGAACGTGTGTTATTATAATAATATAACACGCTTGCTTCTGCATACACAAGGCTCGAGGCGACACTGGCACGTATACCATTACACACTCTTATCTCTGACTAAACTGTTGGCGGTTGAGTTGCATTGGGAGTAAAGTTGGCACCAGGTTTTGGCAAGGATGCAAAGGATAGAAAAGATGTACAGTTCAGAATGTTTTTATTGTTACGTTCAGGCAATTTATATGGGATAAATATTGAAAAATGTCTTCTGTTTTTTTGGTCATGTTTGACTTATTTTGAATAATGTCTGTGCTCGGGGGCGTGGCTGAGGGCGGTGACTGTATAGTTGTGACATCACAGCCATGCAGAAGTCCCGACGGCTTGTTTGAAGGCCCAGTCTCTGAATATGGGCTGTGTCCATGTCTCTGTGGAGTGTTTTGAAACTTTCCCAGTATTTATACAGCACCTAGACCTGCTTCATAATCAAAACATTAAATCCCACTTTCTACAATATGGGACCTTTAAAACTCTGTAGGTGGCAATTTGGATAGGAAGACGGATGGGAGGGCTGCGCACCTGGCAACCAAGATAATAGCGAGCATGTTTCCATTTGCAGCATAAAGCCAAGCTCACAGTATAACAAGCGTGCCTGCATGAACGCATGCACACACACACACACACACACACCTTCGCACAATTGCACCTGAATGATTCCGCTGGTGCTGCTGCGACTTCAGTCCAAAAGAAGCCGAGCCCACGGCCAAAGAACACAGCAGCAGACTGTAGAAAGAGCAGTGTGTGTGTGTGTGTGTGTGTGTGTGTGTGTGTGTGTGTGTGTGTGTGTGTGTGTGTGATGGGTTGTGTGTATACCTGATTGCAGGAGCATGAATAAGCATTTCGTGCATGTGCTCCGCCGCGTGCATGCCTTTGAATTCAAGATCACACACACACACACACGCTGTCAGTGCAGAGCAGTGCAGCGGGTCAGGAGTGTGTGTGTGGGCCCCGGCCCTGGACGGCTGAATAATAATGTCAACGGGTTGATGTGGTGAGGCCTGTCATGAGAGCGCTGTAGGTTTGCGCCGTCAGCTGTGCTTCATCAGGGAAAGCCTCACCACCAAACCTCCCGTCTTCCTCCCGGACTGCCGCTCTCCTCCTCCACCGCTCTGTTTTCCAGCTCTTTCCCCCTGTGATCCTCCATCTGCTTTCCCCTCACCCCTCCACACTATCACCTTTGTACTTCCCAACCCTTTATTTTATCAGTTCTTTGCTGGGTCGCTGGTCAGATTTCTTGCACTCACTCCTCTCGGACATTTTCACTTTTGTCTTTCAGCAAATTGTAATCACAAGTCACAGAGCATCATAAACCGGCTAAACTCCTCTGCAGATCTTCATGCCCTATCCTCTTTCTGTTTAACACATCTTCAACTTTTTGCACCTTTCGACCTCGAAACACCGCTGGCATCTCAGCATATCAGCTTCTGCTAGAAGCTCCAACAACGTTTGATCTGGTTTATTGGACACATCCACTCTCCTTATGTACATGTGAGTTTTTCTGGGACCACAGCAGAGGTAGGGGAAGGCCCAGTTCGTATTTCCCAGAGGATGTTGTAGACTTTTTTTCTCACGGTGGTCTGGGCTGAGCCATTAGCTGGCACAGCGTGGCATGGGTTGGCACAGGAAATGGCTGCCTGAACCCCACAAGGGATTCCGGCCAGTTCCACTTCCTGTTCAACATCCTCCCAGAGGAAAGGAGCTCTAGGACATAAGAGACAATCATACAGTGGGAGAAACGGAGTACTAATGTATTCGTTACACATTTTATTAAACTTCAATCACAGAGTAAAACACAAAGTCTACATTTGTTTAAGTGTAGGTTCACCCAAATTACAAAAAATACTCCTGTGTTCTTCCATCGGAACCTAGCTATGCAGGTAGTTTCGATTTTGTTAGCCTTGAACATTGGGACTTCTTTTACCGAGGGTTAGGGTTAGGGTGAAAAGTGTACAAAACTTCCGAAATAAAGCCTCTAATCAATAACACCTGTGCCTGTAACTTGTACTCTGTGTTGAGACAGTGATCCTCCAAAAACAACAGCATCCTCTTTCAGCAAAGTTCTCGAAACATGCCTACATTGAAGTGACTCAGACCTCTAGTGGTCATAGGACGTCCTAAAGAGCACCTAGTACCTTGTATTTAATGAGCTTATTGGGTAACTACTCAGTATGATGTCTCATTTTACTTGAGGGCACACTAAAAGAGTAACTAATGATTAAGTACTTGTTAAGTAATTATTACCTAATGATTAATTAATATAGTATATTACATTCTGTTCTGTAGTCCTTGAACTAGGATGGAGAAAATACATTTCAACTAATGAAATTAACAGTAGGAGAGCCAACACACCAGTGGAGCCAGTTTTCCATCAAGAAAAACCTTCAGTGCCGTTCTTTGTTCTTCTTATACTCTCCAGTTCTGGTATAACTTCTGGTTAGTGATGCTACAGCAGCTCACTTACCTCTTGAGGAGCTGCCAGTGTTCCAAAAGAAGTGTTTCGTCAACTCCAACGACTTTAGATTGCCGCTGCCAGGGTCCTGACGAAAACTAAGAAATGTGACCATATTACAACTCTCCCACAATCCTCACACTGCCTACCGGTAACTCAGAGAATTGCCTTCAAATTCCTGTAACATGTCTGCAAGTCAGTCCATGGCTCTGAACCAAAGGACATCTCTGACATGCTCTTGCCTCTTGAACCATCCAGAAAGATATCCGGGAGAGTCGAAACAAAACATGGCAGATCATCATTTTGTTATCTTGCAACCCAGGCCCTGGAATAATCTCCCTGTTGACATTAGACAAGCCATGACTCTGACTTCTTCTAAATCACAGCTAAAACCCCCCTGTTGTGCACTGCCAGCAGCGACCAGGATGGGTTATAAATCTTCTGAACTTTTTTTGCTTTATTTAGTTCTACACTCATGAAGCGTAAATCTTTTTTTGCTGTGCTGTCTCTTTATACTGTAAAGCCATTTGAATCGCTTAAATGCCTACAAATAAATTGCTTTACGTTAAACATCGCTGGTTTTCACACCTAAAGCTTGCCCCTAGCTGCTGTCTCTAGCTACCATCAGCTCTTGAAACGATGCTAGATGGTTTGATGCCTGTGTGTTCAGCTATAGCGCTTATAGCCTGGCAAGATGGAGTTGCAAGGCAGCATTTCAGACTTTTGAATTTGTACACCCATGACTGCAGAGAACTCTATTGTGAAGGAAACTGAGAATCTTGCGGTGGTGCACAAAGAACGATCTACTGCTCAAAGTCAGCAAAACCAAAGAGCGTATTGTTGCTTTTAGGAAAAAGGAACCAAAGACACACACCCCTGTCTGTTCCAGTTGGTTCCTTGGAATTACAATAACTGAGAACCTGTCTACGTCATCACACATCATCGCCCTGGTTAAAAAAAAAAAAAGCACCGAAAAGGCTGTACTTCCTCTGGAAACTGCGGAGCAAGATCATGGCCAACTTCTACAGAAGAGCAATAGAAAGCATCCTGACTGGAAATATCGCAAACTGGCATGGTTCACTGCCAAGAACACCACTGGTACCCATCTATGGAACATCAGTGACATCACAGGAATGAGGTGTCTGCACAGAGCCCAAAGGATACTGAAAGACGACACACCCGCCCTCAGCCACAGTCTGGCAAAAGATACAGAAGTATCTGCTGCCATACCACCAGACTACAGAGCAGCTTCTTTTCCCAGGCTGTGAGATTCCTCAGTTTATCACCAGCACTCAATTTTCCCAAAATACATGTAGCAGGACTCAAAGAACTATTGTGATATTAAAAAAATTAATGTTTGAATGTCCACATAGTCACCAGAAGGGCACTTCTAAAATAGATTCAAGTGTTTTCCCTCAGAGTTTTAATTTGACCCGTATGGCACAAAATCCCAACCACACCCATCAAACCCTTTTTTTGGAAGCCTTTAATTGAAAACTATATTTACAAAACAGACTGAGGTCAGACAGAAATTCCATTTGCATATTAAAAATAATTGTTATGAGTGACGGAATTACAAGTATTGTTTTTATGTCATTGCTGTTATCTAAAGAAGCCTGCTGGATCCCTTCCCACAGGTATATTTATGGTATCATATGTCTTTCAAGGGCTCATATTCCATTAGGCCAAATTCTTCTCCATCAGATAACATTGCCGCACAAATCCCCACGGCTGATAACCAGAGACATCTCTGGATTTTTTTTTTTTTTTTCTTGGGGGTGGGATTGTGTTTGTTTCTGCCAGGGTTAAGCCACATTTTTGTGGGGCATGCTCCGCTATCTCCTGCCGCTGTCTGGGTCTCTGTCTCCTCAGCTCATGTTTTTTGGGCGCGGGCCAGGCGAGACGCAGGGCAGAGTTTGCCTCTGTGGTTTTCGGTCATGCATTCTCTCACACGGCATTCCAGACGGATCTCCTTACATCCACACATTTTGGCGTTTTTCTTTTTTTTTCTTTCTTTCTTGGCTTTTTTTGCTCGGAGGGCAACGCACCGCAAAATCAGCGGTCGCCACAGATGAACTGAGTAATTTGTCTGTTTGTTTGACTGCATAAGGAAAGTCTTGCCTGAAATGTACTTATCGAAGTAGCTGTGTACTCATTATGCATGTTGATTGGCGGGAACACGCGAAGATCCACTATTTCGGAGTCTGGAAGCTTCCAATCACAACATGATCGCTGTAACGCGAAGCTTCATCTGGCGTAAAACTCCTTGTGTATGGGCCGCCACTGATCACAAGGCCGCAGATTCACGAGGAAAGCCGTTTTTGGTTTTATGACGTGCTAATGTCGAGGAATGCTATTCGGCCGGCTATTAAGAGCTCAGATAGGAATGAGGCCCTTAAGGTCAGGAAAAAGAAGAAAAAAAACACGTAATTCTCTAAAAGTAAAACGTGAGCGGCTGCATGTCGTGCAAGGTCAAGTTTAAACTGCGAGTATCAGCAGAGAAAAATGTCCTCTCACCTCTCAAGGGGTCAAGTTCATTCTCTTGATGTACTGTTTTATTTTGAGGACATTCCTTGAGGTAAAGGCAACCGGCCCTGGTTTTTATCAAGGAAAAGTAAGACAAAGCAGCTGCGCGGGGACAATTCTCAGTGTTGTCTGATAGATTTATGGTCCGAGGAATGCAAAAGAAGACACACTTATTTGGTTAGGAACCTGCCAACCTGCACATTGAACTTTGCATTCCTTAAAGTTCCAGGTCTGGCCTTGAAGAGCGCCATCGCTTTTGCGAGAGCCGGAGGACGGCGGGTTCCTATTGTGTCTGGGGGCAATTCATCACAAGAGGGAAGGTAATGAAAAGTCTGGAGGGGACGTGAGAGGTGACTGTAAATCTAGCCAAGCCGCAATGAGCTGCAGGCCGGAGCACTAAGTCAGTGCCGATGTGCCTGTCTGTCAAAGCGTGTGTGTGTGTATGTGTGTGTGTGTGTGACAGCTCCTCGCTTATTCTTTCCACTCCAGCAATGTAAAAACAAGCAAATGACCTAATATATATTTTTTTGGCAGTTGTTTTTTTTCTGGGTAAAAAAAATTACCTTATCACAACATTACATGTACCTTAACCAGTATCTGTATGTGTTCATTATGATGTTATACAACGATTAGCGTGGTTGAGTTTTTGTCCGACCCTAGCACGGAGAACGGAGACAATCCGAAAAGGGTTTATTTACAATCAATAAACCCGGAGGCAGAGGAGCGAGGAGGGCGGGCATGCAGACAGGGTGGAGTGGCCTGGTGGCGTTAAGGCGAGGTTCCAAAAATGAAGGTGCGACTGCCGATGAAACAGGTAGGGAGTAAACAACTGGAAATACAAGAACAAAATATGCTGCCATGGCACACACATTGTTGAAGTTGCATACACTTCATGCCTTTCCAGTTTGTGGGAACAGAAATGTTCTTATTTCTTCACAGAAGCGGCGGTCTTGACTGATCGCGCCAAAAGAGCGAATCAATGCGCCATCTTGCCGCAACTTTAATGCAGAGTATGTCATTTCTCCCACCTGGGTCTTCATTTTCATGACGTCACAGCAGCATGGAATCGCGGGAGTTGATGTGTTCATTGATAAACGACCACCATTGCCATCTATCTGACGCGTCTCATGAAGAAATGTCTATTGATTAGTGGTATGACTCATAACAAATGGACAGAATTCTCAAGTAGCTCCAAAACTATAGGTGGCAGCATAACTGCTGACTGCTGCTAACTATCCTGAATTTGTAGCTCACTTAGCTGTGAAGCTAAGTGGCCTTTTTAGGGGTGCCTTAAATTACAAATTAATTTGAATGAATTATAAAGTTTATAGTTAGCTTTAAGTTAGCTTAGATAGCTTTCTGTGAACCAAACTGTTAGCCTATTTGTATATTGTTTAGTGTACATGAAGCGCTAGCACATGTCTTATAACATTCATTGACTTGATAACCAGTCGGCACAGTCATTAAACTTCAAAAGACGATGAAAGAACCGTGCTTGATATCGCTTTACTGCCATAATGAAGTTTAAATAATCTTATCAAATACACTGCGCTGACTGTTTACCCCAAAATAACACGTTACCAGCTAGCTGGTTAGCATGCTAACATCAGTAGACATCTCTGCAACACAATACACAGCAAGGTCAACACTGACGCTTCCTCACACTCTGTTGATAATGTTGTTTTGCCTTTTTGGGAATGTTTAAACTAAAACTCTGAACATGTGTTATACATAATTACCCCTTTACAGTTGTATTTACTTTGCGTTAAGACTTCCCTCCCCCACTCTCTGATATATCATCTGATGTTTCCACCACAATATTTAAAGACAGACAACCAAGTGAAACACACTGTTAACTCAAGTACAATTATGGATGTGAAGTGTGTGTGTGTCTCAGCGCGCGTGCGCGTTGTTATGATGTCTTTTCGCTGCCGTAATTACATATTATTTTGGCTACATCGCGCCACATTTTTCAACAAATTTCCCTGCTTTTCTTGTCCTTGTCATCGGTTTTCCGACCGCTTATCAATTTCATCCTCCGCACTGAATGATTACTCTGTCGTTTTGAGGTTTGGTTTCCTGTGTTGCGCGTTCGCTGCCCAGATGTTCCCGTTGTCCTCCTCGGATATGATGATGATGATGATTAAGTGTTTTCAGCCTGACCCAGACTACAGAGAGTACGTTGTTTTGTATATTGCTCCCTTGCTGTCTGATGAGGATCTGTGGAGTAGAGTTTTGCGAGAGGTTACTATATTATGACATAGCTCTGTTTGAAATGAAACACTTGGGCTTTTCATGAATCACCGCTCTGGCTTGGACGAGGGCAAAAGGACATATGCTACACAGAGGCTTTTATAAATGAGGTCCCAGCAGAGGATAGTAAGATTATAAGCCTAGATTTGGACCAGAGAAGCGGACCCTCCCTCCAGTGGTCAGATATGTTTCCTATGAATACATGGTGGGCCACAAATCCGATTTGTCTCCTTTGGCGCTACACAGTCAGTGAAGTTTTCAAGGGTTTCGAAAAGTCCCAAGTCCCATATAGCCAAAATAGCCACTGCCCACCCCCGTCGCCTCGGTTTTCTTTACAATCTTCACATATTTTTGCTTAAGAATGCTGAGAGACTGGAGTCGTGTCCTGACAGCCGGGTTGTGGTCGTTGATCACAGACCTTTTGTATACTGCTCAGGAATCCCAATGTGTCATTAAAAGACAAGGGCTCCGCTTCCCTCCCACCGCCTGCTCTGTTAGATGAGCGGTTGTGGAAAAAACCAAATCTCAGCGCTTGTTTTCGCGAACAAGAGCTTGTAAATATTTCCCCATAAAGAAAGGACTTTGGTTCACAGGTGTGTACTCGTGAGAGTTCTGTTCTAACACAAGCTAGATGGGCAAGCTGGCATATGCTCTCCTGTTTGTCATGATGACAAATCACAGGCCACATTTACATGACACAGAGCTCTGACAAAGTTAGACATCAAGGTGCAACGTTGAATGATTCCAAAGATTAATAACTAGAACTATCAACAGAATGTGAACGTTTATGACGCTTATGTTCTTTGTTGTAGATATACCTACTGAAGTCAGCAAGCTAATCAGCTGGCCCTGCCCTGTAAACACCAACGCGTCCCAGGTTTTCCAATCTCCCACTCCGGACCACTAGCTGCATGGCTATCTGAGCTAAGTGGCTTAGCAACAGTTAGCGGGCACTCTAGTGATATGCTGCACCATATTTTCATTGGACATGAATTTGTGTGAGTGCTCACTAACGCTCGCTAATCACCCTTGTGTGTCTAGGGGGGGGTACACACATTAAGAGATTTTCTATCTGTAGAGCCCCCCCCACATGAAGATTAAAAAATCAGCTTTGATCGTACTGTGTGTGGTGTGCCGATATTCTCAGCACAGGACACCACACACATAAAGATTATCTGTCTCACGGCCGATCTAGAAACAAGTCCTCCAAGCCTGAAATATCGCGTGATCAAACGTGATCTACAGTAACCAATGGCAACAACCCCAGGGTCCTTCATAAACGGAAAAGAGCATAGACTGTATTTAAAAAAGAGAAAATAAACATTTGAAAACATGAAAGACATGGAAGACATAGAAGAGGGAATGATGGGGGTCCTCGGACTATTGCTGTCCCATTGAAAACATTAAAATGGCTAATTCAAACACCCCCATAGGAAAAGTTAGATCTCACGTCCGCTTCCGTTTTCCTCAGTCAGCTGGTTGGCTACGTTGCGTTTCACGTCACATTTCACGGAGTAGTGACTCAGGAGTTGTCAGCTTTCCCCACACACATGAAGATTTTTCGTCGTAAATATTGAACAAGTTTAACATTTACGATTGTCGGCCGCGACCCGTTTCTGAGCAAATTATCGGGACAAATGGACTCTTAACACACCACAGACCCCAGGATAATCGTATAGGATAATCTTATAAGACAGAAGATAATCTTCCGTGGTCAGGAAGGGGTAAAATTGGAGCAAAATCAGCCCAATTATCATTATGTGTGTACCCCCCTTACGTCCTTCTCTTTGTCAGTTCGTATGTTTTGTTTTTCCTGAGTCTGTTCCCGTGTCTTCCCATCCCAACTCCCCGCGTTTCTGGCTTTTGATTCCTTGTGTCATTCCCGGTCTGTGCTTTGCGATTCGATTTGTACTTTAAAAGTCTGTGACATTTGGATTTCATAGACTTTGGTTTTCAAGCTTTATTTAATAAAGATCGCCTTTTGTTCCCCGCCCGCCTGCTTGTGTGTCTCACGCTCGGGTTCCCACTCTCCAGTTGTGGAATCTCTCAACTCCAAAACCAGTTAAGCAAATTTGGGGATTTGCCATCAGTTTTGTAAAGCTACCAATGTTTGAAGTCTACACAGTCATTTCTCGCAAATAGCATACGGAAATGGTGACCATTGTGACCATTCCAGTGCTTTGCATTGTGGGACAGTGCATGAGGAAGACTGGTCCAAATGCATGACTCAGAATTTTTCCCAATCAGTACAACATTTTGGTATTTTTAGCCGATTGCAGCGTTCGCTCTTGCTTGCATAATGAATGCTAATATGCTACATTTGGCCAAATAGGTTTTTGAATGCAACCAATGACTTTATCGTGCTGGGACATCTCATAAGCATTTTACACACGTGCATGTGTTTGTATGCTTTTATCTCAGCGTGTTTCAGACAAAGGTGTTGCTCAATAAGGCACCTGCAATCCCTCAGGTTCATATCTGCTTTGTCAGATTAAGCAGTCAAATAGGAAATGTGGTGGCATGACAGACTGAAGTAAACCCTTTGAGCAAATATTCGTGGAATGCATTCCTCCCATTGTCAGAAAGAACAAAAAGGGTGTGGATGCACAATAAAACCGACTCTGTGTCAACACTTTAATAATACAGTAATTACAGCTGACAGCTCAGCACAGTGGTTCGTGACGGAATTGCCATTGTCCTTCAATGCTGAATATATTTGATTTGGTCTCTTAATTTGCCAGTGAATGTGCAGAGAGGGAATATGGATCAGCTCCATCCATCCATCATAAATGACATCATCACCATTCCCAAATTAAAGGAATTATATATCTCATTCTTGAGTATATTTACAAAATACACAAACTATCTTCAGGGCGGACACTGTTGATAATTTGTTTCCTATGTTTAAGTGTCAAATGAGTTATTGGATACACTACTGAGCTGATTTTGGAAGTTAGTTATTATGCCAAAGGGATAGAACTGCACATGATGGAAACAGGATGACAAACACTATGTGCTGCTCATTATTCGGAGGCCCACATGTTTGCTATTGCCTTTTTTTTTTTTTTCCGAAAGCCTTGATGGTAAATTTCATCTGAGAGCAGTAAGCAGCAAAATCAAGCTAAACTGGAAAAATTATTCATAATTTCAGGCCCGGAGATCTGGCTTGGCAGTTGCTCAATGTGCTGTGGCAAGGGGCTCAGCATAGCTTTATTTGGGTCTGATGTGAGTCTAAGCAGGCTGTGTAATACATACTTGACAATATTGAAGGCTATTGACTGGAGCAAACAATTTAACCACAGACTAAGTGCCATGTTTCCCCATGTTCTTGCCATCTCTTTGCCTTTTTTTTATTGACCAACCCAGTTTCTCTGGATGTTTTCCCTCCTCTCTGCCTCTGTGACCATGGCGCTGTGCCAAATGGGTTTCTGCAGTCTGTCCATTTCCATTCCAGCATTGTGACCCCAAACAACCAGACAGACAGGCAGAAACAGGAGACTGACGCAGTACAATCCAGGTTCTTCCATTTCTGAAGGCTACGTTGGAGCCAGAAGCTCCGAACCTTGAACATTAAAGGGCATCTTCACCAATTTTACACATTAGACCTGCAAACAGTCGCATGGACAGTCTAGAGCAACCATCTGTCAGATAGCTAACAGGCTTTTTTCCCAAAAACTAAGGCTCTTTGGACAAGTTTGGGAAATACTTTCCTCAAGGACACGTGTCTGTGTTGCACAAAAAGTCTAACCTCTGGTTCAGTGCTTGGGGAAAATCCCAAAAAATTTAACGTTGAGAAAACATAGCCAGATATAGAAGATACCAGCTCCGAGCAGAGGTCACATCATGCCATCCTTCAGGAATGAGACAAAGATATGAAGAGCACACATAAGGAGAAGAAGGCAGTCTGTGAGGTGCATATCCAACCGAAGCATTTCAGAAGTAGAGCATCTTCAGGCAGTCTGTCCTTTGGCAACCATCTTTCAGTATTGTCAATAGTTTTCAGGGTTTTTGGTGGGCAGTGTCGGTCAGCTGTTAAAAATGTGTTTCGTGCTTATCAGCACATTTACATGCAGAAATAAGGTGGTGAACCTGGCCAGTATTACCAAAACATGTCAACATCGCCACTATGAGCATGTTAGCATGCTGATCTTAGCAAGCACAACATCATTTACACCTTTAATGCAGGGCTGAGCTTGTGCTAACACTTATAGCTTAGCAGCTACAATGAACAGTTGACTTTAAACAGGGTGTAGATAACATATTTTCATTTTGGAATATACCATGGAGCCATATGTATATATGACATAATATATGACACAATATATGACGGAACTTCTTTATGTGTGGGTGAATTGTTCCTTTAAAACACAATAACGTATAATACATGTTATTCTATGTCACCATATATTTAATGTCATGCGGACATTCTCGTGACCCTCACCGACATTTGGGAGAAATCGTCAAAATAGAAATTCGAAGTGGAATAAGACAAGAATAAGATAAGAATAAGATACGGAAAAAAACAGGCCATCCAGCAAGAGAGATGCAGAGGGAGCGACGGAGACAGAGCGCGGTGGAAAGCTGGTTATTAGAGCATGTAGGTCTTGTTTTGATGGGGCCCTGCGCTCCTAATGACAGGCCGCTCCGGTCCTCTATCAGTCGGCATCTCTCGCTCTCTCGCTTTCCCAGAAAACCACTGAGGTGAAACAGATAGAGGCTTAATTGGGGTTTTACAATCACAATGCACACACTGGGTTCACACAGACTGGTTTCATGGATCAAGCTGACTTATACGGTTTAAGGTCTGCTTGTGCTTCCATTAAATCCCCACTCTGAAATAGTAATATCAGGGGTAAGTGACTGGGAACGTACCATTTTCTACTTGGACTCCAATATTCACACCAGAGCACTAGACACACAGAGATGTTGTAAACCTGTGTTTACATGAACTCGGCCAGTATGTATGTATGTGTTGAGATTATAAAGTTGCAGAGGGGTCATCAGCGTGTCGCAATAGTCTGCGATGAGAGGCCAATAAATGACAGAGGACCACCAGGTTAACGTAGATGTGACAAGGACAGACTGGGGAATGTTGTACGTGGCTGCTCCTCACTTCTTTTCACTCTTTTATATCGCTAAACATTTCTCTCCCCTTCCTCAGTGACCCTATTATGCACCATTATTTCGTGAAACGTTGCTGGACAGTCCTCTCCGCGACTCTAAGGGGATCGTCTCGAGGTCCTGACGGCACCCTCCCGTAATGACAGGGTTCCTCTCTGAACGCAGGCAGCGGCGCATGGTTTTGGCCCGCTGGCCTGCATGAGGGGTGTTTCCGTGCACAGCTTGGCGGAGTAGAATTTAGCTGACAAGGCAAAAGCCAGTAAGGGCCACATCCTCTGGTCATACAGTTTTTCAATATTAGCATGGCCAAAATAAGAAGTGAATACATTAGTATGCTAATGTTTAGCACAGTTGTGGGTACAGCCAAATTACTTTTGTGTTCTACAGTGGCGTGCACAGACTTTTTGAAGGGCAGGGGCGAAAATAAGGGCACTTTTTTGCCAAACACAAGGGCACTTTAGCGCGCGTTTTGGCTCCCAAGAGGGCACTTTAGCGTGCATTTTAGCTCCCAGGAGGGCACTTTAGCGCGTGTTTTTCAACAATCGGGCCACGAGGGGGGACGAAACCCCCCCCGATTCATTACCTCAGTAAACAGTTTCCTAAGGAGTTTGAGGTCTCAATCGCCAGTTCAAGTCCTCCTCATTACCTCACATTGTTCATTTTGACAAGAATAAAAAAGGTGAAGTCGCCACGACAGCGTGTCCTCTGGTTCTCCAATCAGAATCCTGTGCCGCTCTACCCGACCCGATCATTTCAAAACCAAACTGCTGACATTATATTAATTTAAACAACACATATTTTCCTTATTTACTACATTTCTTCTCCCTGCCGGGAACCCTGTTGCATTTCCATAACTACTGCTAGTTACCCCTAACTTACATCAACGCTGCTGCGGTTGACTGTCTGATATTGAGTGTTGTTGGGACAAGTGAAATGTCAAATATAACAAGTTGCGATGTTGTTGGTTTTTTTTTTCATTCCAACGAGTACAGCAGGTCAGACAAGCCGTGTGACACTCATGGGTTGTTCTGTACGTTATATCAACAGTATGCCACTTCCTAAATACACAGCACTTGGAAGGGGTGCGTTTCATACATTGCTCTGGTTCACTTTGTTGATGTCATTCACACCGGGTGGCGACTAATAATAGTTGAATCCAACAAAATTACAAACATTTTCTGCGGTTGGCTGACACGTAACTGGCAGTTATTAAGTTTAAACCTATGAGCATGTGCGCTACAGAGTAAAACCTGTTTTCTCACTTCAACAACCAGCTCAAGTGGAGGATAATGCACTGACTCATTCTCATTATGTGCACACCGCTGTTGCCAAGTGATCAAGATGTGCGTTTGATATCTGTCAAGAGCGGGACCGAGTAATGTCTCTGAAGCGAGCCGCCATTTCAGAGACAGGACGTGTTGAGGTAAAGCTTTTAAAATCAGGAGCACAAAGCCATTGTCCCAAATCTTTACACTGACATTTTTAACCTTAAAAGGATTTTTTTTTTTTTTTTTTTTTTCTGTCTGTCATATCTGCTAACATCTGGGCTGCTGTTTTCAGGCAGATGAGGCAGGCCAAACAGTGCACAGTCACGGTGAACAGTAATAGGTGAGAAAGAGGAAACGTGGTTACGAGTACAAAGACAATGGAACAAAGGGATACGATCACTAGTAGTTGGTCGGTGATTCACTCTTGTTGCACTTGAATACCATAGGATATGTGGCGTGTGCAATGTGTTCTTCTTGGGGTTTTTTTAAGTAAGTAAAATACTGCGCAGATAATGTAGTAAATATCAGAATTTAAGAGCCACTTTGCAATTATTTAGCCAGTGAACACTACGCAAGCTGTTCAGTGTGAATTTATAGTGGGACTGTGTGTGATTCAGAACTCCGACAAACTTCAGGCCTCATCCACCCAACTCCATGTGAGGCATCTAATGTGATTTTATACCCATGCACGCACACGTTCGTACTTCCACATCTTAGGCGTTTAATCACCTGGAACAGAAGAAGCCGCTTAAAGCCCCGAGGAGCTCAGAAAGGGAGGTCACACCCAAAAACAGACACGAAAAGGAGAAGAGAAGAGCAAATCACTTCTGATTTCTTACATGATCACTGTATCAGTAAACTTTGAATGTGATATTTTCCAAAACCGAGTGCTATTTGTGCCTGACTCCGACTAAACCACAACCGTTTCACAACATTAATGACAGTCCAAAAGTCATAATATGCGACCAGTTTATCAAGGACGTCGCCTATTATGTGCTAAATTCTATTAGCTTAAAGGTACAGTGTGTAATATGTCATGTAGTAAGTACTAGTGCTTTTTTTTTCAGGTCTCATTTCCTCTTGTCATACAGTTTTTCAATATTAGCATGGCCAAAATAAGAAGTGAATACATTAGTATGCTAATGTTTAGCACAGTTGTGGGTACAGCCAAATTACTATTGTGTTCTACAGTGGCGTGCACAGACTTTTTGAAGGGCAGGGGCGAAAATAAGGGCACTTTTTTGCCAAACACAAGGGCACTTTAGGGTTTTGGCTCCCAAGAGGGCACTTTAGCGTTTGTTTTCAACAATTGGGCCACGAGGGGGGACGACACCCCTCTCTGTCATTGCGCGTATAAAAGTGTGTAAAAACCCTGTGGACCTCCTGACAACCTCATACTTGCAAAGCTCTTAAAAAGCATCAATGAACAAGCACTTGTTGAACAAGGGCTGACACCAGCCACACTGGCAAACAGCCTCAAGGCGCTGTCAGCTCCTGTCAGCTCCTCCTCCTTCATCCAATACACCTGTGATGTCACTAGTGTCCTCAGCGTACTTTAACTCAGCCCCTCTTCAGGAGAGGCCACGAACTGAAGCTGCTGGGAGCCTGCAAGAGCGAGAGGGGAGGGAGCGACTGACCTTTCACATACACTTTATTAACTGTCATTGTCTGGCTTTGAGCCATGACCAAATGAAAACAAATCCACCTCACCTTAATGTTTGAGGTTTAGCTCCTCCCTGCCTGGCCTACATGTGTGTGTTTATCACGGGCACTGCACTGACTGATTTCTGTGATCCAACCCCTGAGAGGACTGCAGACAGAACAAGTTTCCACTGGTAAGTACAAGATATTTGCATAAAATTAAGATATATAAATGAAATAACAGTATAATATACCACATAAAATATATAATGGTAAGAGGCATGATTGATAGTCTGGATGCAAGTTTCAAAGTTCTTCTATAGGTTCTTGAGCTTATATGCTTGGAACTTGAATTTTCTATCACCTCCAAGCTGCAGTGTTCTCCTGTGTGTCCCTGCTCTGTTGAACAACATTCATCTTCCCACAGCCGCATGACACAGCAAAATATCAATTATCATAAGTCACATAATCTACAAGACTGTGACACAGATACCTGTAAAAATACTTAGTGACACATGTGAGCATGAGAACAGCATGCTGGTCCGAGACGGTTATCAGTCCAGGGCTTATGTTAGAGGGGATTTATGAGATGTTGTCATCCCGGCTTTGTTTTGAATCACCGACCATGTGCTGTAAACACGATGATGACAAATGCAAACGCTAAAGAACCCGCATGACCACATGAGCTCAAATACATGACACACCTCCACATGACAACGTGAAACCTAGTAGGTGGTTGGGTCGTGTATGGATGTTACTGTTAGCCCTGCTAGACCTGCTGAGGATGTAACTGTTAGTGTAAAGCTTAGGACGTATGGAGTAGAAGTCACTCGCTGTTTGCCCCGAGCTGAACCGCACTGCCTGCATAATGGCTGGGAGCTAAACTGTATTGCTTGACCAAATGAAACTTTAAAGACACATTACGTTATTTTGTTTAACCTAAAAATAACAGCTTTAAATTCATTTGGATGCTACAGTCTCTTTGAATATTACCAGTATTACTTTCATGTATTATTTTTTTGTCTTTTCTGAGGACTGTCGTGAAATGAATTTAATTTCTTTAGCAGATCTTGAGAAAAAAAATGTACTCTCCTTCACACCCAATACCCATAAACCACACAAACTGTTGTCATCTAAGGGTTGACAGTTGTAATGATAATATAATGAAAAGTTGCCTTAATTTAAATGAAGCCGGATATATTATTTAGCAGTGTTAGGCAGGTTTGTTTTCATGTGTGCTCTCCTGTATCTTACTGCTCCATTGTATGGGTGGTTTTTGAATGCCCCACAGCCGCAAACCAACAGCCGCATGACACAGCAAGGGCTTATGTCAGAAGTTATTTATGAGATGTTACCACCTGGCTTTGTTTTGAGTCATCAACCAAGTGCTGTGAGCACTACGTTGATGAATGCAAGGGTAAAATCAGAAAGTGCTTAGCTCGACCGAAACCTATGCAGTCGCGATAGACACTCCTGGAGCACACGTTCAAATACATGGCACAGACAAAAACTTAATTTGAAGCACACTGACCCTTTAAGAGACTTGAACAAGTGACTTTCTAGACACTTATGTCAATAAATCCAAAACGGTTTTCCCTAAAAATGACTACATGACTCTGAAACCAAGTATATATTGACTAACTGTAAAGCTTTGGACCACAAACATGAAGTCATTTCCAGCCCGGAAAGCTGGGAGCTGAACTTCATTGCTTTTATATTAGCTGGGAGCTGAACTGCATTTCTTTCATATTGGCTGGGAGCTGAACTGCATTGCTTTCATATTGGCTGGGAGCTGAACTGCATTGCTTTCATATTGGCTGGGAGCTGAACTGCATTGCTTTTATACTGGCTGGGAGCTGAACTGCATTGCTTTTATATTGGCTGGGAGCTGAACTGCATTGCTTTTATATTGGCTGGGAGCTGAACTGCATTGCTTTTATATTGGCTGGGAGCTGAACTGCATTGCTTTTATATTGGCTGGGAGCTGAACTGCATTGCTTTTATACTGGATGGGAGCTAAACTGCATTGCTTTCATATTGACTGGGAGCTGAACTGCATTGCTTAATCATGGAGAGTTTTAAAGAAACATTACGTAATTTTCCCCCTCAAAATAAAAGTTTCAAAGTTTTTCTGATGCTATTGTGTCTTGGAATAGGGTGAACGGTGTGCTTAGGTTTTCAGTACTCCTTTTATGCATTTTTTTTGGTGTTGTTTTTTCTGGGAACTGCCATGAATTCGATTTAATTTCTATTGGGCAGATTTTGTGAAAATAAAAATATTTGTAAAATACTTCACACCAAATATCCCAAAATCACACAAATTGTTGCAATTTAAGGGTCAAAGGTGTTAACCAGGAAGTCACCATCCCACCGTTGTGAAAAGTTTGATTTCAGGGCTCTCATGATGAGTAACAAGTTCAGCCTGACTGTTCCCTTGAGCTTGGCTTACCCTGACCTTTCGGCACCTGTGTTTTCCCATCTCACTGCTCTATTGTATGAATGACTTGTGTGTGCTCCATGACCACAACCCCACACCTGCATGACTCACCAAAAGTTCAGTGAATCAGCAGTCAGATTATCAACGGCGGGATTACAGATGTATGTAAAGCGTGACGATAATTAACGTCATATCTGAGAAGAAGACATTGCCGGTCCTCTGTCAGCACATGGCTTATGTCGAATCTTATTTATCATCTGCCTCCACCTGGCTTTGTTGTCCCAGAGTCCTTTAACCATGTGCTGTGGGCACCTAGCCAATGTAAATACCCAGTGCGCACACAGCATGTAGTGTTGTGCAGTTTTGACAACAACTTGGTTGCAACACTATGTATATATACCTATACTTCACCTCTTTGCTGTAACGCAGGTGACATCATCCTGTAGTAGTACAAGCGTATTTTATTTATGGGCCCTATTTAGCTTCATGGACTTTGTAGCACCTGCCAATAAGACCACAGATCTGTGATCCGACTGCAGCTACTTGGATTGGCAAATGCGCCTCTCTATCATCACTGTGTAGGTTTGACTGGTTACTGGCAGGGGGATTGTGCAAAATAACCGTAAGCACTCATATGGCCCCAGTTTCCCCCTTCCTCCCAACAGCACTGAACAGTCGCCAAGATCCTCATAGACCCACTGTATGCAAATGAGACAGGGAGGAACTTGATACTACGGTGCGATCATGAACCACGGCTGTGTACAAGTGAGCTAATATTGCAGCGTCATCCTCCCGCTGTGGGATGAGTATGGGAGAACTTAATTTGAGATGTGTGTCAGAAAAGGCTTTCTACTGAGGCTAGCCGCTTGCTATTCAGCTTCCTGGCCTGCACTCATTCAAATCCCAAAAATAAGATGAAAAGTATACATAATGACCACGTTTCTACAAGTGTTTGTGGTATCTGGGGCAGAGCTAAACTTGGAGATTATGCAAGTTTATGTAGTTACATGCACTTTGCTCTTTGAATTTTGCAACCATGCTCTTGTTTTCTACTATCCCATGTGCATAAAGTTGGTGTAAATCAGGAAGTAAAGAAGTATAATGAGTTTTTCCCTGTTACCATCAGGCAGGGGATTTTTGAACTTTATAGATGACATTTATTTTGCTAGGTGCATGCATATTCCCTCAGAAAAACAAATGTTAAGTGTTCAATGTTCGATGTAAAGTTTCCCCAAAAATAAATCTGTTGTCAGATCTGAGTATTTTGACGCTAACGCATTTCAGAACAAGGCTCTACGAACTCCATACTCGGCTGTTGGTGATTGGTATGGAGCTGTAAAATGTGAATGGTTGTTCAAACACCCACTTTCCCTAATAGAGTACATCGAATTTCGACTTTGTCTGAACGCATTGAATGCGCCACGCTACCTTTCTCTGCCATTATTTTCCTGTAACCTCGCCGGTCAGAGAATCAAGGGGCCCCCTCTACAAATCCCCAGTGGAGCAGAGTGGCCCTCAGAGCCCCTTGACCGAGGTGCTTAACCTCTATTAAGTCCCTCGCCATCCGAGCGTATGTAACGGCTGTCAGTGGAATGCAGTACCTTTGCCAGCGAGAGCAAAGAGCTCAGTAATGAAATAATCAAATCAGGTTATAATGGAAGCGATGGCCTGTAATGATATAATTACCTCGCAGGTACCCCGCCATGCTGTCATGCGCGCGAGAGCCGAGATATGTGGGGCTGAAGTCGCTGAAAATTAATCAAACTGTTATTTTGACGACTTAGCAGCTTCCATCCAGTTAATTCATCAACCTGCCCACAAAGTTAGATTCCCCGCAGAGTTTTTCTTCTTTAGTTTTCTCCCGTTGGGGAATGAAAAACAGGAGTCTTTGTATTTGCTGTCAGTGGTAGCGGGACGGGGGGCTTATTATTTGATGTTTTGAGATAATCCAGCGCTGCATTCCTCCCTGGGGCAACCTCAGCTCGGAGTGTGAAGGTCTGGGAGCCTCGCCCACACTTTCACTCTTATCCTTCTTTTGGTAAAATCAATCGAACTAGCCCCATGAGTATGTACAGCACCGCTGATACAAGTTCCACTGTATCAAATATTGCACTCGCGTGTCCTGTGTGATATATTGCAAATAAAAAAAAAAAAACCACCACTGTCGCTGCTGCAGCGTCAAGGTCAGCTTCCTGGGCGACACAAAGAGGATGTGAAACGGGTTTGGTTTGTTTAGCGCACCTAGACTTCCCGGTCATCCTGACTCGGCAGAAAGCTGGATAGGCGAGGGGAGAGGCAGGGCTGTACTCGCTTGTGTGTAAAATGATCCTGATGAGCAGTTGTAAATAATACATCACATCAAGGTGCTACACTGGAGGCTCAGTGAGAATCCACATGAACAGAGGTAAGTTCAGCACACAGACAGACAGACTTTGCTCGAGCATCACACTTCCTGAATATCTTGTGAAATCATTGTTTCAGCATGGTTGTACCTGTGTGATTAAGTACCTCTGTGTAACTGTAATGTGCATCATAATAACTGTGCGCCTTGGAGGCTCATTTCAGACTATACTATATATATACTGTACTATATATATTCCAGGATGTGAGGTCTTTAAACTTTGAATTAAAATTTCATCATCAGTAGAAACATGCTGGCGTCCCATGAAACGATGCTCAGACTGTTTTTTTAAATCACACTCTTGGTTGTATTTCGTTTGCTTTAGACGTTGGTTATAGCGTGATCTGACGCTCTTTCCCGATGGGGATGTTGATAGGCAAGTACTTTATATTTGCTTGAGAGAGTCAGCTCAAAAAAGATAACACTACTGTCATAGCTGTACACTGAATGCACTAAACTTAGTGGAGTGTAAAAAGGAGGGAAATTGGTGGCTTGGCTCTGTCAAAAGGTTTGAAATTTAAAAAATCACCTTTTTTTCAGGTTTTTTTCAACTTAAAAGTTGTTATCGTTTTTTTTTGTTTGTTTGTTTTTTTTTTTCTTTTTTGCATTCAGACTGTGATGTCTGTATGAGCAAGCAGACAATAAGCTTAGCATGCCGACTAGAAAAAGGGGGAAACTCCTAATGCTGTTTTTTGCAGTTTAACAAATGTAATTTAACTTAACACTGTCATGTCTGTGCAAGCTGGCAGACTGTTAGCTTGGAGTGCGGTCTTGAAAAAGGAGAAACCGGTTTGTTTTTGTTTTTTTTAATCGCCTTTTATATGTTCTCTTTTCATTTCAGTTTGTGTACAACCACAAACAATTGCTTGGGGCTAAACATTTGACTTAGGTGACAGATGACTTGGCTTATTTGCACTATTTTGCCAATAGTCTAGCGTGCATTTCCACAGGTGGACATTTACTGTACACATTGAATAACAATGTTCTTTCTGTGAATTGACTGGGGCAGGTTAGCACTTAGTTGCAATCACTTATTGGTCATTCTGAGCGGCATACAAAGCAAATACCTTTGATAATACGTGAAAGAATGTAAAATGGGCATTGCTCCATATCATGACTGCTCCGTTCGTTGACTGGTGTAGGAGTGTAATCACTCCTTAAGCTGCACATACACATAGAAATATTCGCAAGTACTTTAAATTGTTTGTCGACGCACTTAACCACAGGCCCAGACCGACCAACCTTGGTGATCAAACTTTTACTGCACAGAATAGCACTCACATATAGAGTGTGGTAGTGTATGGGGATTTGGAATGTTTCAAGGTGAACCTCAAAAACAAAAAAACAAACAAAAACAAAAAAAAGAAATGAACATTACCTTTAAATTTCCGGACTGAAAGCAGCACTAACGCATCACGCGGCGACCCACTGTGGTTTTCAGACTCATGCAGGGAATTGCCCCTCAAAACATTCCCATAAAATCTCCAGGAAAGATTATCAGCACCAAATATCTGGCCCACCACAAGCCTCGGGGGAGCCCTGTACAGTGTGGACATAAGGCCAGAGGTTACATTTAAGTGACTCCTCTTTTACAAGGTATGCTTTTCACGCAGGTTGGAGAGGAAAGGGGTGAAGCCACAGGAATGTTTACCTATTTAGGACATGGGAAGCAGGGTATGGGACGGAGGTAAGGATTTAGAGGTCTGATGTCGACCACATCAGGACCTCCACTTGCAAAGGGTTCAAAGAAGGCACTTTAATTCCGTACAGTGTGTTTGATGTAACGGTTGGAATCGTCCTCCAAGTATCGAATTGCATTCACCCTGGGACGTACATAGACATTTTGAAGGGGCAGAGGCTCAAGAGAAAAAAGGGGCACTCACCCCACCCACTAGTTCTCTATTTTCCACTCCTACATTGCCAAACTGCATTCAGAATGGCGTACTGTTCATTATGCCGAGTGAAGAAAAAACACAAGTTTGTCCGCTACTGCTCTGTCACACCCGATTTATAACAGCCATGGGCCTTTCTCTGTCACTGAAATAAAAGCATTATGCATATTATACATATATATATATATATATATATATATATATATATATATATATATATATATATATATATACAGAGATGGACAGAGTACTCGACCCCAGTACTTGAGTAAGAGTACAAATACTACTGGTCAAAATTTACTCCGTTACAAGTAAAAGTAGCTCAGTCGACATGTTACTCGAGTAAGAGTAAAAAGGTACTTGCTTTTAAAGGTACTTAAGTATCCAAAAGTACATGCTTTTAAATTTACTTTAAGTAAAAGTAAGAGTAAGAGTAAGAGTAAATTTCTTATTTTTCACATCAATGAATTACTATAATTTTTTCTAAATGAATTTAAGTACCTTTTAACTCTTGTTTCTGAGAATTAACTCTTTGAAACCACCTGCACTGATGTGCTTGCTTTTAGAACCACAATGTTATATAAGGCCTGCAGAAACACCTATAAAAACAATTAAAATGAATGGGATCACAGGAGGAAAGCAGATGTTGCAGATGCAGATGTTTATTAACAATCATTAAAACTGTAACCAAATGAACCTGCACCGTCCAACTAACTCTCTATCATTTAGCTAAGTTGGGAACTGGAACCCCCTCAAAGACCAATGTTGTCCCCAGACCACTGGTTGAGAATCACTGCTTTACAAAAAAACTACATCTGATGCAGCCATTGTCGCGGTTTTGTGTTGACAAACGCAGTCGAGAGCGTGGTTATTTTGGTGGTATCCTTATGGGGAGGGATGACGTATTTCCGCTTTTACGTAGATCCCAGTGGAGAGCGTGCACTGTGATAGGTTTCCTTCTTTGACAAACACAGCTTGTGTCCAATAGTATTTTAGAAAAAGAAAAAAAAAAAAAGAGCAGACCCGAAAGTAACGAGTACTTTTCAGCCTTCCCAGAAATGAACTCGAGTAAAAGTAAAAATATTTGTCTTGGAAATGTATTCAAGTAAGAGTAATAAGTACCAAAGAAATCTAATACTCAAGTAAAGTACAAATCCTCTGGATATGAACTTAAGTACAGTACTCAAGTAAATTTACTCCGTTACTGTCCATTACTGTACATATATAAATATATTCTACTGTCTACTGTCTGGAGAATCTTTGTGTGAAACTTGCTTGCATAACGCAACCAAGAAGGTGTTTACGAGGTTTTGGATAGCGTTGTGTGCGCGATAATGCCAGGGACATGACATGATTTTTGTGGTCGATTGGCACTTTCCTAAAAAACACTGACTGATTGAGACAACAGATATGTGTGCCCAACACACCAAGCTGTGGCCCTCCACCTGACACTGGCAAGTCCGAATCCGAAAAAAAAATCCGAAACCTGCAGATGTTCTCCAACACTCCACCTGAGTGGAACGAGATAATTAGCCTCTAGATGACAGGAGTGGCCTCGTTTAGGTAATGCGTCGTTTTGTGGGCTATTTTTTCCTCATTATGTTGGTATGTTGGTATCATGAAACAGATGGTCTTACGTAGTTGAACATTTACGCTATTTAAGCCAGTCAGCTGCGATGTAGCTACACTGTACTGTTCCTGACATCTAACCTCATTCGAAGACCTTAAGAAAAGAAAATCCGTCGAGTAACAAATTGTAATTGTTTCATAAGATCCTGTTCAAAGCTGTAAAACTTAAATAATTTTTGTTGCTTTGTGCGTTTCGGTGCAAACAGAAAAGTTCCAACGATTTCTTACAGCGAGTCGAACATTTAGGGAAACACGTTTGTTAATTTCCTTTCTGATAATAAAATGAGAATCTCAACCACGGTGCGACCCTCAGTGCTGTACATACCAATGCCTCTTGTAACATGCAGGTTATTAAAGCACTAGATGGGTGAGTCTGTGACCAGTAATCATGTCTCTGAGCCCAAAGTGTTTGTACATCAGTAGTGCGTTTGTTTAGTTGTGTCTTTAGACATATGGCTGGCAGCCACACGGTTGGCTTACAGTGAATGAGCAGGTGTCGGATATCTTTTCTGAACAGCCGTCATCATGAGACTTCACTGTTGGACGCCGTAGTGAACTTGAGACCTTCCGCTTGTCAGACGATCTCCTTAACCAATCCCAAAACTTGCGGGCGTTGGTGTCGGTTGATAACTGTAATTTAAGGACTTCAATTCCCACAATTCCTTTGACATGGCATGATTAAACACAAGTCTTGGCTTACCAGTTCAGGTCGAACCATTTTTAAAGGTGCAATGTGGAGAACATTTTATTTGAGGCTGCTAATTTTAGCTGCTGTTAGCTGGTTAGCTCAGTTAGCCATGCAGCTAACAGACTGAACTGTGACTCTGGAGACCTGGTGCAGTGATGGTGTTTGAACCACTAGCACATAAACTTCTGACCAGCTGGGCAAGCCGGTTAACTTTAGTAAACATCTTAATTTTTTAATGTTTCCTACTAAAAATTGTTCATATTGCACCTTTAAGAGAATAACATTCTAGGTATTATGACATCTTTGTCTTGCAGAAATATCTACTGAAGATAGCACGCTAACCCACTAGCGTCTGCCTGTCCCGGTCCAACATTCCAGTGGTGTAAACACAAACACTTCCTGGTTGCTCTGAGCTCCCAGTCTGGACCACTTAATGCACTGCCAACTGAGCTAACCAGCTAATGGCGGCTACAGTTAGCATTTAGTCTGGTCATTTGTATGTTATGAGTTCAACAAGCGGCCAACTCTTACATACTGCACCTTTTTAATTAAAATTTTAAGTTTAATATCTGTCAGCTGAACTTGATTTGGACTCAATAACCGTGTGTAATGGGAGCAAGTATGTAATTGTGTGTTGTAGTCGCATGTTAATTCGCTTTGCGAACTACCTTGTTATAAACACAAGTAGATGTCGTAATGAAAGCTGAATGTCTGCCACTACTTTTTGTGCTGAAGAGATGCTTCCCGTTAAAAACCTTGCAGCTTTACAACATGATGGACGCGGGCTGGAAGAGTTTCACAATGCTTACCACTGTATATCAGTGACCCACTAACCTTGTCTTGGAGGCCAGACACCAATAAAAGTGGCCATAAAGCATGCAGAAACTGTGTACGGCTACGGCTGGTCTGAGTTACACGCCGTGGCACCGCATTTACAGGGGCTGCAGGTTTGTCAGGACAGAACAATGGCGACTGTATTGAAGGACCCTTAATGCTGGGATTTTTATTTGGCCCCTGGGAGGCAAAGCAGAGTCTGAGTTTAAAGAGACGATATGCAGGCCGTGCATGTGCAGGCCTACTTAAGTGGAGTGTGCACGTGTACGTTGAGGAATTCGTGCATTGTATATGAATGCACGACTTTTTACCACTTCCTGACTCTTGACCCTTGACTTTTAGATTTTTTTTTTTTTTTTTTTAAGGATGTGGGGGGAGTGAGGGTGGTGGTTCTCAACTAATGAGGGCGACTGAAGTAAATTTTGGCATAATTTAATGAGGGCCTTAATTGCAGACTTAAGCCGCACATAGAAATAGTGTAATTTTAACAACTCTGTAAATCTATTCTTTAGCTTGGTGAATGTCAGTGTCTTTGTGCATTTTGTGATTTTATAACATTAGTCAGATTTGCAGTAACAAAGGCAGCATTATGTGGTTGTGTTTTTTTTTTTTACCTTTAAATTAACAGCTTCAGCATCATTTTGACGGTAGAGTGTCTTGAAACAGACTGGAAAGCATCTGTCTCAGCCACTTCAACCATCTTATCACAGCGTTGCATACATGTTTACTTCAAGACACGAGTTTTCAAGACATGAAATACTTGCGACGTAATGAGTTTTGTTTGTAGTTCTGCAAATTCCTGTCTGACAGATTGTTACAGACCGAGGATTTGTTGTTTACAACTGTGGTGTTTCACTCAGAAGCTGTGGGGGAGCCAAACCACACAAAATACCAATTTCTACATAACGTTGCTTTAAATATTTTAGTATGTATTATTATTTCAAATGTTTTATTTGCAAGTCAGCTCCCCTTTACTAGATCAGAATAGCACTCGGTAAAGTGCATACCCGAATGCTCTAAATTTGAAACCAGCTGTAACTTGCTTAATGAAAAACGTCGCCCGTCTTGCAACGTTAAAGAAAGTTCAGCAAAATTCCTAGATCCGTCCGTCTGGGCTGCACCCAGGGCTGTAGATAACAGGCTTTGTGTACACGGTTACAGGTATGATCTGAGAACATATAAATGCATGCTTTTGTGTTATCGTTGCCTTTTGTAACGTGATCTACACGCATTATATTTCATATTTGAATGGTATCCACTCATAAAACCCTTATCGACGTAACCATAAAGGCCTGCCGTCCACAGCATTGGAAAAACTAGATAAGACATAATGTTCTCGCTATCTGACAGTGATCATGACAACAACACTGGTGACACAAAAACTGTTTTTGATTTGAGCCACTCAGGTCAAGGCGGCAACTTCTTCTTTGTTTTGTTTCATTGGTATAATCTGCATGATCCAAAGCTGAAGAAAGATCTTCCCGCAGAGGAGTGTCATTGGCAGCAGTGCTCCCTCTCCCAGGTGTAATTACAGAGGAGCCGAAATTTACGGTAACCAGGAGACACAACTTGCTTTCTGGAAATATGGTGAAACCAAACCAGGAGAGTGTTTCTTGTAAAACCAGCTTTCCCGGTCACCAGTCCAAGTCAGACCTGCCTAGTCAACAGATAAGGGTAACTGTAAGTAGCAGAAGTGAAACTGGGATGGAACAAAGTGAAATCCCACCATTGAAGGAATTTAGAATAATTTACCCGGTAATTTAAGATAAGGCAAAAAAAAAAAAAGCATCAGCAGGTTCTGTGGTCGTGAAGAGAGCTTGGAGGGTATCTGCATGAAGAAAAAAACTTCAGTTGTTTGTATTTATTTCCGATGAATTTATCAGTGTTGGAGAATTAGGGCTGTACTCTGGTTAGGTTCTGTAGGGGCTCGGGTTTTAACAAAGTTCAAGGACTATAATCAATATCAGAATACCGCCGCTATATCGTATACCCCTCATAACCTGAAACACAGGTATGCTTCGCGTGCATGTAACCACAAGTTCGAGTACAATGAATTCAACGTCAACATGTGATTTATACACCTGGTAATATAATCTAATAGGATTATACAGTGGAATGCAAGTTTTTTTTTTTTTTTTCCTGAATGAAGTCCTTGGGAGCAGAGTGTAAGCTGGAGCCTGGAACTTTTTAACAGAGGCTGTAAATGCTCAGCTGAATGAGCTCAGGCAATGACACAGGCAATTAAATTTGCTGTGAGCTGCTTGAGGTGTCCTAAATTGTTAAGACGCAGAGACCACTTACAGGACAGGGTCCCTCTACATGGTATTCTCACATGACTTTGTCCATATTAAAGGAGACCTTCGCCCAAACTATCAGTGTTCCGTCATTGTCTACTCACCCCCATGCCGATGGAAAGTCCGCAAAACATTTCTGGAGCGCCACAGCAAAACAGCGTCGCAACGATTTCTCCTCAAGAACAGAAGTAGATAGGGACTTGTTTCAAAACTTAACAGAAACACTGAAAAATGTACATACATTACTCGTTGAGCTCGCCCGTAGTAATCCAAGTCTCCAGAAGCCCCCAGAGCCAAATTGATTTAAAAGGTATTATTTACACTGTTTTTATATGTACACTATGTGATTTCAAACATATTAATGAGGTAATAATATGAACTCAGAAATCGAATTTCTTTCCATAACTGAATTATCAAGCTGTTCTTAGAGGAAAATAAGGTCCCTGGAACACTGTTTGAAGCTAGAAAGGTGGTAGGGTCCGCCACATATGAAAAAATTAGAACGGTATGAAACTGTGTTGTCCGTCAGTTTAATTGTTCAGTTTATGTTCTGATTAAAATTTCTTTTTTAATGTAGCACCCATCTACTTCAGGTTTATTCAGAGAATGCCAACACATTTGGCGGACACCCTACTCTCCGTCGCCATTGGCTGAATGGATAATGACGGAAATTTTCCCTCTTGGGTGAACTCATCCTTTAAATATAACACATGCGGGTGGGGGGGGTGTCCTGTGCGTGATGGCGTCACGATTTAAAGCAGCAGGTTGAAATCTCTACATCACGGAAGTACAATCACAATTCATGACTTGTAATATCCTCATTAGCCGTGTCAAAGTCCATAAAATCATGACGTTGAAGATTTTAAAAAGAGCAACTTCAGTCTCAAGTCTCGAGCAACGACTAATATAAGCTGTGCGTTTCAGAGCTTTTGTTAAAAAAAAAACTCGGTGTTTTATAACATTAACTCCTGGATGCTTTCATAACCGGCGCGTTGCCGGGAAGTAAACACGCGCGGGAGGCTCTATCTCACAACACAGCGTCTCTGGAGTGAGGCTCGCGCTGCACCGCACACCGGCCAGCAACTCAACACAGAGCGCGGAACAAACCATTCGACCACCCTGACACGGGGGTGGCGGCGGTGCGGAGACCGACAGGAAACGCAGAGGTAGGCAACGTAGCGTCGAATTCTCCGCAATTTATCCTTTCACACGACACACCTGGAGAAGGTCAATGTACAGTTTGGGCCGTTTGTGCGTGAGGCATCAATTACAGAACATCGCGAGCGTCGAACAACGCCTGCCTGCATTTCTTCACAGATAGCGTAGCGCTCTCACGGAACGGTTACATGTGTAGCCTTCAATTTGGGGACAGCCATACCTATAAATTAGCCCGCGAGTGTGTATGTGTGTGTTTCTGCAATGTCATTATCCTCTTATTCAAGCTTTTTTTATTTGACACCGGAGTGACAGCGCGGCTTATGCTCGTCGCGGTGGTATCTCGTGTCTGCCGGCACAGCAAGGGGCACAATGTGGGAAAAGGAGGAAGCGTGGGACTGAGGTAGCGGTCACAACTATGAGGCGAAGAAGTTCTCCTGCTGCTACATCTGCAGCAAGTGCAACACCCCCCCTCCCCCGCCAACGGTGTTATAACTGAGGGATATGATCTTGAGGGAGTGGACATGTACAGGGTTTGTCTGACAGAAAGTCAAATCACACCTAAACATGTCTGTGTGATACTAAATGCACCATGAAATCACCAAGTAGCACCACATGACATGGCATTAAAAGTGTGAACAGATCATTTATCAACAATGCACAAGGGTGCCCTTTAAATTGGACAGTGTTGTCATGTAATCTTGCCATGTAATCTTGCCATCCGGTTTACAAGTCAGACTACCGACACGATCTGTTTTGAAGTATAGTCTTGAATAGGAAAAGCCAGATTGTTCTTTGAGCTGCTCAAGGCTTCACAAAGGTTCTGTACACTTTTCGATTTTGCTATTTGAAACAGCGGGAGAAATTGTTCCCCCCCCCACCGGCCCAGACGCGCATCCAAAATCAACGTTTTAAGTCCTTGAGCGTGCTTGCGAGGCGCAGATAAGGGACACACACCCACGTCCTTGAGACACACATCGCAGATAAGTGAGGCGACCAAACCAACTGTCAGAAAATGCACCCAAACTCTTAGTCAATCCCGGCTGTAAAGATGTGAGTGTTCCGTTATTTGCGCTCTCTTCGTTTTTCACAATAAGTTAACTGTCTGTCCTTCCCTCGAGGGATTATATTTGTTTTTTGGTCTCGGCCCGCTAACTTATCTCTACACTTCCTTTGTTTCTCTCTCCACAGGGGTGTGTGTGTGTCTCTGCCAGAACCGGTGATGGTCGACAAAATGCCTCCAGAGCAAGGAGACGCGCTGCTGAACAACTTCAACCAGGGGAGCCTGCCCAACGGGAAAGCGGCCACCAAAGAAGACGGCCTGCATGCCAGGGGCCAGTGGGCCAGCAAGGCTGAGTTCCTCCTGGCCGTGGCGGGGCAGATCATCGGCCTGGGAAACGTCTGGAGGTTCCCTTACCTTTGCTACAAGAATGGCGGAGGTAAAGCGTGGGGGGGAGAGAGAAAGTTTCAGCTAGAAAGTGTGAAAAATGTCCTCTCTCTGTCTCTCATCTTGTCCTCTTTCTTTCTTCCTCATTTTGTCAAATGTGTCGGAGAAGTGTGAATTTGATTTGAGTTTTGTAGCAGTGTGAAGATTAAGTTTGGATTAGGTCTTGGCTGCAGAGTTTAGATTTCAAGACGAATAAAAAGGGGTTAAAGTTATTTCAGCATTAGATAGTTGACTGGATGTGACCCCTGGAGGTTTCCCACACTAATGGCGCCTTCATTTTTCCGGCGTCCAGGTGTGTTCTTTGTACCGTACCTGTTGTTCCTGGTGCTGTGCGGCATCCCCCTGTTCCTCATGGAGACCTCACTGGGACAGTTCACTAGCCTGGGAGGGGTCAGCGCCTGGAGGACTATCTGCCCATTATTTGGAGGTACGCCTATCTTATTAGGTCATCAGTAGACTATTTCTGGCTGCAGACTGCGCTGTTGTTGTGTTGCATCACATATTGCTACGTGTGACGATTATCAATATCACAGATGTACTGGTATCTGTGTGTATGTTGTCACGTACTTTTTCAGAATATTATGCAGAGGAAATGCTCAGGGTACTTTATTATTTTACTATTTTGTTTATTTTAGGGCACTGATTATTATGATTATTATGATTATTACATATCGATGTCATATTATTCATTACTACATTTGGTCGATGCAGAATGTGTGTATATTGGCTGATGTATCGATATTTGTACCCCGTTTAGTCGGTTTCAGCTTCCGCCCCAAGAATATAGTATCCCCGAGGAACTAATTATAATTTTCCAGAGCCAAGGATGATATATTTAAACATCTTGTTTAGTCTAAAACCCAGTGGTGTTCAGTTTTTCTCTCGCATTTGACAGAGAAAAGCAAAAAGCAATCTCATGAATAAAACACAGAAGGTTAAACATGCATCAAAATCGTTGCCAGCTCATGTGGAATGGACTGTTACGATACGTGAATGTAGAATATGTAAGGGGACAGGGATGATTTGTCCAAGTATCAGTTGTCATTCGTATGATGTCACAATAACGGTATTTGGTTAAAAATATTGTTATTTTTGATTTTGTCCCAGTGTAGAGGCAGGAGTGTTTTTTTAGTTATTTATCATTATCAAATGATCAAATTAGTTTAAGCTAAAACAAAACGATAAGGTAAAAGTTTGAACACACATGGAGGCAACTGCAGTGTAGTGTCAGATAACATGCCTCGGGGCTTTAAACCGGCTTTTATTTTTTGTGGGTGTGACATGCATTACAGGTCCTCCGGCCAGATTCGAACCAGGGTCCACTGCGTTCACGGCATGCGCTCTAACCACTCGACTACCTGCGCGCCCAAACCGGCTTTTAAACCAGTCTTCTTTTCCATCTTTTCCTCCCTCTTAGACCACATTTCCTTTCCTCAAACTCTCGCTTCCTCTCCCACCTACGTTCTCCTTTCCTTCCCCTTGTCTTTTATTCCTGATCCTTCTCTCCATTACTTTGTCAACATCGATACAAAACATTGCAGACGCACATAATAACAGCAGTCCGACTGCAATCTGAAGTTCTGTCATGCCCTGCCAGCTGCTTGCGTGTGCAGACCATATTGAATTTCGGTCTGTGTATCAAAACAATTTAAAAGGTTCAGAAGGCAACACGCTCGCTGCCTGCCAACAAAAACACTCTTGTTTTCATGTTATCTTGCTATCCAAACAAAGGATTTTAGTAAGGTATTAACCAGCGCACAATACACCAGTGGAACAGAGCATGCTGGGATCAATGTAATGATTTTCAAAAGAAATAAAACTCTTGAAACTTCTCACAGATGATCCAAACCCTTCAGGATGGAAGTTGGTTTACCATTAAACATTAGGATGGTAGAAACACTCCAGTATCAAGTAAATCCATACAGCAGACTCCATTTCTGTTCTCAATGGTGTATTTATGTATAGACACAGCTCAATGACTTATTATTAAGTCAATTATAGGAACTAGCTGATATCCATGCTGCCCTTTCTATACATTAGATAGTGGATATGTGTTTCCTGATTGAGCTCTGATTGGTTGACGTTTGCGGCATGTAAGAATTTTAAATGACACTTGAAAATGAACTAAAGCTATCAATGTGAAGAAAGAAACGTTTTGGTGTCATATCAAAGACGCCCATCTATTGTGTTGGTTCCACCAACCGAGCCAAACGGCGCCCCAGTCGCTTTAATGTTTAAAGCTGATGTTCAGAGTTTGTTCTCCACTTTACAAATAGGAGCTCTGCAGACAGTCTCACCACAAGATCACTTAGCTGCTGTTCTGGAGCTTTTCATTACGTTACATTATGATCTTCCACGACAACTCAAACTCAATCTGCTTATGAAAGTCTGGTCATATGATTGAGAGAGAATCGCCAGAACAGCTATTGAAATTCATCTTGTGGGGATATTGTTTTCGTATTGTATTTAGATATTTGGACCTTTAGCAGCCCTGTTTTATTTTCCCTCAGTGCAGTTCAGCCATTCGGGAGGCTCAGAGAGGTTACAGGAGACAAAATGTTCCAGTTGAACTCACTGTTGTCCATTTCAAAGCTCTCGTAAAGCGTTGACGTTCTCTTGTGCAGGTGCTCCTAATGCCAATAGCATGCTAGCTGGACCACCTGGTAAAACACATATGTGCGTGCTCCATACTGCTTTTGTTTTTTTGTTTTTTTCACCCTACTCATTGACAAATATTTATGAGTGTGCCAACATGTGCTGCTCTGCCCCTCAGTCCATATGGCCCGCAGATGCACACACATATTTGCACGTGCTCACAGTGTCACCAATACTCTGTTGACAGCTAGCCGTGTGAAGGCCATGTGTTTCTATCGCTGGGACAAACTCTGCTGTAGCAGAGACTGTGCAGCACTGCCTCTGGCACACGTGTTTGCGCATAGACGCGCTGGTTTGCACATTTCAATGCGGCGTCATAGGATAATGGCTTGAATTCCATTAGAGGGTCCCACAAACGGCTAATTGTCTCCAGCCCCACACCCTCAAACCCACTCAGTGCATCATAAGACCATCATTCATTCTTATAAAGATATACTAGATGTGGGCTGCAAGTGGAGTGTCTCAATCAATGGATGCTTTCATTTGGAGCTCAAGTGACTTGGAAGGGATAATAGCTTATTTGTGCATGAGTGCTTTGATGCAGTTATTTGTGTCACTGCGACTTATCCCGCTGTGTTCATTTGCTGTACACTGGCCATCGATCACACCCTACATTTGTGTGTCTTGGCGTCTCCTTATGTCCGTGCAGGTCTCGGTTATGCCAGCCAGGTGATGATCCTTCATGCCTGTGTGTACTACATCGTCATCCTGGCCTGGGCTCTCTTCTACCTGTCCTACAGCTTCCAGGCGGAGCTGCCCTGGTCACACTGTAACAACACGTGGAACACCGGTCAGTAGAGACGTCATTGCAATTTGAGGCCGCTGTGTAAACCTAAAGGGGTCATTAGAATGTGTTGTTTGTGTGTGTTTGTTCACCTGCAGAGTCTTGTGTACTGTTCGACCACAATCAGACAGGCAATGCGAGCAGCCTGCCGGAGAACGCCACCTCCCCTGTCATGGAGTTTTGGGAGTGAGTCTAGCATCCTTGGTTTCTCATCAATTTTTTCTTTTGTGGTATTGATCATGCATTAACAGCAGTTTTTGTGTGTGTGTGTGTGTGTGCGCGCGCTAGGCGGGAGGTGCTCCGTCTCTCCAGCAATTTGGACGAGCTGGGACCAATCAGCTATAAGCTGGCTCTGTGTCTGGCCGTGGTCTGGCTCGTCTGTTACTTCTGTGTCTGGAAGGGAGTCAAGTCCACCGGAAAGGTGAGCAGAAACCACAGCAACATCATCACAGTGCAATTTTACACATTAAAGTGTGTTCACAGGTCTTGCAAAGTACTACTACAGATGTGGGAAAAAAAAACACTTTAATGTGTAAAACTGGTGGAGTTACCCTTTAAGTCAGTAGACTTATTTCTGGTATGAATATTTCACCAACATCGTAGTTGCAGCAAGGACTTTTAGCAGCGTCTGACAGGGACAGGTGAACGCCGGCGTATGTAGAACAACAGGAAGTCAGTAAATGTGGCTTTGCAGTGTTCTGAGGTTACAACAGTGGCAGTGACACAGAGTTCATGAGGTCTTTCAAGATTTCCATCTAGAACTATAATTAGGTCTAATCTGAACACACAGACAGAGACATGTATGATGGCGTTATCTCTGTATGTATTAAAAGTCTGTAAAGCAATATAAAGCAAGATGGCTAGAACATAAAAAAATCACTAATCGCTAAAGTAAACTTGATAAGTAAAACGACATAGCTCACGCTCAAGCCCTCAATGTAACTTACTGAATCCATAAGAACATCTCACAAAGCATTATGGGAACTGTAGCTCCAAAATCTAGAGCATGATTATCCCCCATATAGACAAGTGGTGTTAGAGGGTTCAGTAATGAAAAGAAGGAATCCCCTTTCTTCAGACAGCAGAGATCACAAGGTCAGATAAATGGTGTCCATGAGACTGGCAGCGTCTCAGCGTCTTGCTCGAAGGCTTTTCAGCAGAAAAGAAGCAGATGCTTGCTCGTTTGTGTCCGCGGCACTGCTGGCATCTTGATAAAACAGTTCCTCGCTTTAAAAGCTGCTATTTCCGGTTTTCCTACCTGAGCTTTCAAGTTGGGCTTGATTTGTTTGAAATGCAATTTTTACACTCAACACTCAGTCGAGAAACTGTCCTCCCAATAGGTCCTGGAGGATCAGGAAGGACTGGTGCGGGGAGTTGACCAGGAAATGTTGTTTTACTGGTGGCTTTATCGTCCTCTGAGAACAGATTGTTTATTCAGTATGACAAAATACATACTTATACGTTTTTATTATTACTTTATTTATATTGTAAATATTTCAATTCTGAGTTGAATTTCTTCTCTAAAAGTTCACAGAGCCCCTTGAGTACATTCATTGCCAGAAAATTCCCTTTCATGCTTTAGTACCTTTCAATATAAGTAATATGTGTTTCCGCTGTAAGTGAAGAGAATGTGCACGCAGGGCCGTGAAGGAAGTCATTTGATTGAATCATTACTCTTTAGAGATTTACGATTACATATTGAGAAATCCTTTAATTTGCTCTAAACCAGGCCACATCTAGTAGCATAAACTTGTGCAACAGAAAGTCTTTTTTTGGAAATACCAAAACACTGACGGTTAGCAAAGTCGAAAACAGAACATAAATCTTCCTCTTTCATATGGCTAGTAAATGAAATAAGGGACCGGGCACTGCAGTAATTCTGTAGAGCTTGTTTGTCGTGTCGCCGCCACCATCCGTCAACAAGTTTTAAGACTCCAACTTTCCAGGGTTCCCTCTAGTTGTATTTTAGCTCTGTTTGAGGACATTACTGACGTGTCCCTCCTGTCTCCCTGGCATCCTGACCACATCCCCCCCCCCCCCCCGCCCACTGTGTACATTCTAGGTGGTGTACCTGACAGCCACCTTCCCATATGTCATGCTGTTTGTGCTGCTGGTGCGTGGTGCCACCCTGCCCGGAGCGACCCAGGGCATCATCTACTACCTCAAACCCAACATCACCCGCCTGGCGGACCCACAGGTACGGACATACACACACACACACAAACACACACATGCTTTGAATGTGTTCAGACTATGCACCACTAAAAAAAAAACCAAAAAAAAAAAACCTCTCTTTTGGAGAAATTCTTCCAGTCATTCTTCCAGGTGGTATAGCTGCTCCTACAGTCAGGGGGCCTTACCTGTCAGGTGAGAAGGTGTATTGTCAGGTCTACAGCGAGTAGGAAACAATCGTGAACTCTGAAATAGTGAAAATCAAGTGTCTGTTCTCAACTATTTTTCATAACAAAAAAACGATGCCCTTACTTTGAAACAATGAGAGCTAATAAGAGAGACATAATTTTGCCTGAATTTTCACATTTTAAAAAAAGATGAAGATGTTTGAATCAGAAATAGATATGGTGTTTTGGGAGCAATCACCGAATCTACTATGAAAGACAGATTATTGTCTTCTGTTGTCACTATACAGACCGTCAAGATGTTGACATGTTGATTTAGCTATTTTGATTTTTTGTGATTTCTCAAATTTATATAAATCTGCACCCTGTTTTTGCAGACCAAGGACACCCTTAGTACATCTGACGTCCACACACTAACAGAATAGTGAATAGTTAATTATGGATATTCCAAATTAGTCAACTAATAGCCCAGACATTTGACTGGCAGTTTCAACTTTGAATAGTCGACTAGTCTAAAAGTAAGAAAACACTCAGCTTCTTTGAGCATCATTATCTTTATCATTATCACCATAATGAAATGTAATTGTCAGATAAAATATTGCCTACGTGTATTTGTTTACTACTAGTGATAAGATTTGACATTAGCTTTACTTTATTCCAAGTAAACCCTCTGTCTCTCTCTTTCTCTGTCCCTCTCTCTCTCTGTGTAGGTATGGATGGATGCAGGCACCCAGATATTTTTCTCATATGGAATCTGTTTGGGAAGTCTGACAGCCCTCGGCAGTTACAACAAATACAACAATGACTGCTATAAGTGAGGCACTTTGTCACGCACACAAAAAAAAAACCACACAACATCCGTCCTTAGACACTCAGCATCTCCGCTCACACTCCACTCCAGACACACCGCGTCCACTGAAATGTACGACGCGAGCTCCCTCCGGTCAGATGGCTTCCACGAGGAATGGCTGGAATGGTCAGAGAAAACACACTGACACAGCCACACCTCAAAAGAAAAGCCGTCGCTGCCATGTTTCCCACACTCCGGTGCTCCCACACACACATAGAGAGAGCGCCTTACTCTTAGTGTGTATTTACAGTAACAGGCCGGAGCTCAACATACAACACAAGGCCAAAGACCAAGATCAAGACCTCACCTGTTTCTGTTACAAAGCCAGTTTACCTAACGCACCTTACTACTTTTTGGCTTTTTGTGTCACGTTGTCTGAACTGTTAATCCAACTTCCTCAAGCTGCGTCTTGTTATAATGCAAAATTAATTATACGTGTGTGTGTGTGTGTGTGTGTGTGTGTGTGGCCCTCCAGGGACTCTTTCGTCCTGTGCCTCCTGAACAGCTTCACCAGCTTCCTGGCAGGTTTCGCCATCTTCTCTGTGCTGGGCTTCATGGCTGAGGAGCAGGGCGTGGACATATCCACAGTGGCCCAGTCAGGTAAAAAAAAAAAAAAAAAAAAAGCAGCGGTGGTGGTGGAACCAGGATTCTTTTCTCTCAAGAACTAAACTTTTTAGGTAATGAATTAATCCACTGCAGTATTTCATGCTGACCGTACCTAAAAAATTAATCTAGAAGTATGAGAACAGGCAAGATTAAAAATTGTAGGTCTTAGTTGAAGGTATTATCACATGCCATAGCAGTCTTAGATAAAAGCCTCCCTGGGTGCACGGGTGGCACCGAGGCCGAATTTTTGCTAGGTCTCGCATTCCAGCCAAGCCTCATTGAAAAAATAAAATAAAAAAAGGTTATACAGCATAATGTAATCACACAAAATAAGTTCATGCCAGTCGGGAGGTTTTTCCATGAGAAAGCGATTCCTGCGATCCCTTACAAGGAAAGAGCTTTTTAACGTTACAAAATCAGCTAATGCGAAGACCCACTATTTGTGACAACAAATTAATATCCCTGTGTCACTTTCAGGTAAAAATAATCCAATATTTCATATTTTTCTTATTGTCAAAAACTTAACTGACCATAGTTCCAATCCAAATACCTTTAACCCGTATTAATCCGCGGCTGAAAATAGTCCCAAACAAATGCCCTGTTTCCTCCTGCTTTGCTTTGCTATCAACTACAGTGCCCATACTGCTTTAGAAAACTACTTAGCCTTTTAACAAAGTTACATTAAACACAACTAAGTACATTTGACCTGTTTATTTAAAGATGTTCATCTTCGATAGTAATAAATAGGCTTTAAGCTGAGTGCCACAGACAGGGTAGGGAAGTTGAAAAGTTCCGCAAGATGCAGATACATCACTGGATTTGGTCTTTTTGATGGATTTGTTAGCAGTTAGAAATTATAGAATAAAGCAGCTTCTTATTTTCATCTAATTTTCACACATGCCCTCGGCCGCACTGCTGACATAAATCCAGCCTTCTTCTTCTTATAAATGCAAATATTTATAATATTTATATTTTCCTTTATTTAAGACAAAAAAACACCTTGTGTGTGGCTGTTTTGTTTTCATAAATAATTGTTTATAATTGGATAATCTACCAACTATCGATCATACCTTAGTCGGATAGGAAAAATCTGAATCCGTAAAATCAAGACAATACTACTGTTTGACATTATATGTTTGACAAAGATGTATTTTCATCATGTTTTTCCTTCGGTGGCATGTTTCCTCTCAGGGCCGGGCCTTGCCTTCATTGCCTACCCGAGAGCTGTAGCCATGATGCCTGTACCCCAGCTCTGGGCTGTCTGCTTCTTCCTCATGATCATTATGCTGGGACTGGACACACAGGTAGAGACACAAACACACACACTCCGATTATGATGAATTACTTTTGGTGGCATTGATGTAGTATCGTGTAAAACGTATCGACCCCGTGTCCCCCTCCGTCACTCAGTTTGTGAGCCTGGAGGCCCTGATGACGTCGGTGTCTGACCTGTATCCTCATCTGATCCGACGAGGCCACCGCAGAGAGCTGCTGCTGCTGTTTGTCTGCATCGTCTGCTTCCTGCTCGGGCTGGTCATGGTCACGCCGGTAAGTGGATGGGTGTGTGGACGGGGTGCACGTGATCCTCCGACTTATTTGTTACGGAATAATGTCATTTTCCTTCTTTCGTGTGCATGTTTGTCTCCACCCGATGTAGGGTGGCCTGTATGTGTTCCAGATCTACGACCACTTCTCCTGCAGTGGAGCCAGCCTGCTGCTGCTCGCCATCTGCCAGTCTGTGGCCATCGGCTGGATTTACGGTACAAATCCTAACTCCTCTCCTTCTATCTTCTAAACTCTTCTCTCTTTGCCGCGCCTCTCTTATTATTTTCTCTCCCTGCTCCTCTACTTTCTTTCCATTTCTTTTCCTATCATTCTTTTCTTTCATTCTATCCGTCCTCCTCCCCTCTCTCTTTTGCCTTACCTTTCATTTTCTTCTCTCCTTTTCTTTCCTTTCTTCTTATCCTTTCCTCTCTTCTCCTCTAATTTCCTTTTTTTTGTCATTTCCTTTGCTTTCCTCCTTTCCTCTCCTCTTTTCCTTTCCTTATTTCCACTTCCTTGCCTCCCATCTACACTAATTTCCTCTCCCCTTTTCTCTCCTGTCATTCCTTGTTTTTTTCCCTTTCTCTCCTCCTAATACCTCCATCTTCTTACCTTACCTTTCATTTCCTCCTTTCCTTCGCTTTATTCCCCCCTCCTTGCTTTTCATTTCTTCATTTCTTTCTTTTCATTTCCTTTCCTTTCAACCTCTCCTATACCCTCCTCCTCACTATCCCCTTTCCTTCTTCTCTCCCTCCTCTGTCCTTTCCTCTGCTTCCCTCTTCTCTTCTCTTCTCTTTTCCCTTTCTTTCTTCTTCCTTTCCTTTCGTGTCTTCTCCTCTTCTGCAGCCTCACACAGTCTCTTTGTTGTTTTCATCTTTTAATCCTGCATCCTGTTGCTTCTTAACCCATTTTGTAGAATTTAACCCACCATCCCATCCCATGTCTAAATTTAATGAAATTCAGTTGACTCTCATTAGTCTGACAAAAGGACTCCGGATTCTGTTAAATTTGAAAATTCCTTAATAAATCTCAGGCTGATGAATTCAGGTTATAAAGAGAATATAAAGACAGACCAGAGTTTTTTATTATCACTCCACTAATGAAAGTAGTTCCTAAAATCTGATAAACACACCCAGTCAAACGGTCCACTTCCTCCCCTCCTTCTGCATTCCACTTGGAGTCAGTAGACAGTATATTAACATGACTGCAGCTACCCACTGTTGTAAGGAGACTGGCTCCTAGCCAGGCCCCTGTCTGTCTCCTCCGGGCCCTAAATCAGCCCCCGGGCCCCGTCGCCTCTCAGTCTCAGCCTGGCGGCCCCAGGGAGCCCCTATCCCAGCCAGACCTGGGGCTCAAGAGCATTTTACAAAAACATTGTTTGTTTAAGTGTGAGATGGGTGGAATGTGCCATGTACGTACATCAGGACAAGCACATTCAGTTCTCAATCATTTGGACAAGTTACTTCGTGTTTGGTAGAGAATAAAGACCCAGAAAAGTTGTGAAATAGAATTTTTTTTTTTTTAAATGTAGTGCTATCACAGGTGAAAACCAATATGTCAAGTAGATTAGCAGAGAGTGTGTGTGAGTGTATGGGGCCTGTTTTTACGGCTCTCCCAGCAGTAGGCGAGTGGAGCAGCAGAGGGGTTTTTAAGTGGACTGGGTAACACAGCGGTCAGGACTCCAGTGCACCTTTCCCCTCTCTTTATGACTGTGGGATTTCACGGTTTTCTAAGGACTCTAACATACACTGACACTCCTCTGCGCCACCGCCGGTTATGTGCTCCTGAAGGAATTTCGCTCCACGGGCTCTGTTGTTTTAGAAAAGGGACACCCACTGTCAATCAGTGAATCATCAAAATGTTAAAACCTGCTCACAAGGACTACAAACAGAAAGGGGAAAAAAAATTACACATGTAAAGTACTTACTACCAAGTACATACTTTAAATTAACTGAAGTTAAAAATCGCTCATTTATACCAAGAACGTTCCACATGCCATAAGTATGGAAGCTGTGAAAGGTCATGCTTGCAATTATTTTTTTCTTTTTATTGAGATCTCTACTTCATGATTTTGTTGATCTCTAGAAGGATAAGATTCATAAAAGTGGAAATGACAAACACACTGCTCTGTGGGGTGGTTTTGAGAGTATTTAAAGCAGGACGTAACATAAAGTATGTATGTAAATAAGATTGAAATAGAGTCTGGCCTGTTCTCCACTTGGATCAGTCGCTACACTTGTCAGGATGCCATCTCTGCCTGCTGGCATGGCACTGCTGATCTCTGAAAACCATTACGATGATTAAGAAGAAACAAGTTCTTGTTTTCACGTGATTAACACGCTTTTTTTAACTCGTGATCTTGAGATAATGGGGTAAAGCATGGTGGTTCTTGGCTTCTGTAGATAAGACAGACATGTTTTTTCATTAAGACAATTCATGTTTTCTCTCGGGAACAACTTAATTCATTACCGATCTTGAGATAATACGGGGAAGAAACTAATTGTTTGCATACTGGTTCTTGGCTTCCATACATTAAACACTTTGTTTACAATAAAGCACATTAATGTGAAAGACAGCCATGTCTGAATGACAAATAGCCATCACTTTCACACTTGATGAAGCCATCAGTTCCACCTATTGGGCATATTAGTACTCTACTACAACTACTAGTTGGTGCTGAAGTAGCAGGAGAGAGTCAGCTTTTTAGGCCGATTTTAGTTATTGTTTAATTGTATTGTTAAAGGTGCAATATGTAAATATTGGGCACTTGTCCACTATCACAGGACTGCTGGGTGAAAGAGGTTCTCAGGCCCAAGGCTAGCTGGTTAGCATGCATGTTCAGTAGATATCTTTGCAACACAATACACAGACGTCTTTGTCACAATGTCAAAACTGTTATTTCTTCACATTCTCATGATAATTTTACTAATATTCTCTATCGTACACCTTTTAAGGAAATTGTAATGTTCTTGCATCCCTTATATTTGTGATACCTTTTATGTTTGCCAACAAAATATCTGAGATACAGAGCCACAGAGTGTCAATAAAATAGATGCCAATCGGGCAAGCCATCAGACATCAGGCTGTAATTGAATCCTTGAGTTCAAAACAACAGAATTGGAAGTGAAAACCAAGCTGATTGTTTTATATTATTTCACAAACTGTCTTGAGTAAATGTTCGTTAAATCTTTCAGAGCCACTTCCTGTTTTGACTGAGATGTAGAACTATTACAGTGTTTGCTTTAGTAGCTTTTTCTACAGCTTGTAACAGCATTGAATGATCATATCAGCGGATTAAGTTTGTTTAGTCTCTAAATAAAATATGAAATGTAATTTTTATTTTCTCTCTATATTTTGATTGGTGTGTTTTAGTTATTTGTGTTAAAAGCAGTCGGCAATTAAGTATGTTAGTTTGTGTGTCTTCACGTACTTTAGATAATAAATTCCTTCCTTCTAGCCATAACCACTGCAAGTACTGCTACTACAACAATGCTTAAATCTCCTGTCGCTACTTTTACTGCTACTTGTCACAAATACCACTCCTAGCGCTTGTTCTACAAAGTAGAATCAATTTCGATGTCAGATAAACGGTTTCTTTTTCATTCCTTTCTCTGGTACCTTCCTCTCTTGTGGTGGACACTGGCAAAATAAATGTGTTCCAACCAGAGTTGGCCACCGCCACCAAAAACAACAAGCAAGTCCTAAAGCAAAGCATGATGTCAAACCGAGCCACAACCACTCATAGTGAAGTTGTTGTTCTTGCCCACAGGAACCGACCGCTTCAGTGCCAACATCAGAGACATGACCGGCTACAGCCCACTGCCTGTCTTCAAACTGTGCTGGAAATACTTGACCCCAGCTGTGTGCACTGTGAGTGACCCCCTCCCCTGCTGACGTGCTGTCACACTGTTTGGTGCCTGCTTACTGTGAAATAGTATACACATAAACGCATGTTTGGGATGGCGTACAAATTCCTACTTGTGCCTGTCAGTCTCCAGTGACATGTGTGGTCTTTCCATGTGTCTACATACTTATGTTATACTTATCAATAACTGTTTGCACTTCAGATTTGTTGTTACATTATCAGGGAATAACGGGATGAGTCTCCCGTCTATAGTGAGTTTTCTGCATCCTTTTCGATTTTTACGCAACAGTTTTCTTTCCAGTCTTTGGGCTACGCTAAGCTAACTGGCTGCTGGCTCAAGTACATATTTACCGTGAAAAACATCAGCGTGATTTCAATCTTCTCATTAACTCTCAAGAATGAAGTGAAAAAGCTTATTTCAGAATATGTTTAACTGTTCCTTTAGGTGCTGTCCTAGTGGTCTTCCATCCTAAGACATTGCATCTTGATTCAGATTTCTACTTGCAAAGACTAACTGACTCACTCCTTCTTTCCGTCTCTTATAGGCTACCTGTCTGTTTTCCATCATCCAGTGGTCTCCACTGAAGTTGGGGAAAGGTCTGGTCGCTCCAACCTGGGCCACTGCACTGGGCTGGGTCCTCACCTTTTCCTCCGTCTCCCTGATTCCCATCTGGGCCGTCTATGCCCTGGCCACCACCCCAGGAACCCTGCCACAGGTTATACCAGAACTCTAATTAATTAATTTAGTACCATGTGCTACTAAACTTTTCACTGAACTCAGTGATGAAGATTAAAAAATAATAATCTACTAACTGTGATTTCATTTTTTTTTTGCCCCCAGCGGGTCAAACAGCTGTGCAGCCCAGCCAAAACCTCATCGCTGCCCTCTCGCCACTTCCCCAACCACAACTCAGCACTCCCCTACGGCCCTGCAATGCCCCTGACTGAGAAGCCAAAGCAGCCAATCAATGACATCATCCAGGATCATATGACCTGATAAGGGGTCAGAGACGATGTAACACTGGATGCTGGTCAGCCAGTCAGGTGTGGCGAAGGGGAGGGTCGAGGTTAGAGTTAATACCCCGCGTTCCAGTTGAAAGATAAGCTCACCCAAAAATGAAAACTCACACCCATGCTGATGGTAAGTCGAGTGAAGTTTCATAGTTCACAAAACATTTGCGGAGCTTCACAGCAAAATGGGGACTTGTTTTGAAGAGGTCATATTGTGCTTTTGGGGTCTCTTCTTTTACTTTATTGTGTTCTGAAGCATTTTTGTGCATGTAAACAGTCTTCAAAGTGAAAAAGCCCAGATTCCACGCCAAAGGAATTCCTCTCTCCCACAGAAAACACTGCTCCTGCACTGCCTGAAATGCCTGGTGAAATATATACACTCCAGTCAGTCAGCAGACGTGCAGTTGCTACTGCTGTAGTCGGGTTATTTTCGATCACACTACCTTGCGCAGCATGACCCACCCTACACCGCCTCTGATTGGCTACATCCTACCCACTAATTAATGCGCATGTGCAACTCTCACCAAAGATTTAACAGAGGCGAGATGTCTCACAATGGAGCGTTTATGACACAGTGTGAAAAGGGATGTTGCAGCTATGCACCATATGAGAAAAATTATGTGTTTTTTGGAAAATTAATTAATGTAAACCAAATTCTACTAGGAGCACGAAATACAAGTATGGACAAGAACATTTGCATAATATGGCCTCTTCAAGAAGATATTAAATCTTAACTATAGCTGCTACGCTAAATTTAGCATGCACCCCATCTTTTAACCATGTATTAAAGCAAGTCCCCATCTACTTCAGTTGTTTAGGAGAATGCTGCTACGCTGTTTTGCTGTGAAGCTGCAAAGCTTTACCCAACTTTACATCAGCACAGGGCTGAATTTTACTTTATGGGAGATCTGTTCCGTTAAGGGGCTAAATCCTTGCCGGTCCACTATTGCAGACTAAATATGGTGTAATAGACCACAGATGCATATTTCTCCTCGATGATCTGTTGTGTAATGGAGCATTAAGGCAATTCTTACCAGGTACCTAAATTGGGAGACAGTTAACCTTACCCTGAAGACCTGTCCCACCTCCTGTTACCGGCTACCAGAGTTAGTTATTCAAGACAGCACACACTCCTCAATCTTTTGCTTAAAATCCAAAATGTTTCTGTTTACCAGTTGAATCACTGTACTCGCGGACCATTTAATCACAGCCCTTCTAGCCATCTAGCTAAATAGTAACGCTAATGTTTTCCATATTTCTTTATTTTGCCAGCATTAGGGTAACTTAGCCTACCACTCTACTCTCCATGAGAGATGACAGTATGCATTAGCTTGTGTGCTTAGCTTTGGCTCCCCACTGAATATTTCTGGTATCATCTGGCTCTGTGAGTCGGACATGTTTTATAAAGTCATTTGTCTTTTGTATGTATGCTGCACCATCTGTGATTGGCATATCATGGAGTTCAAATGGTTCATAACATGCCTTACAGTGAGACCAAGTGGTGCTAATGCAAGAGTTGCATTAGACAAATACAACTTCTTACTGCCAATATATCAAGTGCTTAACTTGGTGTCATGGTTCTACGTTATCACTGAAAAAGAATATTGAAATGTGCAGTAGCTGTCTTCATCCATTCTACACATTTGTCTTGTTTAAAGAAAGTTGGTAGGAAAGTTGATCATACTTTTTGTTTAGTCATGAGCTGCTGTCTTAAATGCATCCATTTTTATGTAGTTTCTGCAAAATAGAAAGCATTATTAGAATATCTTTGTACTGTACCAAAAATAATTATAACTTATCAAGCTGGGAAACATGCAATCATAGTATCTAAACCAGCAAACAATTTTAAAATATCGCTGCTGTCCTGTTGACAAAACAGTTTTTATTCTATGCTACAGATGTTTAACTATACATTTCAAAGTAGATTTTAATGAGAAAATGACAAAATAACTGAATCGCTCCAAAGTGAATCAATCTTAGGCATGGCAACATGCAGTAAATGAAGAAAAGACTCTCTGCAGAGTATGGATGTTTAGATTTTTAGAGTGGAGTGAAGTATCATGTCAGATTTAAGGTATATGTTACCATTTTTGTCTTTTTCCTTCATCAATCTTCTGATGCAGAGAGAAAATAAGAGTGTCCTGTCCTCTGATTAAATGAACAGTGCTGTGTTTCTATAAAAAAAAAGACCTATCTGCTTCTCGTTTATTATAATTTCCCCATACCTTGTACATAAAAACGACTTAAGTTCGTCATGTTCCTTTTCATATATCACTTTTATAGAGGCTCTAAAATGTCAGAAGCCAGTGTTTCCCCCAGGAATTCTAACAGCAGTGGTGCTGAAGTGTGTGTGTGGGTTTTACTTTGCACCAATGTTTTGCGCATCCGTTCACGCAGAAAGGCTGTCAAAGTACAATCTACACAGGATACAAAATTCCTGGCCTCCCTCTGTCATCCAATGCGTCACCAAACTTTCTTTTCCTTCACCAGCTCAACAAACTCATCTGAAAATGAGCATCTATATATATATAATTGATTGATTGCAAATACATTTACAGTGTAGGTCTGTCAACACTGGCCAAAAATTACATTAAAATGTTCTATCTGAAGTAAATACACAAGTTGAAATGGGTTTGAATTTCTGTTTTTAATGAGCATGTGTTGAATCAGCCAAAACCAACGCCTGCGTCGCATTAAGAACTCCCAGTCACATCCACTAACAAACACACAACCTCTCTATGGCCCTTTTTATTACACAGACATCACACAATAGCGCTCTCTTTACGCTGCCTTTGTTTATTTACGATGGGGAAAAAAATGACGGCACGATGGCAACCCATTGTGTGATTTTGGATTGCATGCCACATTCTGCCAGCAAAACAGTCGTGGCATGTGACAGGACAGCAACGGCATCAAGCTCTAAACAACGGCAAAACACAGTAACAACATTTCTTCTCTTTCTGGTTATGTGGCAGCTGATTCAATCCTCATCTTCTTTCAGTTAGCTGCTAACTGCAAGCTAGGCGCTTGGTAAATCTCCCGGCGGCGGATCGCAAACTTAACACATCATCATAACATCCCGTCCCTGCCCCTGTCTCCGTCGCAGATGTCGATTCCGCGCCGTCATTACCTCCGATGCCGTCTCGCATCGCCAACGACATATTCAGCATTTTTGGAAAGTAGGGTTTAGTGTATCTTTTAAGATGACTGATGCTTTGGATATATACTCGTTATCTCTTCGCTAAGTTACACACCATGCATAAAGATAAATGGGATACTGACAGACTAAATGGTGGCAATGGCGGGGATGTTAGATTTATCATCCACGACCTTCCCTGACTGTTGCCTATTTAAAGGTGCAACATGTAAAAAATGGCTTATTCCTTAGGCGGGCAGCAAATCAACAGAATAACCTCCAACTGCTGTGGAATGTAGCTATTGTTAGCTCAGTTAGCCGTGCAGCTGGTGTTCCTGAATGTGAGCTCGGACCACAGGCAATTTTTGTTACTTAGGCTGCTAGCACATCTCCTTCTGACCGGCACAGGCCATGGCTAGCTAGTTTGCACACATTCTGTTGACGCGTCGATGTTTCCAACTAAAATGTTTACATATTGCACCTTTTTAAGCAGAGATCATGAGTTTGTTGTGTTTTATGGAGACTTTTTATCGAAGCCGCGGCGCGAATCATCATTTAGCCGTGGTGCTGCGCTGCTGTTAAACGCATCCAGGGGGAAACACTGTCCAAAAAAGGTGTTTTGAATAACTGACTTTGCCTTTTTGCTTCTTTTTTTTTTCATCAATGTGAGGTCTTTCCAGAGTCTCAGTGGTGTTTAGGTTATGAAATCACCGCAAACTTTTTAAGTCTAGGACAGAATGTACTCTTCACTGGGAAAACATCTTAATATCCAAAAGGTGAGGGACGGGGATTTTTTTTCTTGGGTGTGATGTGTTTGATAATACAAACTTGAAGCTGCTGTGTTTCCTCAAACTGTCACTCGAATTGAGATCCCTTTCACACGCTCCTCTGAGATTAATTTAACGAGAAACAAAGTGCTAAACCCATCTGGTGTCTCTTTTTACAGAAAAGGCTTTCATTCACTTCCAGTTGATCCAGGTGTGTTGTTGTCTCTGTTTACAGGTGTAGCGATGCACCTCTTTATTTTAAAAATGGGCTTCTTTTGTATGCACTATTGTTATTTTCTTTTTTTAAATTTAAATATACATATACATTGTGGATAAAAAGAGTTTGTGTTGTCATTTCTTTCAAGTTGCGTGAGAAGCTGCGCACGATTGTGTGTGTGTGTGTGTGTGCAGGTGTGTGTGCAGGTGTGTGTGTGTTTGAGAACAGAGTATGCTTGCGGTCGATGCTGGCTGTCACCCAGGAGACATTGCGCCTCTCCCTCGGCGCCATGGTAACAGATGCTAAGAACACACCTGGCATGTATGTGTGTGTGTGTATATACTATATATATATATATATATAGACCGATGGAGAAGTGAGGACTTGGGAGAGTACACACACACACACACACACCATCAGCCATTCAACCATCACAGGAACAAGTGCTGTGATTGCCTTCATCTGAAGCGTTTTCATCCTGATGGGAATTACTGGTTTAACATCCATGAAGGGACAGAAGTGAAGGGACGGCAAGGAGAGATGGAGCAATAGGAGGATGGAGTGTGTGTAGAGGAGGAGAGGGAGTCATGGAGACTAAAAACGGGAGGGAGAGTTGCAGCGCCGCGGGGGTGATGAATTCTGACACCGCCACTTAGATATAGCCTAGCGGTTATGTAAACGGCTCGGCATGTCAATTAACCGTATTGGATTCCCTCCCCTCCCCGGTCGCCGTAGGAAGTGGGCCGGTCCCACACACACGTGGCTTGGCACGCGGGGATCGCACACACAGACACACAACTTGTTTTGGTGACGCTCAATACTGTATGGAGCCCGCTTTGCACGTGTGATCCGGGTTACTGTGTAATTGTGTGTGTGTGTGTGTGTGTGTGTGTGGATAACGGGGGCGGTTTATGTCCATATGGTGGCTTTGGCATACATCTCGGTTTCAGATGATGGGGATTAAAAATGATCCAATGGGCTGAGTGTGTGAGATTCAAAGGGGGGAGAGAGGAAGAGGGAGGGAGAGGAGGACATTGTAGGGGTATGAGCCAATGTGTGTGTGTGTGTGTCGTTCCAGTGTAGCATTGAAAGATTCTGTGGAAAGTTGCCTAATTTGTGCTCAGGCTGTGCCACGACTTTGCAGCTGCAACACATTCCACCACATGTATTAACCATCCTGTTTGTGTACATACACTCATCACACTGGAGCCACGGTCACGCAGCCACACTCGCGAGGGGTCCGACTTGACATCACAGCGTCCTGATCAAACATCCTCTCTCACACAGGGCCCCGATTTGCTCCAACTTTACAGGCATCAAGATTCCCCCCCCCCCCCCCCCCCACCCCCTTTTACTGCAGGTAATACACATGACAGTTTGGTGTAAAGGAGAAGCAGGCGACAGCGGGGGGTGGCGGCTGGAGACGAGGCTCGAGGACAGAGAGAAAAAAGAGGCGGGAGGTACGTTGCATAACAGCGGGGTGATATGGACGTGGAGTTGAGCTTGATACTGGATCCACTCTGCAGTGGTCACCATCGTGAAGTTGTGGAACATGAGGGCACTGTATCTTAATGTTTGATATTGGGCAGCAGGGCCGTGGCAGAGATTTTGGTAATGGGGCCCTAGCCCTCAATTTCAAGGGGCCCCCCTTAAAACAACAGAGTTACAAGGTGGTGGCTGAGATATCGCCCTATATTAGATGGGACTACCTTTGAAGACCCTCATATGTCATCAGTGGTCGATAACATTTATGAAAATAGACGCATCCGGACATCTTCAAAACGATGTCTTCAGCTGTTGTAATTTCTCTTGCATTACCGTGGCAATCGCGGCGACACAATGTGAGCACTTGAAACTCTTTCTTTCTTTCTTTCTTTCACAATTTAATGCTATCAGGCAAGTCATTAAATATAGAACAACACTAACATCACTACTTGGTCACAAGCTGTGCGCTCCAGGCTAATGTTAGCAACGTTGGCATACCATGTGCAGCAACTTCGCTGCTTGACGTCAGTTAACTTTAAGGCATCTTATGTCATCAAAGGGGGGGAATTCAGTGTTGAAATGCGGAAGTGTCATGCACAAGGCAGCGAGAACAGTCAGTGCGTTTACATGCACAGCTTAGTCAGATTACAGCCATAGTTCGACTATGCTCCTCAATCGGACAACCGCAATTGTCCGAGTATACATGCCGGTGAGAAAATCGAATTACTGGCCGAAAGCATGTCATACCCCAGTACGCTAGGTGGCGCTGTACCCATTTTCAACTAGTGTTAACGGGGCCACCTCCGGCTGACCTCTTTACGTCACCAGCTGCCTCGGCATTCAAGAAAGATGGCACACGAAGAGCGAGACGAAGCTAATATTAATAATAATAATAATAATAATTACACAGACTAGGGGCACTCTGGCGCTCTTTCTTGCGGTGATTTCGGAGGAAAGACGCCGCCGCCGTCCGTCTACTTCCGGCTCACGGCCCCGGGGAAAAATCTCGCGCCTGCGCAGAACGCAAAATCCGATCCGATCCGCTGGAAACGTATACATGCAGGAGTAATGCGACTTTCAATCGAATAATCTACGTGGTGTAATTCGACTATGAGAAATCCGATCCGGTCCGATTTTAGTCAGACAAAGGTGTTTACATGCATCTTAAAAATCCCATCATAGTCAGACTAACGCAGTAATTCGGTTTTCTTGAGTGTCATGTAAACGCACTGAGTGTAACCTTAGTTAGCTAGGTAGTTCCCTAGCGAGGCATCGGCAAAGTTGTAGCAACCGTTTTATGCTTGTTATAAAGGAAAGGACCGTAATGCGTTGAAATGACAGAGTTCTAGCCTAACACTTCGCCTTACACCTATATCCCAACATTAACTGACATACCCTACCCCTAGACGTGAATGCAAAACGGAGAGTTAGCGCTAAGTGGTAGTAGGGGCAAGAGTAAAGGTGCGTATAGGGATTGAGGCCCCTAGGCCATACAAGGCCATACAATTTTTCTAATTCTGTGGATTCTCCGTAATATCACTGATGAACTGTTCAGTTACACTTCCTGTGAACGGGATTTTCTTGACATAAAAGTCTTAAACGTAGTGACATTGACATGACTCGAGTCTAAACCTGCGTCTGTTTTCCGTCGATGGAACCTGAACCGTCACCGTCTCTCCGGAGGCTCGTGTCTCTGCAGAGTGCGTCCCCTTCGTGTGGGATGTTTCATGTGTGGATTGTACCACGGTGGGATTTGACAGGGGCGGCGAGGCTTACGGTGGCAGCACACCGTGTTCCGCTCTTGGCCGCATGCGCTCCCCGCCGTTCCACCCACTGTCTCACGCCCACTCCCTGGCCGCGTCCCCTACCGCCACACTACCCACACCGCTCAGTCACGTAGAAGGGGCTTTGGATTAAGGGAGAGCCGCTGTGGGGCTGTCAACTTGTTGTGTTTTTTTTTCGACAGGGAGCCGAAACGTAATATCTGCTCTCCAGTGCATCCACAAAGAGAGGCCTCCCTCTCGGCATGCGAGACACACACCGAAAAACAACCCCCTCAGTGGTGTGCAAAGGTAATAGCTGTTAGGTGACTCAGCAAATGAGCAGTGTCTCGGAACTTTTAGGACTTTTAAAGAAAAGCCACTCTCCACCCGGCTGCCCCTCTGAGAGAGAGTGTGTGTGTGTGTGTGTGTGTGTGTGTGACACAGAGTGAGGTACGCGTGGCTAAATCTGCTCTCATCGCACAAGTATGACATCCCATTGGCAGCGGCACACACGGCTCCCTAAAGGCACGATAAACAACCGAGACAGCTCCAGTCACACACCTGCACTCACACACGTACTGTATGTATGCACACACACACCATTAAACGTCTCGCACAGGAACGGTGAACTCCCAGAACTCTTATTCAGGCGCGGCCATAAATTATCTATTCCCCCTCTAGTTTGCTGTGACTCCCCGATTCCACGCTGGACTTTCAGCCTTCAATTATTAAAGGAGCCAAAGTGGCACAAGTGTTAAAAATAACAGGCGGGCGTTTAATGGAGACGCTTTGGAGCCGAGGTTAATGGTGTTGGACCCGGAGCTCTGTTTTGTTGATGCCATGAGGTGAGTCAGCTCATGAGTGTCTGATTTATTCCCTCAGACTTCTTCCCCTCTCTATCGGTGTGATTAAAGAAGCTCTGTGCCGGACTCTTCTTTTCCTGCGCCGAGCCACCGGGAAAACCCTCCAGTGACAGCATTGTTCAGGTTTTTCTCTACTCTCCTTCAGCACTTGACTTCTACTCTGATTTGAGGAAGACAGAGAGAGAGAGAGAGAGAGAGAGAGAGAGAGGAGGGGGGAGAGAGAGAGAGGAGAGGGAGAGGGGGGGTGGAGGAGTGGTGATTGAGCGCAAAGGGGGCAGGACTTTTTCTCTCCGGGTCCTATTAAGAGCAAACTTTGTGTTTTTGTTCTCCAAGTTCAGCTCAGTGCTCTCCAGCCTGCACACAGTTCCTCTCTGCTGCTCTTTTTTCTTTTTCCATTTTTTTCTTCCTCTCCCCTCTCTCTCTCTCCCTCTCTCCCTCTCTCTCTCTGCTCCTCAATGGTTTTGTTTGCTCGCCTGTTGGTTACTCCTGTGTGTGTTTTCATGGGGGATTTGGACACCCGGAGGATGCGCTTTTTGGAGGAACGCACGCTCAAAGTTGTCTCTCCGGCCGGTCCCGGCTCGTTTTAGCGGATACGTAGATGTTGTGCGGGTTGGAATGAACAATGGTGCGGCTCCTTGGTGCTCTGGCCGAGGGCATGCTCTGGTTTCGGCTACTGTTGCTGTGCGTCGTGGAGCTGGAGCTGGGAGCCGGGCTGTCTACTTTCCAGGGTTTCTATCTTCCACCTGCGAACGGGTCGCTCCTCGCACCTGCCCGGAGGACAGACGGGGTCGTGCGGACCATTGACCGGATTTACCACGGAGGAGGGAAGGTGGGCTACCTGGTGTACCTGGATGGGAGCCGCTTTCAGCTGGACATGGAGCGGGACGAGTCGGTGCTGTCGCATCATTTCAGCCCCCAGTATGTGCTCGCTATGATGGGGGACAACCCCGCGCCTCTGCAGCGGGAGTGCGTGTACCGCGGGACAGTGGACTCCAACCCGGAGTCCCTGGCGGTCTTCAACCTCTGCGGGGGGGGACTCGAGGGCTTCTTCGCCGTGAGCCATGCACGCTACACCATCACACCGATCATCAGGGCGAAGGGACACGAGCACGACGTGCGCGCCCTGCAGGACAAGGACGCGGAGAGCGCGCTCCACGTGTTCACGCGCGAGAGTTTCAGCTTCGAAGCCGAGCGCGAGGGTCGCGAGAGCTGCGGGACGCGCGACGGGCGCAGAGGACGCAGGGACACGGTGCGGAGACGCCGGCAGAGAGGTCGCGGGAAGGGGGAGCGGGACGGAGATGAGCACGGAGCGCGCGGGCGGAGGTGGTGGAGCCAGCTCTCCACAGCGGCCGCTCCGGAGCGTGGCGCGCGGCCCAAGAGGTCGGTCTCTCGCGCCAGGCACGTGGAGCTGCTTCTGGTGGCCGACGACACCATGGCCAAGAAGTACGGCAAGGACTTGAACCACTACCTGCTCACGCTGGCCTCCATCGCCTCCAAGCTGTACGGGCACGCCAGCATCGAGAACCCCATCCGGCTGACGGTGGTGAAAGTGACCACGGTGACGGAGAAGGAGAAGGGGCTCGAGGTGTCCAAGAACGCCGCGGCGACGCTCAAGAGCTTCTGCAAGTGGCAGAACCAGCAGAACCCGCTGGACGACGACCACCAGCACCACCACGACGCGGCCATCCTCTTCACCAGGCAGGTAAACAGACTTCCCTTCCTCCTCCACCTGTCCGCTCCGCTCGCGGCGCCCCGGCGTGACGCCACGGTTTGTTTTTATTTTGATGGCGCACGCGGCGGTAGCTGACTGACTGTGGCTAAGCGGCTGCAGATTAGTCCTCGGCTGGCTTAACACAAATAGTTTATAAACGGCAAAACACACTGTAATGAAAAAAAAAATGACTGACACACATCATCTTCTCTAGTCTGGCTGCACTTCATCTCCCCCTTCCCATGAATTGCTCACACAAAAGTCGTGCTCCACCTGCTCCACACATGTCCCCGGCTTACATCCACCCGTCCTGTCTATGTTTTTCTCTCCCCTCCTTCTCGTTCTTCTCGAATCCTGCGCGCGTAAAAGCAGCGCAGCACTCCAAAAAAATTTCCTGCGCCTGGTGTTTTTTCTAGGCGGGCTCTTCTGTCTCCAGCCTCCCCCTCCCAGTCCCCTGACAGCCCCGAAGCCTCTGAGTGTGCGTGTGTGTGTGTGAGTGAGTGAGTGAGTGATCTGCGGCGCGTGCACGCACATTCTTCCCAAGGCAGGAGGTTTGAAATCAGCCGCTGGGTGCACTGCAGAAATATCCCTGAAACTCCCCCCTGAAACTGCACTTAATTAGGCAGTCATCCCAGCCTCCCCTCTCCCTCCCTGCCTCCCTCCCTCCCTCATCACTCCAGTCTGCACATTTTTTCCCAGTTACTTCTCCAGCGTCTGTCAGCCAGGGCTGGGGAGCTGTCAGAAAAACAAACACATCCGTCCTGTGAGAAGCCGTACGTTTACCGAGACCACACTCATTTATCCCTCCTCCTCCTCCTCCTCCTCCTGCTCCTCGCCATCCCTTGCAGCACATCTCCGTGCATTTTTCACCTCTCCCCGGGTGTGGCTTCATGGTGGTTTTGCTCCAGTTGACGTGTCAGATAGCTCGCCTTGGACTGCGGTGTGTTAAGCTCATGCAGGGTCTCGCACTGGCCTTCGGAGCGGAAAAGAAAAGCAAGCGCCAGGGGAATTACCTCGGATCTCCTTGGCGTTTTGGCAGCGGGGCTGGCGGCGTCATGCGCTGGCAAGCCAGCTGGTAGTTCATACCTGAGGTCAGCGAGCTGGCGAAGTCGCCCGGTTCTCGTGTGCCAACCTCACTAACCCCGTTGCCACTACACCTGCAAGGGCAAGACGGGAAGAGCCAGGGCAGAGGACGGTGCCATCCTCTGGTGGTTGGGTTTTGGCAGGGGTTGGCGGGGTCAGGCGGGCATGGAAACAGTTATCCAGATACTTCTGAGGCAGCCGCAGGACAGGAAGGTAAAAAGTCAATATTGGCAGGGAACTAATGAAACATGACAGGTGGTATAGTGTTGATGTTACTCTATTCTTCCTCAGCTATGACCGTATTAAAATACCCAGTCCAACCCACTCACCCAAAAATCAGAACTACGTGTTCTTCCTCTTACCTGTATCGTTGTTAACCACATTGATTGATTTGATCTGAGTTGCCAGGTTTTGCGCGCGTCTACTCACGGACTCTTGCTGGCGTGTAAATATTGATGGCGTCCTCCTCGGCTGAGCTGTAACGTTAGCTAGCTTTCTTAGCGAGCCTCTCTTCATTGAGTGACCGCACGCCTCCCTGCTGCCCAGTGATATATACGAAACGCTAGAGCTGTAAACATTCGTCAACAATTTCTTTAATTTTATAGACCAAACTACTAATTGGTAAGAAATTAATCAACAAGTTAATCGACTATGAAAAGAACGGTTTTCAGTTGCAGCCCTGAAGTACACCCACAAACCGCGTTACGCGCAGAAGGAAGCGTGCATATACTAACTAAGCTAACTAAGCTAGCTAACATTACAGCTCAGCCAAGGAAGACGCCGTAACTACCAAATCTAGTTAGCAACAACGCAGCTCAACCACCATCTTGGACAGCTAGTGTATTATACTTGCTAATGGTTATTTTAGGCAGCGGTAGCGTAGCATAGCATATGTTTATATTGCTATTATTGTGTACTGTTGAAGTATTTGGACAAGTTCTCTTATATTTTCCATGTTTATAAAGCCTGTTTATGATGAATTGAATACAAAAACGAGATGGCAGATACCTATGCATGTGCTACTCAGATCGAGCAGCCACTCGTATCAGGTATTGACAGATGGCATTATTGTTAGCAATCTAAGCCAGCTAACGTTACTGCTCAGCCGAGGAGGACGCCATTAACGTCTGCATCTCAAGTCGTCACAACTTGAGCCTCTTGCCCATGAGCACATGCGATGTTTCCTACTGCGCGGGGTTACAGTTGGTTGGTGTAGGTCGATCGAAAGAAAAATAGTTCCTACGTGAAACACAACAAAAGACCTCTTGGATTATCTTGAGTAACCGGCTCAAGATTTCAAGAAAGAGACATTGTTGGGGAATTTTTCAAATATATACTTATTTTTGGCACTTTGAGCGCAACAGGTCAAGCGCCATCTAGTTCCATTGTGTCTGAGGGAAGACAGACATCTCTACTGCGATATTGCCAAAACTGGGCAACCCGCACCAAAACAATCTAGATGGATAGATAGTGCTACAGGTAAGATGAAGGATATGTATTTTTGCATTTGGGGTGAACTGTCCCTTTAAACCTCTGAAACTGTATGTAGGCACATACAGTATTGATTAACGGAAGAAAGAATGTATCGGCATATGATGAAGAATTAACTGTAAATGAAAAAAAACGACACATGGTCATTGGAGTGACTCAAAACAAAGAAAATACAAGTTTTGCAGACAGTGTTTTATAACCCTGCTTTGGACCAACCAGCACTGAATGTCTGTCTCACCTGTCGCAGACACTTGCATTATTCATTCACCCGTCTCCTTACCTTCATTCACACGCGACTCATCTGCACTGTTGGCCGTCGAGGTCGCACTGAAGATGTTACCTGTCAGCAGTAGAAGCAGGTGATCCCACTCTCATGTGCACAGAGCGTATAATCATCCACTCTAGCACTGTCACACAGCACAGACCTCTGATCGACATTATGAGGTGGGTTTCTGATCCCTGTCTGTAACATTTCTGCTGTATTTCTTCCCTAAAACGACATAATGCACCTTTAATGAGCCAAGAAAAGCAGACACTGGCTTACATTACCTTACAGGAGTTTTAACTTCACCTTGTCAGTCATCAGTATGAGGCCGTATGATGCCAGAAGAGCGGCGTCGTCCAGCTGTGTGATTGAGTGAAAGTGAAATTTAAAGAGTCACATTCTTGAGTCATTTTTCTTGAGGAATGTGTGTGTGTGTGCGCGTGTGTGTGTGCGCTCGCGACAGTGCTGCAAAGGAAACAAATGTGGAATGTTAAGAGGGTGACATCCTTTATGAGAACCACACTTTCCTTTCCGCCATCAATCATTTTTAAAAAGACCGGCCGAAGGTTCAGTGTCGAGAGCTGCGCGAATTCATCTTTTTTTTTTTTGTTTTCTCCAGCAATTGGAGTTTCCAACTGAACAGAACGCCTCTCAGGACATAACTCGATTTTGCTCAGGTGCGTCATACCTCACGCATCTCAGGTTGAGACGGGGAAAAAGCAGTCGGCTGCACGAGGCGTGGTAATGTGCCAGGGATTTTCTCACACCAAATAACTTTGGTTGTAACCTCGACGGAATCCTGACGGGGGAAGACAAACATTGACGTGCGGTAGATTCAGGTCAGATGTGTTATGGGAAACCGTCTGCCTCCATTGTGCTGAAAGTCAGAGGCGTCAAGTAACCAAATAGTAGTTTATTATGTCTGAAAAGAAGTAACCTTTTTCGTCTGTGAAGTGGTCCGCTGAGCTCGAACTGAAGCCCACTGAGGACTTTGTGACTGTGAAGTCAGACCAGCCCATTGTTCCCCAGATGGGAGGTGGGAGGAGGAGTGGACGGGCCTGGGGGTGGGGGGGGGGACCTTGTCTCTTTGTGGTCAGGTCCAATTACTCTAACACCCCGTACCCGCGGTGAGCTGACCCGTGTGGTGATGTCACTCTGTTCCACACATACCAGCACCGGAACAAAACAACGGGCACATTGAAGGGACTCGGGACCCGCTCTGAGCGTGCATTCGTGTATATGGGAACATTAAGTGTTATGCATGGCTGTGTTCAGTTGTTGTGAGCTCGGACAGTAGACAAAGCCCTACTGTAAGGTGGCCAGAGAGAGCGGCAGGGCTTCGGGGATACTGACATCCGTGTCCATTGATATTTTTTTGTTTTTTCTTTTGCTTCTTGCAGCTTTCGTTTCAATATTTGGATGGACATAACTAGCAGGTACTTGCGACGCCAGAGATATTGAAGTGCTCACCTTTTCAACCTGGTTTGAGGTCAGGACGCTGTCAGATTTACAATAATACATGTGAAATATGGCACTTTTTTCCTTTACGTGTTTGGCCTCTAGCTGACCACCTTTGCTAGTGTGAATACAAAGTTGGAGTGTGCATTAGTGCGAGGGTTTCAGAGGGAACTTATAAAGTATTTTTGGATATACTCATCAAACACCAGTAATGTCTCGGGCCCACATCTACTTCAGCTTCTCGCTTGCTGATGTTATTAACACCCTGAACACGTGGTTGAGCTTGTGCGCCAGTCAAGATGGCGTACACACTAAGGCTTTTAGCTTAGCCGCTAAAGTAAAGATTCTGGTAAGTAACTTCTATTCCAATGAAAATGGTATCTCTGGGCTTCTGGAGATTTAGATCATGCCTGAATATCTGTACAGAGCCATTTTATGTTCTTTTGGGTTGTTTATTTTTTCCGTTTTCGAACGAGTCCCCATCTAATTCAGCTGTTTAGGAGAATGCTGCAACGCCGTTTTGCTGTGAAGCTCCAGAAATGTTTTGTGGACTGCAAAGCTTTCCCCATCTTGAGTAGATAATAACTGAATTTTTTATTTATTGGGTGAACTTTTCCTTTAACGAGGATGACCTTAAATGCCAAATGGAAACCAAATGTATTTCAAAATGACATACGGATAATCAGATTTTCCAGAGTCGTTATTGGATACCACAGCTATGTAATACACGACCCCAAAGGAAAACAAATGGCATGATAAGATAATTCTGTTATCACCGTATGATTCCACTGAGAGCTGAATATAGACTGCAGAAACACATAGATGGCCCTTATGTCATAATGATTGATGTAAGATACACACTGATGTGGGCAAGACATGTACGTATACACAATCAATTTCCTCCATACGTGTCAAACACATGGTTATATCATTCAGAGTTCTAGAGTGAATGTGTGAGTGTGCACATGTATACAGTTTGGACTCCTGTGCACTCGTCTTCCTCCTGTGTTTGCGTGGGTCTCTGCATTAAAGTGTACATTTCCCAGGCCTCGCCCCCATCACAGCTAGTCCCTCTATTTGTTGTAACTGTTCTTGATATTTCACACGCGCTGTACGTCCACTGGCATATGTTGACAACCTGCAGACAGCTCCTCGGATCCCGAGGCCTTGACCCCCGGTCTGTCGACAGACGCGACTGGCCAGGGAGTTCCGCCTGCCCCACAGTAACAACACACGAGCCTCACCCCCTTTACGCCGTGATGCATCAGTGACTGTAAACTGCACTCCTGTTTGCTATCATTACCTCAGGTTTCCTTTAAGCGGTAACGGTTTCCTTGCAAAGGAAAATTACACCATTTACTCAGCTCAACTAGTCATAACTTTAATGACTTAGTAAGTGGTTTCAGTTCTGCTTTTAAAAACTTGATCCTCGCTCAAACAGAAAGCAGCCTCGCTGCATTTCCATTGGCAAAAGTTGTGGATGGTACCGATAGAACAACTCCCTTCCATGCTATTATTTCTCGTCTGTTGAGGGTCCATGTAAGCTGAAACGGTACTAAAAGTTCAAGTGAAAACACTGCAGATCAGTGATATGTCTGAAGGAATTGGAGCAACCACAGTCGCAGTCATCTGTGCTTTAATCAAAGATGTCCAAAACTAAACAGCTTCTCAACACCAAGAAAAGTCTCATGTTGTTTTCCAAATGCTGGAAAAGTGACAAGCTTACCTACAAGGGCGCTGCCTGCGATGGAAATGTAAAATAGATCGCGGGTCTCAGTATGGGTTTCAAAGACACACAGCTTTAGAGAGTTTTAGGAACATGACGGATTTCAAGCTGGAGTTTAAGTGGTCCAGCTCATATCTGAGTGGCAAAACTCAACATGTTAAAAACAATAATGTTGCAACCTCCTGTCCTTAAGTTAAATATGGTGTTCCTCAGGGATCAGCACTGGGACCACTGTCTGACGAATCACAGCTTTTGAAATCAGAGAGCCCTGAAGGCTGAATTGTAGCTTTTTGACCAAGACAGACATTTACAAGAATGTCTTTGTTAATCTTGAAAGATTTTTTTTATTTTTTTTTTAAACCTGAATTGTAGCTGCTCACTTTTGCAGTGTGATGTGATCGCAGAGTTACGACACTAAATTTGCAGTATTTTACGCCTGCCGCAAAATGGCGCACAGCTCAAGTGTCATCGCTACTTCCAGACTGACACAGCTGTCATTTTCACGCTCAGCAGCCGTGTTGTGAAAATAGCAAACGTACCTACAGGTTTACCATAAGCACACATTCTGACTTAATGATTCGTTTCGTGCATGCAGGAATGTTACGATAACAAATCGTGGCCACTTTAAGCATCGAAACTAAAGGCTTTAGTTGTGAACTTGACAGGACAGAGGAAACTCTGATGGAGCTTTATTCAGAAAAATATAACTGTCCAAATCTTCACTGTGTGTGTGTGAGGTTCGATGTGTAGAAGACCACAAAGCATTTATTGAAATTAGATCCTGGCTGAGCCTGTCAAGAGATCTAAATAATGGCAGCGGTTCACCGACGGTCCACATTTGCGTCTCTACATCTCTGAAGCTAGCGTGGCGAAAAAAGTGCAATATTTCCCACTGAAATATACCAGACTACAAGTGTAGTATACAAGTATGCATGGAATGAAATGTACAGACGAGCTGTGAATCGCTGGAGACCAATCATGAGTAAAGATGGAGAGCTGATTTTGTTGACTTTGATTAGCAGGTTTGTTGAATCAGCCTGAAATGTGTTTTCATCACACAGACTGAGCTAAACTCTCTCTGCGAGAGTGTGTGTGTTGTGTGTGGTTGTGTGTGTCTGGGTCTGGCTGGCTGTTTGTTTAACACACGCCTTGGCTTAGATTGTAAGTGATCTTGTAACACACGCACACGAGCACACACACACACACACAGAGCTCTGATAGTCTCCTGACCTCCGCAGCCAGCTTGCCACCTGTTCTCGTGTTATTTCTGCCAATATTTCTGTAACTCATTGTTCTCTCAGTTCTTCTCTTTAATTTCCTGCAACCCTCCATCCCCACCCACCATTCCTGAGCATATCCCTCCCCCCCCCTCCCTCCCTTCCTCCCTCCCTCCCTCGTATGTGCTCGAGAGGCTGTAAGACTTGCTGGAGGGAAGAAGTAAATATCACACAGTTATGATTTGAGTTCTGGGGTAATTTCATTTATTTTTCATGTCGCTGTTTAATTTCTAACGGGACATTTCCACTTTCTACATCCCCGCCCTCGTGTCTCCTCTTACACTGGGCTGTGGTAATGAAAGCCGCGTGGATGAGCGAGATCGAAACCCAAACAGTTCTTGTACCAGAGCGTGGGATTGGGGGGGGGTGGATGAATAAATAAACGAAAAATGGAGGGAGGCGTAAAGGACGTCGGGTTGAAAGAGTGTGGGAAACGGGGGGGGAAAGAGAAACAGGCGAGATATGGAGACAAGCGCCTCTATACGTTCTCGTCGTGAAAACAAACAGGCTTCCCCCTCTGTAGTTTTTTTTTTTTTTTTGTGGAAAAAGTTCAGAGGAGCTCCAGCACAGTTTGGCCCGCATCAGCTGCCATCCATCCATGCAGCGGGCGCGCTTGACTCGCTCTTTGTTCGCTTCATGTGCATCCAGCAGACACTTGGCAGAAAAAAGCGGGGCGCTCTCTTCCTACTCTCCGAATGTGTGTGTGTGTGTGCCTGAATGTGTGCCTCTATGGTATTTACATGTGCGATTACCATTTGTTCACAGGTACGAGTGTGCTTGCGTGTGTGTGTGTGTGTGTGTGAGGTGGTCCCACCCAGTCAGTCATGTGTGCGAGCGCAGAACACAAGGCGGTTTGTTCCAAAGGGATCTGCCCCGAACGGGTAAACACCCTCCCCGGAGAGCCTCTCACACACGACCCAGCAGGCCTGTCAGCGCCACTTAACATGACGATCCATCCTCTCCGCGGGATGTGTGTGTGTTTTTTTTCTTTTTTGGATGTTCTCATGTGCACGTGCATGGATGTTTGTCTCCATACGTCTGTGCGCGTCTTGCGTGTACATTCAAAGCACGCTCCGGGCGTGCACACAGACAGACGGGGCCCCGTGTGCAGGCGCGTGAGCCCGCCGTGATTAAGCGATCGATCGCTGCACATTCAGCCGGGCCGAGCAGCGCGCCCCGGGGCCTCATCTGCATGGACATGTGTGGGAATCAAAACAAAGATCAATACTATGTGCTGTGGCACCCCATGAGGCAGACAGAGATGGTGGAGGCACAGGAAGGAAGCGGGTTTTGAAGGCGTTCTAAAGGGACGCTCCACTGACATCGCTTGAATGTCTCAGCTTGGGCCTCTGTGTGTACGAGCTGGGAGCTTGTGGTGTTTGACAGGCAGGGAGGCTCTAAAGCAGTGCATTGTGGGAGGTGTACCTGCTGTTTTTGGAGCCTTACTGTCCTCTTTAAATCTGTCCCTCACAAGCCCGTCTAGCGTTATGGCATCGCAAGACTTAATTGCAGGAGAACTTGATTAAAGTTGAATACGCTGTATACGCCTCTGATTGGTCAGCTCACACACGCCTGAGCCAGCACCGCTCAGTGTGTCTCCGGTCGGCTCCCTCACATGTTCAGCCTCGAGTTGACCTCACCTCTGACGTGAATATAGGCATAAATTATAAGACATAACTTCACCGTGCGAGACGGGCTACGTGGATAGAAGACTGATTCTTCCTCCACTGACCTTCTATGAAGTGCTTATTTAAACTTACAGCATTTCCTTTGTCCAGGACCTCTGCGGCCACCACTCCTGCGACACCCTGGGCATGGCGGACGTCGGCACCATCTGCACTCCGGAGAGAAGCTGCGCCGTCATCGAGGACGACGGCCTTCACGCCGCCTTCACCGTCGCTCACGAGATAGGTAGGCATGGATACGCAGCACACACAACAAGCGCACAAAGACATAAGCACGCCGGGGCTTGCACGTGCCGTCTGTCAGCACATCTCACCTGTTGATTAATATCACGGGGGTAATGTCTGATGTCATGCACCTGATGCGCCTCTGTGCTCGGGTGTTTTCTTTTCCCAATCGCGCTGCATGTGCAAACACGACACATCAGGACCCATCACTTATCTCTCACCTCCTCTCTGTGCCACAGGTCACCTGCTCGGCTTGTCCCACGACGACTCCAAGTTCTGCGAGGAGCGCTTCGGCGTGAACAGCGACAAGCGGCTCATGTCGTCCATCCTCACCTCCATCGACGCCTCCAAACCCTGGAGCCGCTGCACCTCGGCCACCATCACGGACTTCTTCGACGATGGAAACGGTGAGAGTGGGAGAAAAAATAGGGAAAATAAAAGCATGGGAAAAAGAGGGGCTCTTAGTTCTTTTACTAGTGAGAACTTTTCCCAGCCGGTATGAGTTTTATTTCCCTCGGTGTACAAATTGCATCCATGTGAATTTGCTTTACTCCCACAGTACCTGTCACTGAGAGCTGTTTACTAAGAAACAAAGCTTTAATCTCTGCTGCTAAAGAGTTATTTACAATCCTATTAACTTTGTAAAAAAAAAAAATGTAGTTACAGTGCAGCCAAAGACAGATCACTGGCAGGAAATCAAGTTGAGTCATTCTTTGCTTTCCCGTTTCATCAAGTAGTTTCATTCATCACGGCCATAAAGCATCGCCTGTTGACATTTTGCTAAGAAACGGGTTTGGCATTACTCATGTGGAAACAGCATTGTTTCAAACTTGACAGTGCAGCTGCTGCTGCAGCTCCAACACTTCTGGTGACCTTATAGACTAAAATAGATTTTCATACGCCAGTCACCTGCTGAGAGTATTGAGGTAGCAGAGCCGTTCTTTAAAATCCCTCCCTTCTTTTTTCCTGCCACAGCCGAGTGTCTCCTAGATTCTCCTCGCCAGCCCCTGTTGGGCCCCGAGGAGCTCCCGGGGCAGAGCTACGACGCCGTCCGCCAGTGTCGGCTGGCCTTCGGCCCCGAGTACACGGTCTGCCCCGGCATGGACGTGTGCTCTCGGCTGTGGTGCGCCGTGATTCGCCAGGGCCAGATGGTGTGCCTGACCAAGAAGCTGCCGGCGGTGGAGGGAACGCCCTGCGGGAAGGGACGCATCTGCCTGCAGGGGAAGTGCGTGGACAAGACCCGCAAGAGACACTACTCGGTAAGACAGATGGACGGTATGAGAATATAAGGAAGCAACCCAATGGCCAGAAAAATGTTTGCTTCTTCGGGTTAATTTATCTTTTTTATGTTACACGAGGTTTATGGACTGGTTAGGTTTAGGCACAAAAAACACTTGGTTAGGGTTAGGACTCATGGTGGTTTGGGCTCAGATAAGGTTAGAGTACTGGAGAACTGGAAGGGTAGAAAAAGGACAATTTTGCTTTATAAAAAGCTAAAACATTGGGGGCATATTTGCAAGAAGCACAGGTATACCTACTTAAAAAAAAGTGCACTCTTCCCCAAAATTGGCGACAAAATGCACCGAGGACTAAATGCGCCTCAATGGAAAAAGTAAGATGCACCAGTGCAACCAGTGTGAAAAGTTAGTCTGGAACCCTGTGAAAGTCCGCTCATAGGGATTTGAACATAATATGACAAGTCCTGCAGAAACGTCAATATGATATGCGCCTGCTGTATAACCCCGCACCACTGCGACTTGGCCAGGAGCGTGAATCGGAAGACGACGCGGAGGTAGACGGTGAGACAGAAAGAGAGACAAAATCTAAAATAGATTCCTTTTTATAGTTCAAAAACTGGTATTTTAAGCACGCATTGTCCAAATTTGTCTGCGGGAGACAAAGTGCACAGGGCACCTAGGAAAAGAAGAAGTAGAAAGAGCGAGAGACACTTGAAGAGGAAAAATAAGTCACGGATTCTTTATGCGACTTCGCTGTGTGGTCTGTGTTATTTATGCCACTGCTGAACTGTGCTATTTATGCTCTTGGCCTCACTTAAACAGATCTAAATTGAATTTGGCCGTAATGAGTTAAAAGACCAGATCTGTTCTTGGCAGGCTGTCGTCACTGCGGGTGTGTGTGTGTGTGTCTGTTGTGGAGGGAAAGAGAGTGAAAGTCAAAAAGAATGAGAGAGAGAGAGAGAGAAAAAAAGTATTTTCTTTGAGATTATTTGTCACATGACGTTTGATGGGTCTGACTCGATCCTTGGCAGACGACTGCGAGCGTGGATCCGGCCCAAGTCCTGACACGCTTCATTTTCACTGCCTTGTATGACGACCGGTTTACTGCTCGGAGCGACGCTAAGCCCCTCCATTTTAGACCTCAGGACTCTTTAAAACTCCATATATTTCTTGTAGTATGATTGCGGATTAAGTAGCCTTTACTGTGGAAAAGAAAAAAAAGAAAAAAAAAGGCCTCAGCAGTGGAACTAAAATGGAAAAGCCTTTTTCCCAAAAGCTTTGCAGAACTAAATGCTACTGATCCAGTGGTTTTTGTTTTTTTTATCACTGATGACTCATGTAGCACTGGTTGGAAGAAAAACACAAAAATAAGTTTATCACCTGAAGTATTCCATTCAGGCTGTTCCTCAAGGGGAGCATGTGAGCCGTTACGCCACCGATCCAGTCACGCTGTCTTGATAAGGATAGCCTCGTTCCTTTTTCTGTCTTCCGCGCCGCAATTATTGCCACATTTTCTTTATCGCAAACCTCTCTCCAAAGGGCTTTCCCTGTGACACGTGGCTTGGCCGGCAGCCGCTCTGACTCCCAGCACGATGAGCGCTAATTGTCCTCTCTCATCTCCTCCATTCTCCTTCTTTCCTTTCTACTCATCCCTCTCTACTCTCTGATCTCTCCTCCGCTGTCATCTCCCCCCCCCCCCCGCGAACTCCTCATCTCATCTTTCATCTCCCCTCTCCTCTTTGCTCCGCCTCTCCTCGCTCTCCCAGGCGTCCAACCACGGCAGCTGGAGTTCCTGGGGTCCTTGGGGCGCGTGCTCCAGAACGTGCGGAGGCGGGGTGCAGTTCGCCCAGCGCCTGTGCAACAACCCGCCGCCGCGGAACAACGGCCGCTACTGCACGGGCAAGAGAGCCATCTATCGGTCCTGCAGCGTCACACAGTGTCCTCCATCAAGTGAGTGTGACAGCTTGACGTCAGCGCTGATGTTTATTCATCAAACTGAACACAGAGTTTCATTTTTAAACTTTTTCTAATGGAACTTTTCTGCAGATAAGAGTTTCCGGCAGGAGCAGTGCGAGGTGCGCAACGGCCCCCAGACAGATCCTAAAGGGGTGAAGACCTTTGTTGAGTGGGTGCCAAAGTACGCAGGAGTCCTCCCGAAAGATGTGTGCAAGTTGACCTGCAGAGCGAAAGGAACCGGATACTATGTGGTGTTCTCTCAGAGGGTAAGTTCGTTGTCTTCTTTTAAGGGTACGGTGCATTTAATGGAGAGGAAAAAAAACGCAGTACTGATCTCGAAACCCCTTGTCTTCAGGTGGTAGACGGGACCGAATGTCGTCCATACAGCAGCTCGGTGTGCGTGAAAGGGAAATGCGTGCGGACCGGCTGCGACGGCATCATCGGCTCCAAGCTCCAGTTCGACAAGTGCGGCATATGCGGAGGCGACAGCACGGGATGCATACGCGTGGTGGGCAACTTCACCAAGAAGAGGTATGAAAAATGTGAACACCGTGCGCTGTATGTCTTTACATTCCATGCACATATCGGCAGGAGTCTCAGTCCGGTGACGGCAGGTTAGCGCATGCAGAATTTGGAGAAATGTTGAAAGTATTTTTTTTAGGAGATGTCTCACGGGTTTCACAGTGTGATGACATGATAATGCTGCATTCGCTTCATGTGGGCAGAATGGGAAGAACATGAAAAGGCTCCAGAGACAAGGACATGTTTATTGTTCGAAATAACTTGAATGCAACCCACATGGCCTAATCCGTGTAGGTACACCGTTCAGTTAGCTCACGGCACCTCTGCTTCCACTCCTGAGTAACAAGCTAACAGGTCGCTTCAGATTCGTGGTGGTATTAATCCTGCAAGGACTTTCCATGTATGATGTCAAATATATCAACCTCAGCATCTGAATTAGCTAAATTGGCTATATATATTAGCGATATTAGCTTCTATTTTGATCTAAAGCCAAACCAGCTACAAAACAAGCAAGGCAGCTAATATAACTTAGTGGTCCAACAAAAAAAAAGTCCACCTCATCGTTTGAATTAGCTGAACTAGTGGTATAATTGTTCATCTCAGCTCGTATTTCAATTAAAAGCTAATAAACCCTGGAACAAAATTAACAAACCGGGTAATATAATGTTGTCGTCCAAATGCAAGAAGTCAACACCACGACAACACTGTTTTAGGTATTATTCTGACCTCTCTTCTGCTTTATTTCTTGACGAACAGTAAGGGCTACACCGATGTGGTGAAGATCCCTGCAGGCTCCACCCATATCAAGGTTCGTCAGCACAAGGCCAAGGACCAGACCCGCTACACCGCCTACCTGGCCCTTAGACGCCCCAGCAATGAGTACCTCCTAAATGGAAAGTTCATGATCTCCACCTCCGAGACAATCATCCCACTCAACGGTTCTGTGCTCAACTACAGTGGCTGGAGCCAAAGGGATGAATGGCTTCACAGCATGGGTCCTGGGGCCCTTCAAGAAGCCTTGGTGGTCCAGATTCTAGCGACAGATGCTAAAAAGCCCCTGGATGTTCGTTATAGCTTCTTTATGCCTCGCCGGATAGCCCCACAGCAGCCGTCAGCTCCGCTCATCCCAAACCCAAAATCAGTCCCTGTGCAGAGCACTACAACAGTCTCGACCACGACAAGAACCACCACCACCAGTAGCACCACTACAACTGCTCCTCCTGTCCTCCTCGCGAGGCTACCTACAGCCCCAGGTCCCTCCACACCAACACCAGGGCCCCAGTGGGTAACGGGGACCTGGATGACCTGCTCTAGGACTTGTGACACTGGCTGGCAGAGCCGGACAGTGCAGTGTAAGGACCGGGACGGGAAACTGTCCAAGGGCTGCTTGCTGGGTTCCCGCCCCTCTGCCTTCAAACACTGTCTGGTAAAGAAATGTTGAGGCGGCAGGAGAGCAAAAACTGTGTCCGACAAGAAACACTTTGTTGAAAGAACCTTAATCTGTACATTTGATAGAGGTCTCAAGAGCTGGAAGTAGGACTGTGGACCAATGAATTTAGGTCAAAGAACCTTCAACGGGACTGTGAATGTTGGCTGAAAGCGCCTAGAGCAGATACACAGAGACTCAGAGACAGATTGGCATGGATGTGCCTGACTATATGCCAGAGGAATGTCCTGGAATCATAGTGGCTATGCAGAGCACAAGTAGGACGGAGGACAATTTCCGTATGATAATGACAAGCATGGCCCTGGCATAGCTAAGGACTTAATTGCATGTCATTTCCACATGGACAGTAACTGATTGTCTTTACTTCTGTCTCCAGATCCTGGAGGCTTAGTGTGTTGCCCTGTAATGGCATGCGTGTCGTGTTTTTTTTGTTTTGGTTTTTTGTTTTCTATGCTATTCCATGTGTTCTAATCACTGTGGGGATTTGGAAGTGGCACCCCTTTTGTCTTTTGTTGTGTGTGTGTGTGTGTGTGTGTGTGTGTGTGTGTGTGTGTGTGTCCGAGACAAGAGCCCCAACGTTGGGAAGCACTCGTTATTCACCATGTCGTAATTTCTGCCTGTATTGTAGCCCTGTCCCACCACCGTCATGCTACATTCCACAGTCCTGGATTGTGATCCCCAGTACTTGGACATTTCTCTGACTGAATGGCTCGCTAGATGCATGATCTACTCCAAGCGAGAAAAGGTCTTTCAAAAAACGACAAACCACGTAAAGTCGAAGGCTGCACGGGAATATTTTTCGGCGACCAACTTGGGTGCATGTCAGCAGCAGTGCTGTCAGTGGAACTACTGATTGCCAAAGGGTGTATTTGAGTGTGCATTATTACTGAAGAGAACGGTGGTCTCCTTATCTTCCAGGTGCTGAGGAGATTGCCAACCAAAACTCCTCCCTTCATGAGCCGCTAAGTGACCAAAATGTCCAAGTAGCAGGAGATGTACGTACATAGTTTGTTTGACGGTCCTGGATCAGGGCTACCCATATGCCCCGACTATATACGTTTGTGTCTTTAATTGACTTCGAATCACATTTCTGATACTGGTGTTGCTATCAGAACAACCCCAATGGGAGGTTGTCTTTGTGACCAAAACAGATTGATTGTACCCAATCTTTAACTGTTCAGATAATTCTTCTTTCTCAAGCCTTTAAGCAGTTGGGAAGAAATGTCTTCCTAATGAAAATGGTATTGATTGTGCTTAAACTGATAATCAACTGTTCAGTGTAAAAAAAAAAAATGGCTGCATGGTGCGATGGGAGCGTACGGTGGCCTTCAGAGGACAAACTTTTCAACAGTTAAATTGACAAAGGGGCAAAGTAACCACGACACTCCTTAACTTTTATGGAGGTTAATGATGACTCACAGGTTTGGGGCAATGCTTGATTTTTATACGTGTGTGTGTGTGTGTGTGTGTGTGTGTGTGTGTGTGTGTGTGTGTTGTGCGCCAGCACATTCATGTATCCAGGCCTGTGTTGTCAGCACATGCAGTATGTACCCAGGAACATGATGTTTTTCGTCCTCTCCTGCGTCTTGAAGCTTACTTCACTCTCAGTTCCATTTGTATCAATCATTAAGCTGGTGCTGGGAGGTTTACGGTCCTCATTTTTTTGCGTGTGTGTGGGTCAATATCTGTTTGTTTGTCTGTTTATCTGTGTAGGAAGCAATTCTAATATGACAATGTGTGCCCTGGATACTCGCAAAACAACAGCAAGAGAGATACTAATGCAGTCATTAATGTCCTTTTGCAATTCAACTCTCTCTTCATTCTCTTCTCTTTTTTTTCACTCATTCTGTATTTTACTACTTGACATGCCGGATTTAAAAAAAGATTGTTCTAACCTGTTTCCTGATGGGTGCTGTTTGCCACATTACATCAAATCAGACTGTGCCACAGAATGGATTAGTTTAAATGGTCACTTCAATCAAAATACAACCCCCGTATGATGAGTGGTCAAATTTGCAACTCCAGGAAAAATACCTTCTTTGGTCAGAAAATTCACTAACCTCACTGTCTACAATCTCTTTGGAACTACTTCGTTCTAAAAGAAAATGACACTGATTTTGGAAAGGGATGTTATGGTTGGCTTAAAGAAGTTGTTTAACATTTTTGGAAAACAGTTATTTGTTCTTTCACAGACAAAAAAGATGAGAGGATTGATACCACTCTCATGCCTGTCCTTTAAATAACAATTCAGATGCAGGCAATGGTTAGCGTAGCTTAGCATGAAGACATAAAGCAAAGGGAACCAGCTTGCGTGGCTGGGTGAAAAGACTGAAAATACACTTGCCAACACCTCTTAACATAATAGTAACTTATTATTATGGTGGTTAATTACCACCTTGTTTTTTAAACCAAAAGTAAAAAGTGTAAAATTGACTATTTTCCTGTTTACTCTCTTAATGCTAAGCTAACAGGCTACTTGTTCTAGCTTCATGTTGAACAGAAATATTCGAGTGAGGTATCAATCTTCTTGTCTAATTCTCAAGACAGTGAATAGTAATGTTAAATTATTCTTCTAAGTGAATGATCTGCATCACTTTGTACCAATAGGTTTCATTTTAAAATGTGCTTTATGTGTCATTTTGGTGAACTTACCCTTTAAGGTCATCCACCAAAAGTTTTAGAAGGTAGACACTGAACATAAGGTTCAAGACAGAGCTTCTGTTGGAGATAAAATATGAAATATGTTCATATTTGTGTAAACGTGTCCAAAATTTGAAGTACTCTTAAAGACAAAGTGTTACCTCAGCTCTCCTGGGTTAGGGTTAGGTAATCATGCCCCAGCATTACAATGTGACGTTAATTACATATACCTAAAGGACTTAAAATACCTTCCAGCAATTGTGTTTAAATTTCTGGCACCCGTTACATTTTCCTGTGTGGTAAACTTCACCCGTCTGTGCAGGAGAGAACAAAGCATGAGAGAGGCTCTCACAACATACCACTCACAAAGCGTTCTCTTTTTTTCTCCCCTCACACATTTCAGATTTATTTACATTATGTAGACATTTTTGTACAATGACTAGATCGATCATATATTTGTTAGTATTCAACTCATATTTACACCAAAATGTACACACACGAACACACGCCATCGAAAACAATCCATTCACGCAGTATTTCTGTATTTACAGAAAACCCTCTCACACACACACTCCACACACACACACACACAAACACACAACCTACTCTGACTCTTCCAGTGGGGGAAACCCCTCTCGCTGAACGACAGAAACACAGCACTGAACTTGTAATTTATTGTTTGTACAACTGGTATGTGTGAATAAAAAAAACAATGAGATGAGTTTTATTTATTATAGTAATTTTGTATCAAATTACTATTTAACTTAGGAGTATGACTGTGCAGAATCATTCCTTTGTAAGAATATAGTGTTTCTTTTCTAGTCATCAACATGAATATATGTACATAAAATCTATATATTTAAATACCTTTGTGTGTGTTGTTCATTTTGTCACGCCTTCAATGAGTTCGTATTTTACTTGCCTCGCGTGCGTTACAGTCGCTGTCGTCACATGCACACTCGGCAAAGTTGAGGGAGCAAGATCGGATTAACTGTATTCGGGCTATAATCATATAAATGGAGAGAAGAGGACAGAAAACAGGAACAGGAAGATGTGAATGAATTGAGCATATCGAAGATCTAAGATGGATTCATCTTGCAAAAACAGCTTCTATTAAGTCTTCCGGCCTTCTGGGAGAAGCAGTAGTGAAAGAAGTACTCAGACCTACTAAATATACCCCATGACAAATGAGCACAGTATGAAATGTATGCAGCTAGGCTCTTCTAGTCAAAACAAATTAAAATATGTTAGCAGTGTGGGATCATGGGAGTTGCTGTCTTCATTGCTAAACAACCATTTAGCAGATGCTTTTGTCCAAAGCAACTTACAGTAATTTACACATGCACTGATGGCGGTGGCTGCTGACCAGCACATCAGGAGCAGTTTGGGGCTCAGTGTCTTGCCCAAGGACACTTCAGCATGCAGACCAGGGGAATCGAACTAGCAACCTTCTGATAACAAGATGCTGGCTCCGCTGTCATTATTCTGTATCTTATGTTTTGATATCATGCCTTGTGTGTCTCTTCTTCAGTTCTCCTCTGTGCTTCTCTTTCTCTCTCTGTTTTTCCCCTCGTTACCTCACCTGTCCTCTTCCCCCCTCACTCTCCTCACCTGTTCCGGATCCCCTCGTCAGTGTGTCTGTATTTAGTCTTTGTCCTCCCTGCACTCCTTGTCAGTTCATTTTGTGATGTCCACTGTGATTCCGTTAAACTGTCTGTCTCGCCGCGATGTTCTCTAGTGTCTCCTCCTGTGTCTACCCCTTTTGTATGTTTTGCCCATTGCTGATGAAAATATCAATAAAGGTCTATTAGTTTTTAGATATTTTATTGATTATTATTGATGTACTGGGATGTAAGGTATCAGGTAACTGTAATGCAAGCAGCACAATGTTTCTCTACTAAATATTAGTAGAAGTATATGTAGAAGTACTTAAGGGTCAATATAATTTCAGTTGACAGCGTTCAAAATATTTTTCTAAAATCAACATATTGGCAAGAAAAAGCAGTTGATGCATTCTGTCTTGGAGATATCTACTGAAGTTAGCACGCTAACCAGCTAGCCCTGGACTGTCCAGGCTCAAAGCTCTCGCGTTAGCAGTGCGAACAACAACAGTCCCCTGGTCAGTACCGACCGCTAGCTGCTTGGTTAACTCAGCTAACCAGCTAACAGCAGCTATAGTTAGTTACTCTGGTAATTGGCTGCCTCTTTGTTTTGAGTATGAATTTGTTAGGTGGTCAATTCTTACAAATTGCACCTTTTTTAAGAATTGTACTTGGTACAATATACTTTTAGTAAATATACTTGAATGCATTCCACCACTGGCAATGGATATTAAAAGATGTTATAGCAGCAGAAGCATGACTTCTAAATTATGTTCAGAAATACTAACATCATTTTTTGATATCACATTGATTGTAACTTTAATATTTATGATAAATAATCTATAAGAAAATATATTAATTGCAGTATCTGTCATAGTTTGATTTTAAGGGTCAGGGTGGACAACAGGGGTCTTCTCTTCCTCCAGTTTCACCCAGAAGCCTCAGTTAGAAGCTGTCTAAAGGTTATTGGACTTTGTTAGTTACTTTACACTGATAGAGAGTGAGCTTAACTCCACAAACGCTCATACAGTCAGTCCACCCTTTTGATCTTTCTTTAAACATAACACTTTACACAAACACACTCCCCTTGCCGAAAGAGTTGCTATATTCTGCTCATCCGGAGCTAAAATGGTATTAAAAATATACTTTCCAATGTCACTTGTGCATCATCTCCCTAACCTGCAGTGCTGACCCAGGATCTGCGCTCTCAAGCAGAGGCACAATTCTCCACACGGCACATTAGTGAACCAGGGCCGCCCCCTTGTGGAGCCTTGTGCCGCCACGCGCTCCCAAAATGTGATGCTGAGGCGCCGCCTGTCGGATGAACATGTGATTGGTCCATGAAGTCATGGAAAAACATCCACAGCAGTGTTCCTCAACTCATGCCTACCATCTACTGGAACATGACAAAATCACACCAATTCACTTTTTCTGACCTGTTGCTTTTAAGGTGGACTTCCATAATCCGTCCCCTCAGAGGTTGACAAGGGAGGTTCGCTCCACTGAGAGGAAAGTTACTCTACAGTGGAAATCACCATCACTGTTAGATTATTATTACGGTCTTATATTTTGGTCATAATTCTGTCACTATGTGTTTAGTTTCGGGTGTAGGTGATATTCTACCCTTCACAATATTCAAATAAATATTAAAAGATGTATTAACTTCCCTAAATAACCGTTCCAGAACAGTCTGGATTACAGAGAAAAAGTTATTTTTATTTGCCGTGACTGGAGTTTAATTGATTTCTGATGTCTCTGGCTGCACACTTGATAATAGCATTCCAGTCTTGCCAGTTATTTTTAATGAAACTCCAGCGTAAACTCTTCCTGTCTTCTGGAGAGGGGGATCAGCCCGGGCGGGCGGGGGGAGACGCCGGAGGACAGGGGCTCTGCCCGCCTTGATGTGCGCGCAGAGGCGAGCGCGACGGAGCGCCCGCTCCACCTTAAGACCTCGGCGGCCCCTCTCTGCTCCCTCTCCCCGGGGAGCGGAGCTGCGGAACCCGGCCACGGCGCACCACAGCCGGCTTGGCACGGGGAAGGTGAGTACGGCTCCCGGAGCCTCGGCCAGCACGATATGGTTACCATTCCCGACCCGCTGCCATCTCCCTTCTCCAGTTGCACTGACACTACAACACGGCTCCACATCAGCCCCTGCTGCCTGTCAGCCTGATTTATGTTGGATCAGGAATGAGCTTAATAAGCGCTTTGCCTCTCATTAATAAAGTTAGAAAGTAGAACAACTGTGAATAAATACATACACTCACGGCACATGTAAGAAATCTTTGAGACTATATGAAAAATATGAAAATACTCAGTTATCATTTATGTAGGTTGTGTGTGTGTGTGTGTGTGTGTGTGTGTGTGTGTGTGTGTGTGTGTGTGTAGCTCACATCTTGTGACACACAAACAGAGTTTGAAGAAGACCTCGTTTTCTCTGCCCAAGGCTTTCTTTCCTCCACAATGATTGATTATTATCGAGACGCTCCAGATCACTGGTGCGTTCTCGTTGCGCACGGGATTTGGCCCGGCTCACATCAAAGGGCCCTCAGGAAAGGGGTGGTCCCGAGGCAGGGGGATATAAAGGAGGCACCGGCTGTGTTCAGACTGCAAGGCAAGAGCAGAGAACAGACTAAACGGGCCAGCAGAGGACAAACCTGCCCCCTGAACTCAAAGACAGAGCTAGAAACTGAGACATCTGCTGAGCTTTGGAGAGAAGGAGACCTGTTGGAATTTACTGCCGAGAACCAGCTTTTAATTTCATTTCATGAAATGACCTTTTTTGCAGCAAGTCAGACCTGCACATAACTTTGAATGAGTTTTGCACTGGATTTGATCCTTTTTTAGATTTTTTATGCGCGTGCGTAATTTTGGGGACAGTTGTGTGGAAGTTGAAAGACTTGGGGTTTGTAGCTTATAGTGGAAAACCTTTTAAAGGATTTACTTGCTTCCTCGTAGAGACTTTATTATCAATTTATATTTCCACTTGTCGGATTTCAGTTATATGATGATGTTTTTACAAGTTTCCATTGGTGTGATCGCCGCTCTGTGCGTCGGCATGGCGCACAGCGCCTGGGAGGAGAGCACCGTGGTGCCGGTCAGACTAGACCCGTCGTCCCGGTCAGAGAGCGAATCCGAACCGTGGCGGACTCTCTCCCCTGAGGAGAAGGAGAAGGAGGCGGAGATGAGGGTGTACCGGTTGGACGTATTTGGCAAAGAGCTGGTCTTGCAACTAGAGCCTGACCAGACTTTCTTGGCACCAGGTTTTGTCTTCCACATTGTGGGGAATCCCGAATCCGAACCGACGCAGGAACCCAAGACCGGAGCCGAACCGGGGTGTTTCTTCTCCGGCAAGGTGAACGGAGAGGAGCACTCTGCCGCTGCGCTCAACCTGTGCCAAGGACTCAGGGGCGGATTCTACTATCTGGGTGAAGAGTATTTTATTCAGCCCCTTAACTCCAGTGACTTCCTCGGCACCGAGGAGGATGTCCACTCAATCCGCCGGAGAGGTCGGGCAGCTTTGGCAGAGGAGGGGAGCTCCAAGTGCGGGGTTAACGAGGACGAGGAGAGGGTGCCAACGAATCTGGAGAAAGAGGCCGGGCAGGGAGCCGCTGACGCAGAGCAGACAGGTAAGACTGGAGAAACACATATGCGCATTTCTCACACTAGCGCTCCAAAAAAAAAAAAGAAAGAAAAGGCTGAACTTAAAATGTCCGATCAGAAACTTTTAAATTGACAAAAGAAACAGAAAAGGTTATTTATTTGTTATAAAATGTACTAAGCTTTTCTATAGATGAATACAAACAAGAAAATTACTTCTAAATAAATCACGGGCTATAGTGAATATGCAGACCAAACTCCTGTCAGCTGGAGTTGTGCGTGCGCCAGAGCGCACAGCATGCGCAATGAACTGCCTTTCTTGACAGCGCCTCTTTGCGCTACCAGAGATGAGGAAGGGAGGGGAGGAGAGCAGAGAGAGAGGGGAAAACTTCTTCAGGGGGAAAGAGGAGGAGGAGGAGGAGGAGTGACGGAGGAAGGGGAGTGGAGCAGCGGGGTTGGGACCAGCCAGAGCCCGGCAGCGCTGAGACGTGTAAACTCGCCTCCTGGTACAACTCGCACCGGCAGACATTTTTCCCCAGAAAGGATTTTCTCCCGTCGCCCTCTATGACTCGCATAATTTTCCACCAGAAAAGGTCATTGCAGGAATGTGGACCCTGAGGAGGAGGAGCCGCCGGTGGTGTGAGGCTGAGTCACAGCCAGGCTCCTCCAGGCACATCCGGAGCTCTTTTTGGAGCCTGAAATAACAAAAACTAGCCTTTGTATCTGCTATTTAGAGCACTGGCAGAGCTTTCCAGTAGACAGAAAGATAAAAAAAATATGAACCATTTCTATTAAATGCTCCAAAAGTTGCAATAGAACCAGAACTGAAACCTGATATCTGCATAACCCGTGAACCTACTTTGGTCTGACCTCCTCTCTCTGCTCTCCCTTCAGCCCACCACAGGACCAGGCGTTTCGTTTCCACCCCTCGCTACCTGGAGATCATGCTGGTAGCTGACCAGTCCATGGCTGAGTTCCACGGTGCCGGGCTCAAACCCTACCTCTTGACCATCATGGCAGTGGCTTCCCGCCTCTACCGCCACCCAAGCATCCACAACTCCATCAGCCTGGCAGTGGTGAAGCTGCTGGTGGTGTACGAGGAGGAACGAGGCCCTCAGGTGTCATCTAACGCTGCCATGACCCTCCGCAACTTCTGCCAGTGGCAGCGGCAGCACAACCCACCGAGCGACCGCCACCCTGAGCATTATGACACCGCTGTGCTCTTCACCAGGACGGTAAGTTGGAGTGGAAGAAGAGGAAGTTTGTTAGGGATGGAAAAAGAGGAAGAGAAGCAGCATTCAAGAGTAGTCAAATATTAACTTTATTCTCTCGCTTCCTGTATAGGACCTGTGTGGTGCCCACTCATGTGACACTCTGGGCATGGCTGATGTTGGCACAGTGTGTGACCCTGACAGAAGCTGCTCTATTATCGAGGATGATGGGCTGCAAGCAGCATTTACTGTGGCACATGAACTGGGTAAGAAGAAAAAGATCCATGTTCCTGTGTGTAATAAACCTTTGAAATGCATTTCATATGTCACTTGGATTAGAGGTGTTCAAAAAACTCTTTTTCATCTTTGTCCTGCAGGCCACGTCTTCAACATGCCTCATGATGATGCCCAGCTGTGCTCCGGAGTCAACGGTGCCCACTGGGGCTCCCACATGATGGCCTCCACCCTGTCCAACCTGGACCAGCAGCAGCCGTGGTCCCCGTGCTCCGCCCTCATGGTCACCACCTTCCTGGACAATGGCCATGGTCAGTGCCTGCTGGATAAACCGGTCAAACCTCAGCAACTGCCCCAGCCGCTGCCCGGGACGGTCTATGACGCTGACCATCAGTGTCGGCTGACCTTTGGCGAGGACTCCCAGCACTGCCCGGATCTGAGCACCACGTGTGCAGCTCTGTGGTGCACTGTGACTACATCCAACGGTTTGCTGGTGTGCCAGACCAAGAATTTTCCCTGGGCTGATGGAACATCATGCGGACACGACAGCTACTGCCTGGCTGGACAGTGTCTCACCAAGAACCAAGCAGCCAAACACCAGGTGGGAACGAGACCCAACCCAATTACACTTCAAAACACCCCAAAATATGCATAAATATAAATTAGTTAAAATATTGCAGCATGATTCACAGCTAAAATGTCTTGTGCCTGTTCTATTTAGCCCGCATATTTAACTCAAACCCAGTTCAAATTTATAACTGTCATGTCTCCTGTGCTTTCAGACTCCTGTAAATGGTGGCTGGGGAGTGTGGGGTCCCTGGGGTGACTGCTCTAGGACCTGTGGTGGAGGAGTGCAGTATTCATTTCGTTCCTGTGATAACCCTTTGCCTAAAAACGGGGGCAAGTACTGTGAGGGCAAGAGGATCCAGTATCGCTCCTGTAACACTGAGACCTGCCCTGATACTAATGGTAAGAGATATTTGTTTAGAAAAAACGTATCTTACATATAATTTGAGAAATGTTCTGAACACTTTCTTGGAAGTCTATTTAGCTTGAGTCTAAACGTCAGGTTTTGATGTGCCTTGCACATTAGTGTGAATGTTAGCGATGTCGGTCAGGCTGACCAAGCAGTAAATCTGACCTCTCTGTCTCTCTTTCTCAGGCCTGTCATTCCGTGAGGAACAGTGCCTGGCCCACAACGATATGTCAGCCCAAGTGTCGCTGGGTTCTGGCGAGGGTGTCGAGTGGGTGCCCAAGTATGCTGGAGTTTCACCCAAAGACCGCTGCAAGCTGGTCTGCCGGGCCAAGGGGACTGGATACTTCTTTGTCCTCAAATCCAAGGTGAGAGTTGCTAGATGCTAGATTTTATTAAAAAACTCTTCTTATTACTTTGTTTTAGAATTGTGTTAAAACACTCTGGGGTCTTATCTTATCTCATAGCAGTCCTCTTACATGTGTAGGCCTGCAAGTTAAAGGATCAGTTATTGTAATTTCTTTCAGTCCCTAGGCCACAGTCTTGCTGGGAGAAAGACTTTTACTTCTTTACTCTTTGACTCAGACTCTTATGTAACAACTTTACTAGACATAAATCTAAAATTCCATTTGTGTCTCTCTGCTGCCCCCAGGTGGCCGACGGTACACCCTGCAGCCCAGACTCCACCACAGTGTGTGTTCAAGGCCAGTGTGTCAAGGCTGGATGTGATCGTATTATCGGCTCTAGCCGGCGCTTTGATAAGTGCGGTGTGTGCGGTGGAGATGGCTCTACCTGCAAGAAAGTGTCTGGCTCTCTGGAGCGTGCCAGGTAAACATCTAACAGCCTTTTTGTTAACATTTTCTCGAACCTCATTACATGTATGTCAAAATAATTGTAATGGCTGAGTCTGACCTCTGTCTGTTTCTGTTTCAGGCCTGGGTACCAGGATGTTGTAACTATTCCTGCTGGTGCCACCCATGTGGATGTCAAGCAACGTGCCCCAGGCAATGGTCGTCATGATAACAGCTACTTGGCAGTGCGTCGCCAGGATGGAAGCTATCTGTTAAACGGTGAATACAAACTGATGACCATGGAAACCGACATCGCCTTGCGAGGGGCACTATTGCGATACAGCGGCTCCTCTGCCACCCTGGAGCGCATCCGGAGCTTTGCCCCACTCCCTGAGCCCCTCACCATCCAGGTGCTTTCTGTTGGGGAAGCCCCAAGGCCCCGGGTAAAGTACAGCTACTTTGCACCCAGACCCAACAATGCTGCTTCAGGATCCTTAAGTAACGGAGGCCGCCGCCAGTCTATCAATGCCATCCGAGAGGTGGGTGGAGCTGAGTGGACCCTGAGGGAGTGGGGGCCATGCTCCCAGACCTGTGGAGGGGGTACGCAGCAGAGAGAAGTGGTCTGTCTAGATCCCCAGGGCCGTCCCTCCAGAGATTGCCCAGAGGAGCTGCGCCCCTTGGCCTCCAGATCCTGCGCCACCCAGTCTTGTCCCTCCTGGCTTCTCGGAGAATGGTCCTTATGCTCCAAAACCTGTGGCCGAGGCTTCCGCAAACGCCAACTGCGCTGCATCGGCCACGATGGGCGCACCCTAACCCATGACAGCTGTGACCCCAAAGACCGGCCGCGACCCCTGCTGGAACTGTGCAATCAGGCTGCCTGTTAAGGACTGCTTCCACAATCTAACCTCCTTTGATACAGCCAGCTTTCAGAAAGACTTTAGATAAAGACTCTGATCTTCATTGCCTCTTTTTCTCCCATGGACAAGCGGAGGCTGATGAATGTTTACATCCAGAGCAAGATCGCTGCGAAAAAGGTCTTCTGACAGTCCCACATGTCAATGGGTCCACAGTGACTGTGGCTGTAAAGGCCAATTTTTACCCATTCCCTCCATCCATCTTGAGGCCAGACGCTGGACCACAGTGTCACTGCCACCAAGTTGCAGCAATAAAGACTGATAGCAGCTTGCTGCCTGTCTGGCACATTTTGCCTCCCACTAGGGGAAGAAAGCATGGACATTCCTGATTTCCGAGAGGAGCGTGCTGCTTACCGTGCCAATGTCATGCTTTTGTGTGTGTGAGTGTGAGACTGTGTGTGTCAATTTTTTTTAATGCATGTATATGATGTTTGTCCAAGCTGGGCTGGACCAACACTTAAGGGTTGGGGTGGGGGAGGTTATCGCAGAGTATATAAAGAAACAAATGAAAGAGAATAGCTCAAATTCTACTTGCTCACCCCATCAGGTATGGAAAATAACATAGCTTATAGTCAGAGTGTTTATGTTAAAACTTGCCAGTCTACGTTTATTTATCACAAACCTGTAGCACTTCATCTTTGTTTTTGCCAGCGGCACATTGTAACACCCAGATGTCTCTAAATGCCTCAGTACACAGTACTTTATCCTTTAGCCATATCTTGCCCTCATCTACACAACCTTCAATGAGGGAACTCTTCAAAGACCAAAGAGGAGTGTGAGAGTGTGCGAGTGCATGTGCGAGTGTGTGTGTGCGTGTGTGGAGACCTAAAGAGGGACTTGTCTCCTGCTACTACTTCATAAGTAAGTCTCTCCTGCCTTCTGCGAAGGCACTTTGTTTTTTTCTATCAAGTCTTTTCCTTTTGTACAGAATATCCAAACATTATTTATTTTTGTACAGCCTGTTAAATATAATCATGTGGCTTTTTTTTAAATATTATTTTTTATTTGTTATTGAGATCACAGAAGGGAGTAGAATATATAGAGTATTTATACAGTGTTATATTGATATATATATATATATGGTCCTAGGTTCATGAATAAAGTATCACATTGACTTGTGCAGCTAATGTCTCCAGAGTGGTTTGTCTGTTTGATGGTGCAATGTGCAGTTATTTGCGCGCACGCACACACACACACACACACACACACACACCCTTTAAATCCTTTATGTGAATCCACCAATTGCATCAACAGTGTCTACAGGACTTGAATACTTACAGACGCCTGACATATTCTTTGACCCTCTAAGGGAAATAATGGACGCCGCCTACGCCAAACAAATTTCACCATCTGTCTTTGGTAAGAAATCCAGTCATAACCCACTGAAATTTTGTTTGTGAACATGTCCAGGGCTGCCAAATATCAGTACCACTAATCTACATTCACATATTGAGCCAACTTTGTCAACAGGAACTGGTTCTTGATCGTTTTATCAGAAAAAGCTTATCTCTGACTGACACTTTTCTTCTGCCTTTATCCAGACAATCAATCAACGCCAGGAGTGTATGATATGTTATAGACCAGGTCATGAGAACCATTAAACAATCCATATACCACATAGGAGTGTTTGTGCATGATATCGTCTCTTGGTAGCGACTCTCTGACAGCACGATGTCACAATGAGGATAATGATTTCTAGTGCACAATGTACTTCTCAGGCAGCACCTGTAGTATGGCTTTCACAGTAAAGCAGTGAATGGCTTCAGCTACAGCTGCACTTCTAATGAGACACCGTGGTGAACAACGTTAAGAGGCCCACTCACATATAGCCACACTTTCGTCTTTTCATACTTGTGAAGACCCTCATTAAGAAAATGCATTCACCAGCCCCTACCCTTAACTCTTAACCATCATACTAAAATGCCCACCAATCCTTACCATACGACTAATGTACAATGAATAACCTAACCTTAACCATAGGATCATGATCGAAACATACTTTTAATTAGTGAGGACATAATCAGCACAGAGCACAGATATTTTCCTAAAAAACAGGCATGAAATAAAGTCCCTGTTCTTGTCTCTTGTAAATCCTCTGGTTGCCATTAAATAAATAAAAAAATAAACAGTCAAGACAGGCCGAAATGTCCTCACAATGTAGACATGTTCTCACAAAGATGGTATAAAAGTGGTCCTCTGAAAGACAAGCCCACATACACATGAAGACAAAAATTATGAGGGATCTTTTTAGTTTTTAAAATTTCAGTGAGTTTAGGGGACACCATTTGAAAGCTTAGCACACTTTTGGAGTGATGTGGTGCACCTACCAAAAATGTAAACACAGGTTTTAATGTGTGTGTGTGTGTGTGTGTGTGTGTGTGTGTGTTTGTACGTGTTTAATTAAGGTTTCATCCACTAGATGGGAGTATTTCAGTATGTCATACAGTTTGGATGCCCAATCCCTCCACAACTTCTCAACATTTCATGAAAAAGGCACACTAGTCAGAGCTGTATCAAACTGCTAGAGGGTAAAACTGAACTCGCAGGCTCAGTGTCACTTTTTTCAGGGCCCCCATAGCGTTTCAGGGTTATATTTTGTTAGTTTGTAAACCAGCCCTGAGTCTAAAATGTATTTTTTGCTAGTATGTTGTGCATCCTGCTTCACAGCAATGTTCGTATGGACTGTGAATCTAATGAGCTACATTTTACCCTCAGGTTCTTCAATATTTGAGCTGACATCACGTAGAAATACAACATTTTGACACTAGTTAGACTGTGATTTCTACCTAAATGCATCACTGCTTCTCTTTGATAGTTTGGTAACTTCGTTTCAAATTCCCTGTGGTCGGGCATCTTCCCTGAACTCTCTGGACCCCAGCTGGGACTGGAAAAATATCTCAGCACCGTCACCAAAAGAGCTGAAGCCTGTGCGGCACTTCCTGTCGGGCACCGAGGAAGATGATCTCCCGTCTTGTTGGCTCCCACTGCAGCACAAAGGAAATCATTATCCCGTAATTACAGATGGTTACAAAGAAGATTGGCCATCTCTGTAATCTGCGTAATAGCATAATGTGTCGGCAGACTCTGTAAATCTAAACAACTGCTGTAGGCGCGAATGTAGGCTATACCGCGTTTTTTGTTTTGTTTTTAACATTCGACAAAGAAAAGCACACAATAGGTGAGGAAAATGTCATCATTAATATGTGCGCCTAATTGCATGCAGACCTTTTTTACCTGCTTGCGTGTCCACGTCTCAGCGTCACAACGGTTACCGCTCAAAAGGAACATCTGGAAGGCATTATGAATCATCACTGCTCAATGTGGGTGGCATTTCCTGAGACGGAATTATCTTCCTCCTTTTGCCACCCTTGGTTTCCCATAAAAGTTTGTTTGAATTGTGGCAAATTTGATCCAGTTTTTCAAACTCCACAAGAAGCAGTAATGTGTTTGAAAAGGTCTAAATACCATTGTGACCAAAAGCTTCAATGTGTTTGTGCAATAAATGTCCAGGCAAATTATCGATCATGCCTCCGTGCATATGTATAATCTACTGATAAAATGTCATTCTTAAATCAGTTTCAGAAAGGTAATTAAGCTCTTTAAATATCAGTTTTATGATGGTAGTTAAGTCCCTGCATGTTAACGCAAGTCGCCTTTTTGATCCAGTATTTCCCAGAACAGAGGGAGGTGTGTGGGGGGTTGGTGGTCTGCTGCGGCCCTTTCTCTCCATAGGTGCAAGGGTATCCTATCTATGGAAGCCCACTTCTGCCAATGTGACGAAAAAAAAATTAAATAAAGATCCTGTGAGGCATTATGTTTTCAAAATAATTACCAAGTTTAATCACTAAATTATTACTCAGCATTTCTTAACAATTACTGGGCATCTAAAATAATAAGTTAGCATCTTAACATAATAACATAGTGTCTAAAAATATGGCACAGTATCCCAAAATAATGTCGCAGTATCTGAAAAAATATTTAGACAATTTTTATGATTAAGTATTTAAAAACATTTAGTTGGTATCTAGAAATAACTACGTAGTTTCTTGACATAATAAGTTAGTATCTCAACATAATTATTAAGTATCTCAAAGTAAGCACACGAGTCCATGACAAATTTCCCTACGGAGACAATAAAGTATATCGCTTCGTATATAATGACATCTCAAAATAATTCATCCGTATCACTCAATAATTAAGTATTTCAAAATATTCCGTTTGTATCTAAATGAAGACAATTAGTATCTCAAAATAATGACTTAGCATAGTGAAATACTGACTTAGTGTCTTAAAAATAATTACTTCTTATCCTAAAATAATGAGTTTGTATTTCAAATCTCATATATAACCAAGGCAGTGGCAGTAGTCTATCACTTTTTGCCCAGTTTGAAACCTGGCCAAGGTTGTGAAAGCATCAGTTTCAAAGCTTTATTTATTCATTTACTTTAGATTTTGTCTTCTCACTATATTGCCCCTTCATTGCCCTTTTTGCTCCACTTGCTGTTGGGTATGGCCCTCTAGGTTGGAAGTTAGATTATTTTTCTACGCCCCTCCTCGCCAGAGATCTTTGCGACAAGGAAACAACAAAGACCCTCTCCAGTCTTATCAGGCGTGTGTCCTGTTATTTCACATAGGCTAAAAGTTGTGTGTTGCATTAGTTAATGGGTTGATGTTTTCGGGTTACCAGATCTCTGACATAAGGGCTCCGGGAAACACTGAACCAAACAAGAAATTCATGTTGTTTTGGATCCTGAAAATAGAACTGAGTCACATACAGGTCATTTCAGTCTGACTCCTCTTTCATCTCAGTAAAGTTCCTGATATGACGGCAGCATGCAGAGCAGGGGCCTGCACATGGGAAGAAATGTGCAGTAAGTATGGTGATTCAGCCTTCAAAGTAAAAGCATCAAGTAACTTCACTTGATATGACCATTACTAAACCTAAATAACTCACCAAAAAAACTTGGTGAGTCCTACCTCCATTTCAGCAGAGGTCTTTGGACTATCTTGAGTGACCACATCATGAGTACATCATCAAGTATTTTTCTTGGCACGTTAAGCACCACAAGCAAAGTGGCACCCAGTTCCATTATATTTGAGAGAACACAGACATCTCGGCGGCCGACATCTCCAAAACTCTGTTGGGTCTGCTGGTGACCATCTGTGGCACTAGTTTTTCCCAGTACTTCCCGCACGGTTGGCACTGGCCCGGCCCCTTTTCGGTGGGGTTTCAGCTGACTAAGCATGTTGAATTTGAAGCCCAGGATCTGTTCAGCTGATCAGCTCAGTCAATCAGTGCACAGGAAGAGAAAGGGAAAATGAAAGGGAAAGCCCCTTGAGCAAGTCACTGAGACATCTCTGCGGTTGATAATTTCAAAACCCGGCGACTCACACCAAACACAATCTAGGTGGATACATAACCATAGTGAAGAGGGAAAAGATTTATTATTGATTTGGGGTGAACTGTCCCCTCGATTTGCCACATTGAGAACATTATCAAGGAATCAATAGGCATACATGTATGTAATACTTTAAAATTCAAAAATGAAGTGAAGTTTGATTTTAATAATGAAAACTTTTTTTTTAATCATGTCAAAGGTGCACTATGTAGTTTGGGGGATTTTAATCTGTCTTTCTCTCATTCTCTCTCCCCCACTCTCTCTGTCTCTCTCTCCCCCTCCCTGTCTATCTCTCTTTCTGTCTCTCTCCCCCTCTCTCTCCCCCTCTCTATGTCTCTCTCTCCCACTTTCTGTCTCCCCCTCTCCTCTCTATGCCTCTCTCTCCCCTCCCAGTCTTCCTCTCTATCTCTGTCTCCCCCACTCACTCTCTCTCTCTTTCTGTCTCTCCCCACTCTTCCTCTGTCTATCTCTCTCTTCCCCCCCCCCACTCTCTCACTCCATGTATCTCGCTTTCTCCCTCTCTCACCCCCTCAGAGTAAACTCTAGGGTAATCCGAGCAGTCGGGGGATGGGAGGGGAGAAGAAGGCAGGGGGAGGAGGGGAGGAGAGAAGAGGAGGGGAATAAAGAGCCCAGCGGGCAGGCGGAGGTGTGGGAACAGGACGACACAGCAGCTCGGAGGACGCTCACACGTGGAGGAACACCCGGAGCTCCACCGCCGCGGACGGACATGTGAAGACGAGCCGAAGTCACGGCGACCTGTTGGCGGTGTTCACTTGTGGGCCTGGAGGAGGAGGAGGGGTGGAGGAGGTCACAGCAATGCTCCTGGAAGAAGAGCCGAGGAGGTGACTTGCCACAGCCCCGGGAGAAGGAGCGCTGTCTGCCGCCTTCCGTCACCGAGGAAGCGCACACGAGCAGCGGGGAGAGAGGGCGCGCAGGGGACGGCAGGCTCATGGAGACCCTGCGGAGGGGGAGGTGGAGGACGCAGGCGGTGAGGAGCTCACTGCTGCTGTGTTTACTCACCGGTGAGTTCTCCGTTCGATCGGTCTGAACAGCCCATGTCCATTATTTACCACACAGGCATGTTTTATTACTGATGTGACTCATGCAGCCTCAGGGAAGTGTGTGTGTGTGTGTGGGGGGGGGGGGGGAGTAACCCACAGAAAAGTCAAGAAACTCCTTAAAAAGTCAGTGATGTGTGATGTTTAATGTCTTGGCATTTTGGGAATCAGTTTGAAAATCCTCCAAGTTGCTGCAAACTTTTTTTTAAAAAAGTGAATTTTCTGAATCAAGTTTGTGGTATGGTCCTGTGGAGGGGGGGTGGACAGGGTGGTGTGTGAGAGAGAAAAAAGGGAGTGGGTGGGGGTGAAGGACGTGGTGCCATTGTCTCCGGGCGTGTGGAGAGACAGGAGCCAGGACCTCCGAGGGACCACCCAGACAGACGGAGCAACACCACCACCAGTCTGCCTCCTTGTAGGCATTTACATGGGGGGGCTGACGTGCAGGGGTGTAGTGTTAAACGTCCAGCTCAACGGGCGGGTCCACTCTGACCTCCATCGTACAGGAAACATCCATCAGAGCTTGCTTTGACCTCAAAAGAAATGTGTTTTCTCTCTTTTTAAAGTACAGAGAAAATGTGTGCACACTCACTTTTCTCTGCTTTCTACAGACTTTTTGGAAAATCACTTGTTTTCTGTGCTCAGTTTCCAACCATTTATGTTGACCCTCTGTCTGGAAATGTGCACATACGCCTCCAGGCACACATAATTTTGAGTGTGTGTGTGTGTATGTGTGTGCGCGTGTGTGTGTTTGACTGCTGACAGAAAGCAGATCCTCAGCAAACACACACGTATGCACCGAGCTGGCTTTCTTTGCAGTGCGTCCCTCCATTTGAAGCGCGTGTTGACGCTCTCCAGATTGTGAAACGACTCCAAATATTGTCAGCTCACAGGGTGGTGGAGGTGGGGGGGGGGGGGGGGGGGGAGAAGCCTTCCAGTGTGTAGAAAAGGCTCATGTCGTGGCAGCAGGTTGAGACGAGTACACAGAGGAGCGCAGCTGTGTGTACAGTGATTTTGTTCCTTTTTTAAATATGGCTGAGCAGAGACGAGGTGGGGGTTTGTGTAATGAACCACATTAATCACACACACAAAAGCGTGTAATGGATCCAGGCTGCCCGCGGCAGGAATAAGCATGTTGCGTGTGAAACGGTCGTGCTGGTGCATGAGTGGTAAAAAATGATGGCCCTTGGAGTCGTGTTCCTCTGACCCCCCCCCCCCCCCCCCCCCCCCACGCAAAACACACACCAGTCGTTCTGTCTCCTGCTTTAATGACCTCCCACTCGAAGAAGTAATTAATTCAGTTGTTGCATCACTGTGGCACACGATTCCGCAGCAAACTTGCACAGTTTTCACGCTCTCCGTCTCTGGGCAAGATTTTAAAGCAACATCCGTCGGCCTCCTAAAACACCAGATACACCGGAACTACAGTTCCCAGAGTGCAATGCTGCCTGGTAATTGCATCGACCTTTAACTGTATAAAATATGAATGGAGCTTCCGGGTCTGAAAAGTGAAGTAGACACTGGCGTCCCTTTTTTTAATTCTTAATTTTTTCAAATGGCCATATTAAGGGGCTACTCTATTGGTTGCAAAAAAAAGTCTGATTGTAGTTAAGCTTATGAGAAAATGACCCTACTTTTTACTTGATTAATCGTCTCAGTAAACCTTCTCTCGGTGAGTTTGTGGTCTCAATCTCTAGTTACAAGTCTTCTTCAATACAGCATGATGGTCATTTTGTAGATTATGGTCCCAATTTAGAGTAAAGTGAGACACTAATGCAGGGTATGCTATAGGGTGTTGCTACCTTGTGATGGTCAGTATCCTCCTCAGCCCCACCCTCTTGTCAATATACGGTCGATTCTGGCTCAAAAAAAAGATGGTGACAACCACATTTCCACAACCAAGAAAGTTTCAAAATGGTGGATGACAAACCATTGGGTGACTTCGAGGTAGGTTTTCCAAGCTCTTCCAGTCTCCACCAAAATCCCACAACTTGTTCCAGGTCTGTCTGCCAAGTTCTATCCAGATCCCATCATCAAACCATCCTTACAACAGGACAAACTAATCAACACATGGACACAAACTTTCATTTAAAAAAAAAAAAAAAAAAAAAGCAGCTATGATGTCAGCAAATTCCAGCAAGCAACCCGGACGACTTAATACGGTCCAAGCTCATCAATAACGCCACGCTATCGTGTGGAAATTACACATTTTTCAGGCTGTGACAAACGCTCGTCCGTCATAATCAGCCAGTTCGCAGCCTACGGCGTTGGATTCAGCTGCTCGGCCATGTGTGCTGACTCGCTGTCAGCCAGGATGCGGAAAAATAAATCAAGCACGTCTGCTATTAACTCGGCTTTTACACGGCAACAGTTGGTTGTCGCCATGTAATCTGGTATTGTATAATATGTTATATTTGAGCAGGAGTCCGCTCTCTGAGTCCGTTTGTACTTGTGAATTAAAGAAAGGATCAAATCGCCACAAACAGGACTTCAGAAGTCTTCACAAACTTCTGCTTGAAAGACAATTAGGAAGCGTCCTGCCACTTCTTTAAATCTCCCAGTGGTTTCATTTTGGCTCCTGATTAAAATGTCCTAGTACAGACCCGCAGGGGTGACTCCGTTTATTGGATCAGAACCCCAGGTCTCTGTTCAAGTTCGCCGCGGAGATCTTTTTCGTTAACTTCATTTCCCCCGACGCTCCACAGGTATTGATTTGCTTCTTTTTTTAAAACCCGGCGAGTGCTTCTCAAGTTCTCCGAGCTCATAATAAATCGACTGTCTTCGTGCCTTTAAATCAGCCTTTTGAAGGTATAAATAGAGGCTGCCGGTTGAGGGATGTGTGCTTTGAGGTTCGTTCATGAAAGGCTTCATTATAGCTTTCAAGGTATTTTGAAAGGGACGGTTAAAAAAAAAAAAGTTCCCCAGATAACGAAACGTGACTTCATAGTTTCTTTGAAGGGCTTCTTTATGTATAAGTGGACACTTCTGATTTCTTAACAGCTTCAAATATTAAAGTGCCAAGTATTTTGTCTTAATAACCCTTTTTTATTTGGGGAAAAAGGTGATTTATATGAGTGTTTTTTTGTCAAAGGGTTTTTCTGTTTTCTGTTTTATGTACCAGAACTCACTCAGGGGAATCTCAAGCGATCTCCGTTTCCTCAAAATGTAACACCCTCCAATAGCAGATTCTTACTGTTTGTGTGTGTGTGTGTGTGTATTGCAGGTGGCAGCGAAGCCCAGTGTGAAGGCTGCATAGAGTACTGCTGCGATGGAACGCCACCCTTCTGCTGCTCCTACTACGCCTACGTGGGGGACGTCCTCTCGTGAGTTGACGCTCGGACACAAGAACAAGCACATTAAAGATATAATATGTGACGTTTGTGCAATATGTCAGAATAAGTCATCCGTCCAATACATACTTGGAACAAGTAGGCATCACTAGGCAAGCAGTATGTCATTAGAGTAACCACGTACGGAGCTGTCGTTAGCTCAGTTAGCAGTGCAGTCAGCGATCCAGGCTGGCCAAGCCAAGCTAGCGGCCATGAATGGCCAAAAACTCAATGTAGTGTGGGTTATGTGTATATGCTTCGGTCTTGTGCAGCAGTTTAAAACGATATGCTAGTACTATGCTAGTACCATGCTAGTACCATGCTAGCAGCGAAGCAAAAGGGCACCGTTTCTCCTGTTTTCATTGACAAATCTGTTGTCAGACATCTTTTGTGAAGTTAAGACCGTGACTGCCACGAGGCCTCCGTGCAGCTGTTCAGGCGTGGACAGCCTTGGATTTGCAGGGCTCTGAAAATCGCTTTTTTTTTTTATTATACTTTCGTTGTTGTCTTGACAACACAAATATGTCAAAACAACCCATTGTGTTGTGTGATTCTACTATTGGAAGCAAGAGATGCCATGTTTTGGTGAAAATCATCTGTACAGCCAGTCTTCCCACCAGATTTTATGATTTTTGTTGCACCAACAACCATTTAACGTGAAGATTTTCTTTATTATTTGCACACACGGCCTTTGGTTTGTCGCAGTTCCGGGTCTGGCGGTAAAGATTAAAAAATGAGCGAGAACAACTAACTCACACGCCAGCTGTCCTTCAATATGCCAAAGGACCCTTCAAAGGATTTGACCTTTGACCTCTGCCTGCCTTGATTCAGCACAGCTGCCTCCACACACCTCGTTCACAGACTTCTGTTTCCTTTAAGATAGGGCAGCACGTGTGTATTTATAATCTCTGGTTGCAAAGTTGTGTGTTTGTACGAATATTCCCAACGTAAACTCGGCGAATGACCCGGTAAAAGGGAGGATTCGCTGCTCTTGAAAGAAGCCTGGGCTGAATCGGACACGCTGACTAACGCTGACTGCGCTAACAATCCTGCTAATGATGAGCGTTTTCTTCAATTTCGTCCGGTGCCAACTGACAAACTCCTCTGCAGTCACGTCGTCACACACTTAGCACATGCACACATCACACCGCTCGGTTACATCAGATGAAGCGGTCCGGTCTCCATGGCAGCAACGAAGAAGTACCGGTTGCGTGTCTGTTTGAGACAGCTGCCTCTCATCACACTTGACTGGATGGCTCACAGTTTGTTTGTGTATGTGTGTCTCTGCGTGTGTGTGTTCCAGAGGAACCGCCATCTCCGGTATCGTTTTCGGCGTGGTGTTCCTGATGGGGGCGGTGGCGGCCCTGTTCCTGTGCGTGTGCATGTGCATGAAGAACGGGCGAGGAGCGCGGGTCGGCGTCTTCAGCACCTCCTACATCAACACTGTGAGCCAGGGCTACCCAGGTGGGTCAAGGATCAGGGTGTATGTTTGTCCTTCAACAACACCGGGTTGGCACAAGGAAATGAAAATGACACTTATTGATGTACATAAATGCATATACATCCAGGAAATAATTCTGTAGTGCATTTTCATTTATTCATTTATTTTTTTATGTGTGTCTGGATAAATGTAAACGGCAGCAACAAGATGGTGATGATGATAATGTGGTCAAATCAAGCATCAAAGATGTAAACACCAGGGTTCGTACGGGTGCTTGAAATCCTTGAGAGTGCTTGAATTTCAATGTTGTGTTTTCAAGGTCTGAAAAGTGCTTGGATTTTAGCTTAAGTGCTTGAAAGTGCTTAACATTATAACTCTGTCTTTCACAAAATTGGGATCAGACTGGATAATTAATTTCTGAAGTTTTTGCTATTATGAAACATAATTTTAGAAGTTTACAGCATAATACAATGTACATAATTGTGATAAATAGTGAAGAATAAAACCATGAGTATATATATTCCTGTAGATACGTACTTTACCCCAGCAATAAGGTGCTGGAAAATCTTGACAATGACCCTTAAAAGTGCTTGAAAAGTGCTTGAATTTGACCTTTAAAAATGTGTACGAACCCTGAAACACAGAGTCTTGGTTAACGCTCCACCTGTAGAGCGCCAAAGCGCGACCCGGGGATGGTGTGGCGGAGACGGCTCTCTGTGAACATGTAGGCGCAACAACCTCACATTGCCCGTTGCTCGGCCAGCGTTGGACCCATTTTGTTTGGCTAATTTTCCCGCAACCAGACACTGGCGCCCATCCTGGATCTGTTTCGCCACCTCCCTGGGTGGGCCGGCTGCTGCGGCTGAATGTTCAAAAAGGCGGTTTGGGCAATGATGGTCTGGAAAACTCCACCGCTCTTAATCCAAACCCTATAATACATATAATAGACTTATTTAAAACCCCTTTTTAAGTAAGTCTAATAAGTGTGACTTATTAGAAAGTGATTCCAACTTAACACACATTTTTTTTTTTTATGATAGTCAGCCAAACCTTTTTTTTTTTCCAGAATATAAATGACATTAATAATTCATAAATGTTAGTGAAGCGTAACAGGGTACAACTTTCCACACTTGGCGTCCAAAGTGTGACTTAACAGAACAGTATTATCATCCACATCATTATTTAGTACAATTTACAGAGTGATCGGTTACAAACTCCCCCGCAGTGACTCCCCTCCTCGTCTCCTGTCCTTGGGCAACCGCGTGAAAAGAACACAGCGGCTATAAAAGATAAATTGCCGTACTGTGTTGCATGACCCACCTTGGCCTCGAGCACTGCTCCTCACTCGTTACACAAAGAGAGCCATTTCTGTCGAGCCATCTCAACAGAACCATGACCTCCATCCTCCACAGCTCCGCTTTTAAAAAAATCACATAAAATAAGCATCATTTCTGTTACCTACTGCCTCCTACAAGCATGATTGTTCTGTTTCCACGTGTGTTCCACCCTTTTCCTTTATTGTAGTCGCGGGAGACATTGTCTGCACATCAGACTCTGTACTCGGTGACACTCTCCAGCCACTGGAATGCTGTTTTTTTTTTCCGGGGGGGATCATCATTTATTCATCACGTTTCATTCTCCTCGGTGTATCGCCTTCACGCTACACTGGACCGGCAGTCTTCGCTCTCTCCTTGCAGCTCTGATCGCGTTTCATAAACACGACGCTCAGACACACAAAGCGATGCAATATGGATGCGCATGCGTGTAGCTACAGCGATATGAATTATTTTCCGTCTTGACGAAGGATGTGAGGAGGAGTTGTGCTTTTTGTTTTTCCCGATCAACTTGCCACAAAGAGGAGTTGATCTGTAGTTATAGATGGTTTTTAACCGGAAAGTGATTTGTCGCAAATCGCTTTATCTGCATAACGGTGTTCTTAAAAAAAATGTAAATTATTTATTAAGTAGCTCTTGAATCGGCTTGGAGAGTCACATTTTCTCGGAGGGCATCTCGTTTCAGGTCATTCCGTGACATTTCAAAATAAAGCTCATCTGCTACCTGTCCGGCTGAGCCTTATTATTAATAATAATAGTGTCATAAAAGTGAGGTTTAGTTGATGCAACCCTTTGGTTCGGAGCCAGGCCTGACTAACTCCATTCATCTCTGCTTTCATCTGTGCCGCTTTGATGTTTCAGTGAATAATGTAAGTTCCCCCGGTGAGACTGATGCATTGTGGTCAACAAAAGGACTTTTTGCTGCCATATTTTTTGATCTACAGTGCCGGTCCCTCTCTGCAGGGGTGGGGAGGTGCAGTTCCTCAGCTCGACCACTAGAGGGCGCAGCCGTCCTATCGAACCCTCTTGTGAAAATGGGGGGCAGGTTTCTCTGAGCTTAAATGGTCCTCATTCACATTCTGACATGTGAAGTTTGTTATAATGGAGGAGAGGAATGACTTCGACCTCCCATCTGAACTTAACGCTTCTTCGTTTACGTCTTGTTCTTGAACTCAGGTCCTCCACCTCCGTACACCTACGACTACGAGATGTACCCTCCGGCGATGCACCCGCCGCCTTACACCCCGACTCAGCCCCGGCCGGCCAACTGCTCCCCCCCTCCTCCTTACCCGGGCTGCGCTCGCAAGTGAATCCCCGGCGGCACAGATCATCCATCGGCCAGCTCAAAGGAAACTCTCATGGCCTGGCTCTCCACGGCCCTCTAAAGCAGCGCTGTCGCTAACAGGGTTAAAGACCGTTTAAGAGGCTCACAGAAATCTCCATATTTTCCACAAGAAGGGTGGCCCAGTGCAATATTGTTCAGCAGGCCTGAGTTTCCAGCGACAAGCCTGCAAGGGTGTAAATGTCAGTGCGTTTCTGCTGTCTGGACCCAATGGTGGGGAAATAAATGACACTTACCACGATGTTTGTCAGGAGAAACCACCCCGACACGTCCACATTCTGACGGACTCACCTGTTAGCAGCCATGCTAGCCCCGCAGCTGGTACTGTTTTTTTCCCGCCCGCTAATAACCGATATCCTTAGCTGGCCCCGGCTGCGCACATCAAACGGACTGCACCACTTTGATGCAGGTGAAGACCACTTTTGTCAGCACGGAACGGGTGCCTCACCTCACACCACACCACCGGAGGACACAAGTCTTCCAGGGACACAATGGAGACTTCTTGAAAGATATCTATTTTTTTTTTTCCCCAATTTTTTTTTTTAAAACTTGATTTATGTCAGTGACTGAGGTCTGATCTGAGGATTAAAATGAGTCAGGTCTGGACCTGTCATGTGTCGACACAAAGACTTGAATATAATGCGTAATAACACTGACATTAAAGGTGCAGTATGTAGTTTTGGGAAAGTAACTTAAATCAGATTTAATTGACTCATTTCTTATGCCTAAACAAAATAAATAAACAATCTCTTTGTTTTCATGACTGAGCAAACCAAATAAACAACCTACCAACGGAATTTCACACTGTTCTATTTTGTTTTTATTTGGCGGACCCCGCCACCTCTAGACTTGAACTGAAAACGGTTTGTTTATTCAGTTACGGGAAAAAATAAATATTCCTGAGTTTGTATTATCTCCTCATTGATATTATAATCTGAAAATTCTGGGTTTGAATTTCTTCCCCAAAACTACATAGTGCACCTTTAATGGCATGGATGACTTGAAAGGACTGTGCTGTTGGTAGTGAACTGTTCTTAAATGCCTTACTTGAAACTATGAGTGTGAGACCGAGCTGGGGGTCATGTTCATTTGAACCAGAGTGTATTTTATTAAAATGTAAAATAAAAAAAATGTAAAAAATGGTTTACCTTTTTTGCAAAATTCATAAAAATGATGAAGAATCCATCTTTTGAATCGCAGTTTTAGGCTGATTAAGGTTTACAATTGAAAAATGAACTGACCTCCCAGTGCTGTGACTGATTCATGCTGATGGATGCCTCTGATTGATGGAAGGGACTTAACTGTTAACGTGTCAGATTAATGAATTCGAGTGTTTCCTTACTGTTTTTTTTTTGTTTGTTTTTTTAGTGGCTGTGTAGTAAATTAAAGACGCGATTGAGTACGATCGGTGCCGTCTCCTCTCTCTGTCTCTCCATTTCTTCACATGAATGATCGATAAATGTTTGACTGTGGGAATGTGTGGTGCGTAAAAACTGGCGTGTTGATGGAGTCTGCGTGCGTGTGAGTGCGCACAGGAGATAAAAACGTGTGTGTCAGAGAGATAACGTGGTGGACTGTGTGTGTATGTGCGTGCGTGCGTGCGTTAATCCCACTCCGCTGTGGTCAGGTGATCCGGCGCTCAGCAGCTGTGCAGCCTCGGTATCGCTCTCCATCAGACAACGGGAGTCACCGGCGCCGAACACACTCAGCCTCTCGCCCGCACTCAAACGTCAAACCGTTCGGTGAAACGCTGCCTTCAGGAGCGTCCTGTCAGCGAAACGACATGGGGGACCGAGTAGCTTTGCTGCTGCTGGCCGTGGCGGCGTCGGCCCTGGCTGCCGAGGTAAGAAAAATACGTTTTTTTAGTGGAAGAATTTGTAGTTTTTTCCACCATATTGTTGAGTCAAGCTAGCAGGCGCTAGCTGCGAGGAGACCGGAAGCTAATCGGTTGCACCTTCGGAGCTTGAGCTCAGAATGCGTTTGAGGGGGGGTATTAAAAAAGGAGGCAACTTAAATTGAATCCAATTAACTCGTGATATTGTATATAACAGCATCGCGTTTGTTGTTTAAATCTTCTGTTGAGTGTGCTAATTTGAATTTAACGTTAACCATTTTTATCTTCATTCGCTTAAAGGCTTTAATACTGCAAAAAAAATACGCACATTAAAGCAAAACTGTTATTTTCACGAGAGCTACAGCCAGTCTTATTCACATATTGGTACCTAGCAAAGTAAAAGCTGAAATTAAAAGAGCAAGGTCTTTTGTCTGTCGTTTTATCTTGAAGGTTTTAACCGGAAGTCTTGTGTAAAAAACCCTCGCCATCTTGACCCTGCTTGTGAGCGCTTGGGTGTTTCTAAATCGGAGACTACATACATTTTTGTACATTACACAACCACTGAGACGTCCTTTTTATATTAGCCTCTGTTTGATTTGTAATGGATCACCCCCAGAAACACGAGATATAGATTAATAAACGCGAATTTGTTTAAAACACGCCTGCTCCGATGCTCCGTAATGCCTCCTCTCTGGTTAAAGTCTCCCTTTTAAAGGCTGTCGGAACTGATTTATTGGGACTGTGTGGCAATGAGGAAAATAACGTTCCGTCTCCCTTGATTTGAAGCTACAACCACAATGTTTCTTTTTTTTGTCCTTTGTGTCAAAAAACCAGACGCAACTTGCCTCTTTCGCTGATTTCAACGATCCAGAAACGAGCTGCCGCTTGTCAACAAATGATTTTACCCTTACTAATTCTGCGGGAAAATGGTCCTGAACGCAACACGCGTGTTTTTATGTTTTCTTTTACTGGTCAACCGGGCTAATTCAAGCTAGTTAAAAGTCATTACGGTGAATAAAAGTGTCATTTTCCCATATCCCCAGGGCTGATTTTCTAAGGGAGTGGGCGTGTTTTTGGGAATGAAAATATAATAAGACGTTTATGTTTTTATTAATGAAGACTCGATGGCTTATTCTGTTGTGGTCGTGTCAACCAAGCCGTGAAGATGACACCATCCCTCGCAACGAAAAAAAAAACAAAACACGGTCATCGCTCTCCGTCATATTTCAGCCAGGGAGAGAGGAGAATAGAGAAGTAAGATGGCGGCGGTGCACTGCAGCATTTATCGAGGGGTCGGGAAGCTGGGAAGCCCAACAGGAGCCACGACTGCTGCCTTTTCTCTTTTGTGGCAGAGTAGGCGTGATAATATCCACGCTGGGAATGCACGTCGTTTCTTTTAATAACGTCCTCACAGCGGACCGAGTGTCACATTATCACCGCACATCCATTTTTTCTTCTTCTTCTTCTTCTTCTTCTTCTCCAAGCCAAGAATACAGCTTTGTTGATACACACTGCAAAAAATAGCCCATCTATTTTTAACGCGCCATCCAGCCCTGTTGCCTGACATGTCACTCAAATGACTCAAATCCCCCTTATGTCATCAAAATTCAGCCATTTTAACGCGCGTAGATTTAATAGAATGTCATGTCATCGCCATGTTATCGTCTTGGTAGCGCCTTATTTCCCCTTTTCGTGTAAGGCTTCTATTTCTTCTTTTTTTTGTGCGTCTGGAAAATTCCCGACACATGTGAAACACTTGACGCATGAGTGTTGGGTGTTTTTCAGTCACCCATTCTAACGGGCGATTTTTTTTTTTTTTTAACACTTAAGGCCGAGCTGCTGATGGGAGTTTTTCGAGCAGGCCACGCTGCTTTCAGATATTCATAGTGTGGCTTTGTTGTGAGAGAAATGACACATTCCTGTGCGACCGCTGGGAGCCACGTCATTTCAGATGGGGGGCCTGCGGTCGTGGTCAGGGAGCAGCTACAGTTCAGGGTTTTCTTGTGGGATTTCTGGCTGTAGCAATTAGAGCTCTCGTTATGATAAAGGTGCGACTTGTAATAGATCCACGCCGCCAAACGATTGCCATCACGCCCCCTTTTAGGCCCCTTTTTGTTTTTCTGTCTCGGTTTTTTTCTTGGATGAAACGTGGAAGCTGACCTTCACCGTCTCTCCTCACGCGGCCTATAATCAGGGCACTTGGAATGAACAGTTTGGGCTCCTCATCAAGCAGGAGCGTTGGCTTTGCTCATAATCCGTCGCTTAGCTTACTTCAGGCACTCTTTACCCTTGGACTCCAGTATTTACATTACAAGCATCAAAGGCAGAAGTGATGAAATGTCATCGAACACTGTGTTTAAAGTCTCTGGAGTAATATAAGGAAGACTAAATCGGACTTAAAAAATTAGATGTTGCAGGTATTTTGATCTTGTCCGGGCCTGTTTAGAGCCTTTCGCCGCTGCACACACCCTCTATTTGAACACACGGCTCCAGGAAGCCACTTTTCCTGACGGGCCCGCGGTGCGGAGCGTGGGAGTTGGATGCCAGCCTTTGTGTATTTGTAAATCCTTGGGAAATGGCTCTTGGATGGGGCGCAGGCAGCCTGTTTGTGTGCATACTGCAGTCTTTCAGCCTGGGGCGGACCAGCCCTCTCCCCTTATTAGTGAGTTTAATGCCATTATCCCTATTGGCACTGCCAGTGTTTCTCTCTGGCACCTTCCTCCGCTGCTCACGCTGCAGTTTCATTTCTTTGAAGGAGAAACCCAGTCGACACTAATGTATCTCCCCCTCGCTTTCCATTTTCTTATTTCACTTTTTTTTTTATTGGGCCCACTTTCGACTGCCTCGCCCCAGAACTCCTGCTTCAGCTTGTAATTAGCATTTTGCAGAATCCAGCGTTGTCCGGCGCAAGAAAGCTCATAATCACAACGCAGCACGTCTTGTGGCTTGTGCTGTATTCAGGTCAGCTGAGGCTAATGTCGGTGAATAATTCAGTTTCTCAATCTGTGGATGTATTCCTGATTGTTGACTGTTGAGCTGACCTGGTAACAGAGACGCCTCTGCTCCGATTCTGAGAGACTGACACCAAAAACCAGATGTTTGCTGCTGTGTTTGTTGTCTTTTTTGCTAAATTTAACTCTGGTGTAGCTGCACTGTCACAAATGTCGATATCTCTATGTCAGTTCGGAGCATCGAAACGGTTTCACTACGTATTTTTCTCCAGTATTGATACACCCATACCAGCTTTTTCTCGCTCGCTCCAACACAAACATTATTTGAGACATGTTGACCAATCACTCATTAGATTATTAAAAAAACAATCAAATTAAAAAGCACTCAGAGCTGCCGCACACGCTGCTTTCAGATTCTAGATTCCATCTTCTCTGTTGTATCTCCTCGTGAATTGAACGTCCTCAGGCCTTTGGAACGTTGGACAAAAAAGAGCAATTCATACTCTTCACCTTCAGCTCTCAGAATTTGTCATTGACATTCTGACCGCGCAATTCATCTTTTTAAATGAAAAAGCTGCCATAGAAAATGAGAAAATGGGCGCTGGTCGTGCCGGTCAGCGTAGCGATATTAGCTTGCTCTCTATGTGCCTCTCAGTAAACAGTGGGTATTGTCGTGTATGGCAGGGCTGGATGTCTTCTTCATAATGAGACATGAAAGCAGTTAGTCTCCAGCACTCCCTGTTCCTTTTTTTTTTTGTTTGTGTCTCTTACAGTCTTTCTCTTAACCTTCATGACCAAAACGTTTCCTGTTCAAATGGCACATGATGTCCGTCTTGGTTGTGTCAACAGCAACAATGACACCGCAGCGCTCCCAATTAATGTTCCCCCTGTATCCCCCTCTGTCTGTCCTGGAGAAAAGAATTCCTGACCTTTTGATACTGTTGTTTCTGTTGTCATGGTCCCTGGAAACGGGGGATGACACTGGTGTGTTTGCTGTCTTTTGGAGCTGCGTGTCCACTGTTTCTCTTCCCCGTCCCCCTAATGACACTCCAGACAATCAGGTTTCCGGGCAGTGATGGGAATCAGCTGTTCATGAGCACCGGAAATGGTTTGATCTAATAGTCTTTGCTTCTTTCTCTGTGGCAATTTTATATAATTTCCTCTATCCTGAGGCTTCTTTGTGTGTTTTCGTACTGAAAGGTAGCATCCCCCCCCCCCTTTCAAAGCACGTTAGGAATCTGGTAGTGCTGATTTCAGTTGTAACAGACCAGTGCATCGCTCAAAGGCGTGCTTTGTGTTGTGCAACCAGGTCTCTGAATGAGATACGGCTGGATGCCAGAAGGTTTGATTAGACTCAACAAGTATCTGATAGCAGGAGAAACTGTTTCCTCGCTCGCTGCCTGAAGAGAACGTTCTGATTTATAGCGCAGGTCCGCGCTGAAATGCTTTACCGAGAGCAGCACCAAGGAAAAATCGCTGGCCACTGAGCAGTGATCGAGGTACTCAGCCACTGTTAGAGAAGTGTTGTTTAGCCAGTTTGGGGATCGGATGGAAAGCTCATTTGTGCTCAATGTTAGATACGTAAAGGGATACAGATGAAGCCCCCTGACTCTGCTCTGCGCTCATTTCATCCGTATCGTGTCCATTTTTAAGCACACGGGTCGGGACGAAACACAGGGATACCATCTGTAATTTTTGTGGACAGTGTGGCCAATATGTACAGCAAGACGACCATAGAACGTGACAAAGACATGTGAACGATGGCGTCTTCCGAACATTCATGCCAACATCAAGGATGCATGGAAGTACGTGAGCAGTTATGGTCACATCGCTGAGATTGATTTCTTTCTGTTTTCATATGTAAAAGGAACATTTCTGAGCCTTAACAGCCTCATTCATTGACTGTCACGAAGAGCAAACCAATGCAGTACAGATACAGTTTTGCCAAGTTGTAAAAGATGGCTTCTACATGGACTTCTGTAGAGTTGAAGCCTGGTTGCATTAATCATGCCAAGACAAAATGTGAATGATACAGCTCGTGTACAGAGCGTTCCAACTGGCTACTTCTGAAGTTGCGAGTCAGTCCCAGGAAAAAGCCTCTTCATCATGCTCACCTCTTTATGACTGGCTCATAATGAGCTCCATTAGGTCAAACATGTACACACTCCTGGCGTTAGCGTCTGGCAGTCTTCAGGGAAACCAACATTATCCCTCCCACTCCTCATATTGGAGCACATCTCCCACCAGGCAACTCCATTCATCACCATTGGTGCATTATTTCCATCTGTAAATATCAGCAGTGCGCCACGAAGACACACTTTTTATTTTTCGCTATTGCTGAGTAAGCAGCTGTTGGTAGAGAATCTGAATAATAAGCCAGAGAAACGGGTCGCTCTGATCTGCACAGATACTCGGCGGCAGCAGCACATCCACCTTTCGCTTCATCACCGAGGCAGCCGCACGCCCTGTTTTCATGTACATCGCATCTCTATATGTCTATGCAAGTGTCAGGTTGTCCCAGTCAAGGCTGTGGTATGTTGTGTTTGTGTGTAGATGTGTGTCTGTGTGTGTGTGTGTGTGACTGACTGACCTTCCACCTGACCTGAGATATGACCCAGCCTGTCATAATGTGACCAAGGCCCATACAATCAGGTGTTAGTTATGGATTTGGCCTTACAGATGCAATGTTGGCAGCGCGTGATGGATGAGTCAGTATATGAATTTAACTGTGTATGTGTAGATAGCGTAGATGGTGTTGCAATCAGTATATTTTATGGTGTGTGTGTGTGTGTGTGTGTGTCATCCACACATCCTCGGGCTAGCCTCAGAGGTATCTGACTTAATGATGCAGCCCATTCAACATGCTCTGTGTCGGATCCCAGACTGGAGTTGAGTAATGAAGCAAAGGAGAGCCCACTCGCCTCTAAGCTCTCAGTTAGAAGAGAGAAAAGGTCCTGCCCGCACTTCTGTGCAACTTTTGATATTTATTTGGGGCAAAGTGCATCATGGGTGATAGATAGCAGCTCGAGATGATTCCATGAAACCAGAGTGGCACGCAGCATATTTGATACATCTGTCCTATAAAAGCATTCTCAGAAGTGGGTTAAATGCATCTCTACTTTCAGTTTAGTAAGTAAGGAGAATACACTATAGTCGCAACATCCCAGATTCAGTTTGCAAGCAGATCTTTGTTGCACTTCTGCCCCCTTTTTCCCTCTATGTATCCAATCTGCCCTCTCTCTGCTCTGACCTACAAAAGATTGTGACGTACAAATGGACATTGCCACTAATCTCGATTTACACGGCAAACGCAATATCTGTTCAAAATAATCGTAATATCTCCTTTTTTTTTCTTTTTTTCTTACATAACGTGCATCCATACCCACCATGATAAAATGCAAGCACCACCTAAGCCGAAGAGAGCATCAACACTAGCTACATGACCTTTTTCAGATCTGATGGATGTAGGTGGTAAGCAACAGACTTGTTTAGCAACTTTTTGGAGTTTTTATGGTTTACCTGCTCGAGCCTTTCCAACTTTTTGTAAACTGATAAGCCACTGTAAAAAAAAAATAGTCACATTAGCAGTCAATCAGAAGACTGACCCTAACCCCCTACCCCATTAAAAACAAAAAGAATTAGATTAGAATTAAGTTAGTGCCCACAGAGGTTGTATGCAGGTGTCAGAAATTTGTCATGCACATATTTCCACTTTGAATTAATACAACAAAATCTTCCATAAATGAATGTTAATTCATGAATCTATTAGTTTAAAATTGTAAGGCAGAGTTCAGGAAGAGCATGTACTTCTAATGCAACTTTCACTGACCACTGCCAACGCCAGACATGTTGCCAGAGGCGGTCGAGCTTTGCGACCAAAAGGTCAGAAAGCTTCCGAAAAGTGTAGAAATGGACTGCAGAAGTAGGAGTAAATATTTGTATTTGTTTTAAACAGTATGTCCCATGGTGCTTTTGGATTAAATATCTGCTTGGTTGCAAGTCCGGGCTGAATTAAAATGAAAAGAAACCCATTAAATTTAGAATTCTTTATATTATTGCAGCAGTTTTGATATGACAGCTGAACGCTCAAAGCACAATCCTTCCATCAGAACCAGTACAAACCGATTCCTCCTAATGAACCTTAGAGATATTTCCTGGAACCACAGTGGAGCTGGACTCTCTGTTCTCTCTTTCTCCTTTTAGCAGCTTCTGTCGTTCTCATATTTTCATCTTCTCAGCACTCTTATTTTTTTTTATTAAATGGATTCACACCAAGAAATCGCTTTGCCCCAGTACATCTTTGATTCCTGCTGAGCTTGCTGACTCATTACTTTAACCTTTCGGTTAAAGTAATTCGGGCTCTTTTTGAGAAAGTTTCTGCTCAATGGTGAAGTTCTCTCGTTTAAGCGGCTCTACCGGCACACTGAAATGCCCACGAGGGCCCTTGTTTTCCTCCGTTTCAGAAATGATCTCATCACCTCGTCCTCTCACTTCTCTCATCCCAGTCTCCTCTCCCCTCATCGTCCTGGGTGTTCAGGGTTGCCATAGCACTGGAGTCTTCCCCAGGTGCCTGGCACTTGGACTATAATTAGGCCGCTTGTGTGTTATTCCCGTCGTTCTTCACACCCATTCCTCCCTTCTTTCTCCCTCCTTTTACCATTTTCCACCAGAGCGATTTCTCACATTTCCTCTCTCCTGCAAAACGCTGTGTCATCCATACAGTACGTTACTGATGTGCTGCATGCCCTCGGCTTGAGATTCACAGTTCAGAGGGTTCATGAAACTAGTACCTATTCGTGTCGGGCGACACACCATCAATTGTAGATGACAAGTCCTCTCGGAGTCCAAGTGTGAAATTGGAACACTCGTTTAAAATGCCAAGTTGTGTGCGTGTGTGTTTGTGCGGGGAGGTGGGAGTGTGTGGGTGGGTGTAAATGAGTGAGGGAGAGATGGAGATTGGCGTCAGAAAACGGACGGGTATTCTTGACCGTGCCCTACTATTTCTGGAAGTGTTTCCTGTTTGGTCTCCATGGTAGAGGCGGACTTCCTGTGTTTGTGAAGTCGAAAGGCGTGATGCAGAGCTAGCCAAGTGTGTGTGTGTGTGTGTGTGTGTTGGTTGGTTGTTGATTTGTGAAATACAGTGTTCTCCTCTTGTTAAGCTAACATTAATCTTAATTGTATTCTTTTAGTAATAATAATAAATACACTTTCTGTATCAAGAGGGTCCTACTTACCTACATCCACATTAGTTTAAGTGACTAATGACTCTTTGTTGACGATGATGATCTGGTGGAAATACTGACTGTGTTCCCAGTCTACCTGCCGGTCCTGTGGAGGCGGTGCTCATAGCCGCTGATGATGATTCCAGTCGTACACACCCATCAACACCCCAGGGCCTCGATTCACAATGACACTGATTAGACGTTCGCTCGACTCGCAATCACATTTTTCGCTTTAAACATGGTTATTCGGCTTCTCATTTGTACATATTTAATTTCAGCCTTTTTAAAATGGCATTCCGCAGTCTTTTCAAGGACAGCAAATTGCGGCTTTCAGCTTCATTTAGCCTCTTCTGAGATTGAGGGTGGTGAGCACATTAGGGAAAATGACTAAGTTAAAACATGTTGTTTATTTTGTGCTTTTTTTTTTTTTTCCCCCAGCAATTTTGTCAGATAAGAAACGATGTAAAACAAGTTTTCAGTGATTCCTTTTGGGTAAAATAACACCGCTTTATGATCTGGGGGCCACGGGGGAATTTTTTAATCCTTATAAGAGTTTTTAAGGTTTTTTCGCCCTCAACTGATAACATCAGTTATACTTAACAAACACACACACACACACATAACCGGATGTACTTGCCAGAACTTTCCAGAACTCTGGAAAAACAGGAAAAATACACATTAATCAACCAGCAAACAGAACAGCACACACACACACACACACACACACACACACACACACACACACACACACACACACACACACACACACACACACAAACTTTGGAACGATTACTGGAAGTTACATGATTTTCAGGAAAGATGGAGAACAATCAGCCAAAGAACATCTTGACATTTTGATCCAGATCATCACTAAGAAACGGTGTAAACAACTGAGGTATAAATGCTTGGTCAGCCCAGCAATAAACGGAATCCACTTTTTGTAACCCTGTCTGTGTCGATTCTTCTCAGAGTTTTGGCTTCAACGTATACACAATATACACATATACGGCAATATATTGTAGCAAAACGTATACAACAATGATCAGAGAATGAAGATGCTGTCGCTACAGACGCGTGGATGAGGGAAGGGTCGACAAGTGCGCAACCAACAAAAGGTTAGCTAAGTATAGAGTTCTCCAGGGATGAAGTTAGTATCGCCCTGGCTCCTCTCAACACAAAGCAAAGTAGGATTTTTAAGTTGGATTTTGGTTAACTGCAGAAAATAAACTCTGTGGCAACGGCAAGTTTGTGGTACTTGCCACAAATGAACACCACTTTCATGATTTCTGAACACCACAGCCTTTATTTTAGGTGTCTAACCAAAAAAACCCTTTCAAAAAAACCCCATTGACTTCAAGAAAAGGGAACCGGAACTGCAAAAAAAACAAAAAACGTATGTGAATGTTTTAGGACTCCTGTGGCACTCTGTGGGGAGTTTTTGTTTTTGTGACATAGCCCATTGGAAACAGTGATTGCTGTAACATGATGTAAAGCGGGGGGATATTTTGATGCGTCTTCTAGGTGGAGAAATCTTGAAAGGAAGATGGGAATAGTTGGACAATAAGCTAATAATATCTGATCTCACTCATCCGTCGCATCAAGGTTTTCAGCTGCCTTCCTCCTCCCCCCCCCCGATGTAGATCAGTATTATTACAAGAACAAGCTCGTATCATGGACCGGCTCTGACTAAATCATCAGTCAGCTATCTCGTGACATGGGACGTTGATGCATCTTTTCCGTTTTGGCAGAAAAGCAGCCATCGTTAACATATTTTTGGGTGAGATCATAAACAGATTTTCCCACTTGCTGATCTGAGCAGCCACAGTTCATGGTGCGATCACCGAGCGCCTCCTCGGTGCGCGCGTGGGTCCATCTGTGTGTGTTGGCGGTCCTCCGCGGGGCGCCGCTAAGCCGGACGCCAGTGAGGTCAGTCAGTTTAGCAGTCTGGTGCTGAACGAGTCGGCCATCGCACCGGCTTAGTCTAAACTCTTACGGTACTCAGAGCACCTGCACACACACTTCCCTCACGCCAGCAAACCGGCCCCGATGATGAAATTCCTGCTCCCGGGTGACTTGGATAATGGGTGTCGCTCAGAGGGAGGTTATAACAGGCAGTTCCCCGGAGGGTCGAGAGCTGGCTCCATCTCCATGGCGATTATAACTAAGGAAACCAAGAGTCCCCTCCATCACGTCTAGACAAATTAAGCGGGCAGAAGTCAGAACTATTTCTCTTACACACTTCTTCTAATCAGATTTGAAGCAGATTTGTCTGAGATGCTAATTCCCGAGGAGCCCCCCGAGACAAAGCTTAATCGCGTTGCATATGAATGAAGATAATGCTTCAAACAAAGTTAAATTTCTCCCTCGCAGACTCCATGAAAAACTTTTGAAGGGGAGGACTGCGGGGGACGAGCTCTGCGTAGAAAGAGACGCGCGAAGGGAGCCAGCGCCGGGCGGGCGTGGTTGATCTGACATGTGAGGCGAATCGCCACGTTTACAGCACGAAACGAACGTGGAAGAAACATCGCAAGGGTTACTTTGAACACTTTTACGCCCAATATTTGTCCCGGACTGACTCGGATGTATCGATTCATGCCCGAATGAACATGACGCAATGGAGTCCAAGGTTCTTGAGGTGCTCGGGGTTTCATCATTAGCTGTTCCACCTCCCTCGCTTCACTCCAGCCCGCCAGAGGACGAGCCGGGCAACCAATCCCACCTCCAGGGGGTTCATTTTTTTTTTTTTCTCCATCACATATTTGGTTCAGAGCTGGCGTTCGCCCCGGCATTTATTTATTTATTTGATGAAGGCATTCCGTCTGGTTTTACATCAGGTCTGTAATTGAACGTTCGGCCAGCGGGGGAGTGTGAGGCGGGGGGGGGGGGGAGGGGAGAGGGTCCGTCTGCTCTGTAATCAGCGAAACGCACTACCTACTGGATCTGCTTCCCAAACGTCAGGCTCAGATGGCATCTCACACACACACACACACACACACCAGAGCGGGATAATTTAGCACCCACACTTAAAGTCCAGTCAAAGATGATCTGAGTGGTTTAAGTAACAGCCGTGTCTGCTTGCCAAGGTGACTCCAGAGTGTGTGTGTGTGTGTGTGTGTGTGTGGACGTGCGTCGCCGCCGCGGGCGTCGGGCCTCTCTGTCACCTCGCCAGTCTTATCTAATTCAGCCGTCACACATCCTCCCGAGCTAAAAGCAAACAAATTCCCACAGTGATGCATCTTGTAAACAACCCGCAGACAGCCGCGCTTCCGCTGGATTCCACCGCGATCGATTGATTAACGGCTCAAAGCGGAAGCAATCTTTACTTTATTGTATTGCATAACACGTTATCCCGGTCGTAAATGTTTAAAGGCCACCCCGGATAACTCATAAAGACCCTATTTGCATTGTGTTTACTGCCTCTCGCAAAAAAAAGAGATGCCTTTTTTTTTTTTTTTTTTTCTTTCTCCTCCACACATTGATTGTGTGCGGGAGCCATTGTCAGCTGTCACCAGTTGACATTATCTTGGGCGTGGTACATCGTGTCCCCGGCCCGGACAATAAAGCCTTGTCTTGTTAGCTGCTAGCCTGGACGTAGCCGCGGATTCCTTTTTAAGATGTGTGCCAGCAGATGGAGAGAGCAAGAGTGTGTGTGTGTGTGTGTGTGTGGAGCTCCTGCGACACATCCTGCTCACCAGGGAGTCTCCCCCTGGGATGAGAGCTGATCTAAAACACCCTCCCCCCCTCGTCGCCACCCTCCTCCTCCTCCACCACCACCTTCACCCAACTCCCCATGGCAGGCCTGGGCCACGCAGATAAGACTGTACAATTAATAGCACCGCAGGACCAGCGCCCATGGGGACACTTCAAAGATTGCATGTGTGTGTGTGTGTGTGTGTGTGCTTACGGTGCACTCGAATGCATTAAACTGTGTGCGAGCAAGAGGATCCGCGCCCGTGTGTGTTTTCGGTTTGTAAGTGTGACGCAATATTTCTCCTCCTAACACTCCTCATTTACATTTAATGGGCGAGGAACCTTCTCCTGCCCCTTTTTTTCTTTCTTCGCGCCGCAGATCACGTATGCGAATGTGGCGGCCATAAGCGGTGTTCGTTCAAATATATCGCCACGTTTGGGATGGGAACGGTTGGGCAATTTTTCCATGACGGGGGAGAAGAGGAGTTATTATGCCTCACAAAAGAGCCACACATGTAGAGGGATCTGTGCAGTTCCATAGAATGAAGAGAATACATTTTTCCTTTTTTTAGAAGTAAGGGCTGAATTTCTGACTGAGATGTTTTCTGTGGAGCAGAGCAGCGGCCATTAGTTGATTAATGATGCCAACTGTTTTTATAATTGCTTCGTTGTTTTCAAACCAAAAATGACATTTGCTGATTCCAGCTTGTTAATGTCAGTATGCTGCTTCTCGTTGTCATTTCTGACAGTAAATGAACAGTCTCTGTGTGTTGGACTGTTGGTTGGACGAAAGACGCAATGTGGCGGGGTCGCTTTGGGAAATTGCAATGCTGTAATCGATAGTTGAAGGTCTAATGCGGCGTCTTTTCTTTCCGTTATGACGGCATGGTACTCTTAATTCATCACTTGGTTGCAGTCACACAGGTTGTAAACAAACCAACATTTAAGACAGATAGACATTAGCCGCGTTATCTTGACTTGGGTTGAGGATTTTCTCCATTGATCAACCGCTTAACTCAGTGTTTTTCGACCCTGGTCCTGGGTGGGCCCCTGCCCTGCATGTTTTTCGATGTTTCCCTGCTCCAACGCGCCGATTCAAATTAACGGGTCCTTATCAGGCTTCAGCAGAGCTCGATGACGTGCTGATCATTCAAAGCAGGTCTGTTGGAACAGGGAAATGTCTAAAACATGCAGGGCAGGGGGTCCCCAGGAACAGGATCGAAAAACACTTCCTGAACTCATTCCCACTTCAGACATTTAGAAAAAATTGTTTCGCTTATAATGACTTCCATATCTATATCATTTATTTTCTTGTGAGTAGCATGTAGGGACTACAAAGGTCATCTCATTATACAACCATGTTGTAAAATTGATTAAAATTTAGAAAATGAATGAATCTTTAATCTTAAAAATAAACCACTTAAAAATGAACTTTTTGTCTGGATTTGTGGCCTCAACTCCAGTTATACTTTCCTGCAAAATCCATGTCCGACACACAAATGAAAATTTGATCGTCCTAAGTTAGAAATTAAGTCTCAGTCTTTCAAGATCCGCAAAACATTTTCTGGAGCTTCACAGCAGATAAAGCGATGCAGCAGTCTGCAGCACGGGGTCTTGATTTAAAAACTTTAAAAACAACCCGCGAAAAAAACCCCCCATAACATAAAATGTCTCCATGCAGCTAGTTCGCCGTAATCCAAGTCTCCAGAAGCTCCGAGATCCCAAATTGATTTTAAGAAGGCGTTTTTTACACCCACTACAGTCCAGGTTTGCGCTAATGCTATTAGCGTCGCAGCTACAGTGAAGGTTTTGTTCTAAAATAGGTGTAAATAGCATCCTTTCTAATCAATTTGGGATCTTAAGGCTTCCGAAGAGTTGGATTACGCTCGACGAGCTTTATGGAGCCACTTCATGTAGATTTTCTTGTCCCCTCCTACTACTTTTTTTTTGTTGTAAAGCTCCAGAAATGTTTTGTGAACTATGAAACTTCACCCAACTTTCCCTCTGCATGGAGGGAGGGTGAGTATATAATGACTGAATTTTCATTTTCGGAACGTCTCCTCCTTCACACGTGTGTATGTGATCCTCGAGGCAGAACATTTGACAGCCCGTCGTATCTCTCCTCGCCTGATTGCTATTCAGGTTGCGGTATCCAGCTGTGGAAGCGGGTCACCTGTCTGAGACGGGGGGGGAACCGTGATTTTTCGAACTCGCGGCGTGACATCAGACACGCGTAGACGGCTCGGGCGAAAAACGCCCCAGCGAGCTTGTCGTCCTCATCGTGAACCTCCTTAGGGTAGCGGAGCACTCTATCAAATTGCACTCGCAAATAATCTCACTTTAATCGCTTCACAAACTTGTATTATTATTGTATTACATTATTAGATTGTTGCTCCGTCCCTTTGTGTTTTCTTCCCTTCGCGCGCCTCCCTCGGGGTAAAGCAAAATTCCATTCATCCTCAAATTATTATGGGGATGTTGACTGCTTTTGTATAGTTTATAAACCAACATTGCATGCCCGGCTTTAACAACTCAGACATGGTCTCTGTGCAATTTCATTTTGTGGTCCCATATGCGTCAGCAGGCCTGGGAGCTTAGGTCTGTGTTTTCTTTCCGTGACCGACTCGATTTTGGACACGCGGCTGAATGTTTTTCTGTTTTTTTTTATTGTGGAATGTGTTTGCTAGCTTCCCCCGACTGCAGCTGTTTGGTCCGTGGCTCCCCGTTTTTTTTTGTGTGTTTTTTTTTTTCTCTTCGAACCGTAGAAGCATTTCATCAGACAACGTGGATAATGAAAAGCCGCAAGAAGCTGGGAAACATTTTTTTGACGGTTCACTGCTTCGGTTGCATCACTTGTAATTTCTGTTAGGGGGGGAGGGGGGGAGAGAATTAGCACGCCAAGCAATATGTGAGCAGGGTTTCTGCTGACTTTAATTCAGCTATCTTCTCGGGGTCAATCTCATAAAGCATCAGCCTCCTTTTCCCCCCCTGGCTTATTCCCTGTCGATACGGTGATGGCTATCATGCCAGATTGAGACCAAAGGGGGATATTTCTCCTGACCAGGCTGCCGTCCTAATCCTCAGTGCCCAGATTACTGCTCCCTCCCCTCCCTGCAGGACGGCCGGGGCTGGCAGACTGGCAGCGCTGTGAACCAGAGCTGAGATCGGATAAAGATGGAGAAGAGGGAGAGAGAGAGGGAGGGAAGGAGATGAGGGAAGCCTGCCGTCTCCTGCTATAATATAGATTTGTCTAACACTCCGCCGCTGATGTGTCTTCACCATTTGTCAGTCTGCCTTTCCTGCCAGTCCATCTGTTGCTCGCACGGTTTGTGGATTCCCAGCCCCGCCAGGAGAAAACCAAAAAAAAAAAAAAAAAAAACCCACAACCCTTTTTTTTACTCTCGCTGTCATTATCTCTTCTTTACGGGCAGGATTTGCAGAATGCACATTGAATGCAATCCCTTATTCCTCCAGTCGTTTGAAGACGTAGAAGGGAGGCGCCGTGATTATTTCCGCGCTCGCTATAATCAGCAGCGGCGCTGTTTGTCTGGAGGATCCTTCGCGATTTCACGGTAAACCGGCGCCGAACTTCGCCGAGAAAATGATGCAGTCATTCTTTTTCTCTAAACTGCCTCCGTCTGACACCAGAACTCCCCCGTCCTTTCTCCGCTCAGCCCCGCCTGATTTCCCCCAGCCTCCCTCTCTGTCCCAGGCCCTGCGTCCCCACATCCTTTTTTTCTGTTTTACAGAGCGCTTGACCTTCCGCTCGAGCCCCAAGGCTTATTGTCCAATTCATCTGTTCTCCAATCTCCCTCCGTCTCTCGGCCATTGTGGTTATTGTTCTTTCTCTCACTTTCTCCCCTCGCTCCAGCACTTCGCCATCATCCTGGGGCCCTGATTTATAAGCTTGCAGCGAAGGCCTGGCTGATCCTCCCCTCCTCCTCCTCCTCCTCCTCCTCCTCCTCCTCCTCCTCCTCCAGTGGAGAGATAGTGGCTGAGAGGCAGGAAGGAGAAGGCCGAGCGATTGGCGAGGATATGATTTGCCAGCCAAAAGAGGATGACACAAAGAATTTGAATGTCAGCGGGCTCTTGGCACTGATTTGCCTACCTGCGCCCGGAGCAGAGGGGGAAGCTCGGTTATCTCTTTCAATAAGCGACAGGGAGAGGCCAGAGGGTGCGCCGATAAGGTCAGAATGAAACTGGGCACCCAGAAAGTAAGTTAATTAAAAGATAGCTCGCATGCAGAACAACTTTTTCGAGATTACTTGAAAACTTTCTCGCTCTCCGTTTGCCTGGGGTTGTAGGGAGCGGGATGGGATTTGATCCATGCCCCCGTCAGCGCTGCTCACTCCCAGATGGCCGCGTGGGAATCAAGCGGCAAAAACCCTAAGTAACCCTGTGTGGTGCAGATGGCTCAGTGTCAAGACTGATGACCACTAGTGTTAAGTTGCCGTGTGCCGGAGCTGAGGAGGGGGCAAGAGGGGATTTTACCTACTTTGTGTGTGTGTGTGTGCGCGCGGGGGATTTACTCATTTCCGTGCTACCACAGCTTGCGGCTCACCATGTCGGCCCGTGACGCATGTGAACTTTGCAGGTGCACATTTGACTGCTGGAATCAGGTTACGCCGATCCGTCCGTTTCGCCGTTTCTACCCCCATTTGACGGCCGGTCGGTTGGTGTTAGACCTCCAGGAACACTTTTATGATCACTGTTTCCTTTAATCATAGAGAAGCAGTGATTGTGAGGTGGAGAAAATGAGGCCACACGGCTCCAAAGTACAGTTAAATGTTCAGGTGGCTGACTTTTCTTGGAGTGGGAATGAGTTCAGAGTGAAAGATAAGTGAAAGATTACCTTTTCTTTTCTTAGAAACGCTCAAACCGATTGATCAGTTCATTTTGCAGCTCTATTAGTAGATAAATGGCCATATCTGGTGACCACGAGACACAATCTGCAGCATAAGCAGATCTACCCCTCGATGAGCTCTGATATAGTTCAAAATAAACCAACACACCCATCCTGAACTGACTGACTTGAGTGTATTTCTCAACACCCAGAGGTGTGACTCCAGTTCATGAACTCCCAGGGATGCTTTGCAAAATAAACCCAAAACACATTCTGCAATTACTTTCTGGTGACATTCTTAAAGGCTGAAGTAAGCGGGAGGAATGTGCTTACTGACGGATGGAAAATACCAGCGTTCAATGTTGAAAACAGAAATAAATCAGAAGGAAAAGTTATATTAGTAAACACAGAACGATATGTGTTACACCGATGGAGGAGTGATAATTGGAGACATTCTAAAACTGCTCAGCGTTGGAAAATATTTCATTCTGCTTCTTATCACACAAACAGATATTCAAAATGTCTGCATAACAAATTACCGTTCTATTCCAATTCAAACATTTAATCTCACGTATCCACCTTTGAATTTCAATTTTGTCAAATGAGTCAAGCTCGTCTGCATGAAAGTCAGAGAATTCTGATGTTGCAGATCTTTAAACGTAACACTGAACCTTTTGCTGTGTATTTACCATATATCAGCACTTACCCGTCGGCAAAAAGCAGATAAACACAACTCACTCTAATAACCATATCCCCACAAAAACCTTTATTCTGCACATGCAGGAACACTTACCTTTTTTGCCGCGCATCAATTATAAAAACATCTTACATTTTGGTGAATAATGAATTTGAAAAGGTCCTAAAAGCATGAAGTGTAATGCCTGTGGACACCCCTCAATCGAGAGGAACATGACTGAACGAGTGCTCGGCTGTTGCTTTAGTCGATTTCATATAGCGTCTGTGGTCTGAATGAGCAGAACTCAATAGTTGACAGTCAGTTCTTGCCTTGCACAGACACAAAGTTTATCACCTGGAATGCGTTGTGATGTCTGCTGGCCTCAGGTGTGAATCTATAGGATAGGAATAGCATCAGGTAACGCACAGGTGATCTCGCAGGCAACCCAGCACAATATCCCCGCAATAACTTCTTTGTTTGTCAATCTTATTAAATATTTTTGCATCCGTCGTGTCGTGTCGTCCGCACCCTTTCACCTCCGGAGGCTTGACAAAATATGATTCTGAGATATAACGCAAAGCGGTAAAGCAACACCTGGATGAATCACACAGGTGTTGATTTATGTGAAACCTGAAGCTCCCGTTCTGCGTATCTGAGCCTGAGTCGTCCTTCTATTCTTCCACCCAGCGTTTAAATACACATGATGTGTATAAATACTATATGATAGGAGCTGATAAAGTTCATCTTTCCGCTGATAGGGCAGGTAGACGCCCAGCTAAATCGATTCAGGCTTTGAGCTACAAATGTATCCGAGCCCACTGGCCCCCCAGCAGCTATTTTCATATTGGAGGAGAGGCCTTCATGCCCCCTGGCTGCTTCAAGTCTGGAGGAAAAAAATATGCTATCCATCTCACAAAACAGCATTTGTTTGCCTGCCAGGGCCTTCAAAACCATTAACAAGATTAGGGAGCACACAATGGCAACAGTCCCTCTCCTCCCTCCCTCTGTCTCCCTCTCTGCCCCCCCCGCTCTTTTTTCCCTCCCATTTTGTTCTCGCTCATTTGCCAGTACAATGCAGACATTCAGTGGTTTGTCTGCACCTCCTCTCCTGAGGGAACTTCAGCACAAAACCTCCTCATGCAGGCAGACAGCAGTGGCGCACACACACACACACACACACGCACAGAAGTAGAAACCAACACACAGGAGCGTAAATTAACACAAAAAATTAATATATTCACGCCAGAGGCAGGCTTTCTGTGTCTCTCTCACACACACACACACGCACACACACTCCCCTTCCCTTCAGCCAACCTGCTTCACTGTGTGCTGCGCTAACGGAGAGAAATGAACTGAAAACAAATCAACGGAGGTTACATAAACACCATACTGTCCTGGAAGCACTCGTTTTAAAAAGCCTTGCACGGACCCAGAGATGTACACTATTCCCATAAATGGCGTTGCGCAGGGCAGCTGAGTGGGTGTGTGTGTTCTTGTGCATGAACATCACAGACAAACAGAGGGCGCATCGGATCGCTCCCGGCCTGTTGTTTTGAGGCAATTTATTCCTCTGGATCTATTGATTTTTGTGTCCATCACTGTGTCTTTAGTTGTGTGTTTTTTTTTTTTTTACCAGCATTCTCCACACAAAGATCTTTGACAACTCCCAGTGCCAAATATGAACAGAGGCGTGGAGCGTGATGCTAGCACTGCGGCGGTTAAGAGTTTTGATGGTAGGGCGAACAAACGGAGATCAAACCCGAATCGTCGACGAGACCGGGAGAGGAGAGTTTGGCTCCCGTGCTCGTTTCGGCGCCTCCTCCTCGGCTCTCCTCGTCTTCGCCTCCCGCCGCTCCTCTCATCTCACTTTTCATCAAACGCGCTAATCTCCTCTCCTCTCCCCTCTCTATCTAAGCAATAAAATTTAATTGCATCCGTCTTGCATTTTTTTTTTTTTTTCTCAGCGCAAGGGCTCAAGGAGTTTTTAACACGAGTGGTATATCTCATTAAACCTGCCTTCTCCTCCACTCTTAGGTGCCTACAGACGTTTCCATGGGTCTGCTGGCGGAGCCCCAGGTGGCCATGTTTTGCGGCAAACTCAACATGCACATCAACGTGCAGAGCGGCAAGTGGGAGCCGGACCCCTCGGGCACCAAGAGCTGCATCGGCACCAAGGAGGGCATCCTGCAGTACTGCCAGGAGGTAAAAGTGTGGGGAGTGTGTGGGTGTATTTTTTTATTTTTTTTATACGCACAACTGTTTATTTCCCCCGTAGAATCAATCAAATCTGATATCACACAGTGGTATTAATACACCCTTTCAAGCCGATATGAATCACGATCGTGCATTCTACTAAATCTGCCTAAAGGGGTATAGATATATAGACGGAGGCTGTAGAGGTAGTTGGGTTACTGTCCATTTGTAATCATCATTTTTACTGCCTGTCATCCCCTCAAACCGGCTCTCATTTGGCTTCGTGTCCTGTGATATATGGAATCCTTAAACTGTAATTACCCAGTGTTTATTTTGTTCTGAGAGAGCAATAAGCCGTGGGTGATAAATTTTTTATGGTCGTGACATTTTAGTTGGATTTTTTGGGTGGGATAATTTACATTTTCAGCCATTAAGATGACACCCTCAGCGCAAATTTAGAATGATTGAGCAGGTAGCGGCGCAGCTACTTTATTGAGAACACTTTAGGGGAGTGCTCAGCAAGCAAAATTGGATTGTGTGGTGTTGTTTTTTTTGTATTTTTTTCATTTTCTATAAGTTTTACAATTTTATTTTGGCATGTTTGGACAAGTGAGGACACTTTTCCAGTGGTATCAAAACAAAAATAGCTCAGAATGGGAGTTTTTGAATTTCCACCAGAGGAACGTGGACTAGGAACCTTTGGAGGACTTGCGGGCATTTTCCACTGATTGAGGGTCTAAATTAAGACTCAAATGTCCAAAAAGTCCCTGCCCCAGAGGCTGGCACTCTCCAGAAGTACAGGAACTTTTGGGGTGGGACTTGCAGCTGAACAGCTCTTATTGGCATTTTGTTTCAGAAAAAGGTTTTTTTTAAAACCTGCACCCTCAACCCAGTTTGTTTATTGTGTTTTGACACATCAATATGGACTTATGATCATCACTGTAGGATTGTCATGCTGATAATGATGACGTAAAAACAACGTTTCATACGTCAACAAACTCATTTGCCTCATCTTCTTGGGTCGATTGAACCTTTTGGTTCCTTAAAAACACGTAAAGTCCCACTCTCCTCTCTACCATCAAGCAAGTCAGCGAAAAGAAAGGGATTGTGGATATTAGAGGGCAGACGGAACTGTTTGTCCTCGCCTTGTTTGAGATATTATGAGAGCTCAGCAAAGTGAGTGGGTTACAGAGTCTGCGAACAGATTTGTTTTTTTACTCACCAAAATCCCCCAATTTGGCAGGATGACACGAAGCCAAAACTCCGCTCAGTAAACAAGCTGCTTAAGTCCTTGTGACTTCATTTTAAAAGCTCCGGAATGGCTTTTAATTAGGCGGCATGAAGCAACCGAAACCAAAGGCAGGAACACAACACAGTGACCTCGTTGTTTGGCCAAATGAAAATCTGATGCTTTTCAACACACCACACATGGCTGACGGTCACAAATAAACTGTTGTGGCGACTGAAACTGTTATCCTTCAGCTACTGTCGTCGTCAAACCGCAAGACCGCGCGTCCGTGGGAGAATATTTCAGCAGGCTTTCAATGAGCAAACGCGCCACATCTGAAAAGTTGTCTGATAAGAGGCGATGCATAATGAGATTGCTCTGAAAAGCATGTAAGAGAGACTCAAAGGAAGATAAGCTATCGTTCCGTTGTTGCCACTGATAATAAATCCGGCGATAACAAACAATCGGTCTAAGAGTCCCAGCTTTTACACGTTTTAACATTTTGAACTTATAATATCGAAAATTGAAAAGTCGAGATAGGGAGAGCTGGAGGATTTTCCCCCGGCCCGGAGCTGAATGGGGAAAAAGCCGATTTGGCAAACGTGAGAGTGACAAGGAACCAAGGGGGAATTATTATCTGCATTCAGAGAGGCTTGAAGGGAGAGAAAACAGAAGAGGAGGCGTCGGGGAAAAAGAATGAGGGGAAGAGGTACTTGAGGAGGGACGATGCGTCGACTCAGAATATATTGTGCAGAGGCAGGTGTCACGCATGGCTGGGAGGAACATGGAGGTAAACACAGCCGAGTCTGCCGAGCGGAAACGGCATCTGGGAACACGGCGGTAATGTAAAGATGGAAATACCTCGGAGGAAATACTAATTTAGAGAAGTGTCGGAGCAGAATATGTAAATATCTCAAACTATTAAGCGCTTTTCAGACGCTTGTAACTACGTGACGCTGTTGTGATGTATAACTCTGTGCGTGCAGGTATACCCAGAGCTCCAGATTACCAACGTGGTGGAGGCCAACCAGCCAGTCAGCATCCAGAGCTGGTGCAAGAAGGGACGCAAGCAGTGTCGCAGTCACATGCACATCGTGGTGCCCTACCGCTGCCTGGGTGAGTCCTGTGTGTTTTACTGATTTTCAGTCTTAGCTCTTTCTTGGAAAGCAAGAGAGACAAGAAAAGACCAGATTTCGCCGTGGTTACCAGAGCTTGAGTCAGCTCTGCCTTAATAGGAAGTTGTCAGTGTCAGTTAAAGTGTGTCTTTAAGCCAGCATAAAGCCGGGCTGAAGCTGCCTATTGTGTATGAATTATAGATATGAATATTGTTTTTTTTTCTTTCTCTGCAGTGGGAGAATTTGTGAGCGACGCCCTGCTCGTGCCTGACAAGTGCAAGTTCCTGCACCAGGAGCGCATGAACCAGTGCGAGAGCCACCTGCACTGGCACACTGTAGCCAAGGAGGTGAGCACACACACACACACACACACACACACACACACACACACACACACACACGTTTCCAATGCAGGAACTTTCCCCAGAGACTAGGAACCTTCGAAGGAAGTCGGTGTGTTTCCACCGCAGGGATCAGGGTCGAGATGATGATCCCGGGGCGTAACTTTACCCCCCAGAAAGTCCCTGTGGGGTGTAGCATCTTCCGAGAGTACAGCAACTTTGAGGGTGGGGCTTGCTGTGATGAACATTTCTGATTGGGCGGGCACTTGCAGCATTTTATTCCACTATTTTTCAGTTACAGAAAACAGGCATTCATTATAAGGGGTTGTTAATCTTTGTTGCATTCTCCTGCGCAAGAAAGAAAATATGCAAATGCAGACAACAACAAGCCTTTTAGGTCCTGGGACTAAAAGATCTGGGTACTTTCTGTGGCAGTGTAGTGATGGACTTAATCAGGGCCAGCAACTGATTTATTCGGTGTCTCCGTAGTCCTGCGGAGACCGCGCCATGAACCTCCACGACTACGGCATGCTGCTGCCGTGCGGCATCGACCGCTTCCGAGGCGTGGAGTTCGTGTGCTGTCCCGCCGAGGCCGAGCGTGACGCCGACAGCGCCGAGCAGGACGCTGATGATTCCGACGTCTGGTGGGGTGGAGCGGAGACTGACTACTCTGACAACAGGTACACACACACACACACACACACATACACACACACAGATAAATGAGGGCACAGCGGCAGCATAGTAATACATCAGCGCTCAGATGATCATAGATACTGCCACTTTCATTTTCAACATTGCCGTGAGGATAAAATTTCTCTCCTTGGAAGCAAACCGCAGGTTGGTTCTAATTTAAAGTCTCTTTCCTCCCCTCCCTCCCTTCCATTCATCCTCCCCGCCTTCCTTATTTCATCATCCCTCTTTCCCTGTCACCTTTCCTTCCCCCAATTGCTCATGTTCTCTCCATATGTCTCTTTACCCTGTCCCTCCCTTACCTCCATTTTTCTCTCGTCTCCCCCTCCCTCCCCCCCCCCTCCTCTCTCTCAGTATGGTGCGGGAGCCTGAGCCAGCGGAGCAGCAAGAGGAAACCAGGCCATCTGTGGTAGAGGAGGACGAGGAAGAGGAGGAGGTGCCCGAGGAAGACAACGAGGAAGAGGAGGAGGAGGAGGAGGAGGAGGACGTGCTGGACAACGACCAGGACGGAGACGGCGAGGAGGACGAGGAGCCGGTGGAGGAGGAGGAGGAGGAGGAGGAAGAGGACGAGGAGGAGGTCGACGACGACGACATCATCGACACGCTCGACGACAGCGACGATGAGCCCACCACCAACGTTGCCATGACAACCACCACCACCACCACCACCACCGAGTCCGTGGAAGAGGTTGTCAGAGGTGAGGAGCATTTCAGACATGGGCGTGCGTGTCCAGTTTTGGTCTTCATCTTGCATATAAACTTTAAAGAAAAACGCAGCGATCAGACGACAGGCTGCTTCACATTTAGATTAATTTGGAACGAGCTCGGCAGTACAACATCGGAACATGTTTTCCCCTCCATTTTTTTTTATGCTTTGCCTAACACAACTGAACCTCGCGTTCCTCAACAATTAATTTCCCGCTGTCATTTTTCTCATTGTGCTCGTTTGTCATCTCAGAGCTCCTATTAGCCACGTCCCATTAGAACCGGGATTGGTCGTTCCAGCCCTTGTTTTCTTCATTTCAGTGTTAAATTGCTCCTAAATCCGACTGCCCCTGTTCTGTAACATCAAGTCTTTTTTTTTATTTTTAATGTGTCTCCTGAATTGAAGTGGCGTGTTTCGTAGGTGAACGCGCCACAAAAAGACGACGCGCTGAAAAAGGGACGATGGTGAGCTAAAAGAGTGTGGTGACAAGTGTGTATGTGTGTGTGTGTGTGTTCTCCAAGATGTGTGCTGGGCCAACGCGGAGACCGGTCCGTGCCGGGCCATGCTGCCCCGCTGGTACTTTGACCGCCAGGAGGGCCGCTGTGCTCAGTTTATCTACGGCGGCTGCGGAGGCAACAGGAATAACTTTGAGTCAGAGGAGTACTGCCTGTCTGTGTGCAGCAGCGTCAGTAAGTCCTGACCTCGACCGGCAGCTCGCTGCTTCTGAGTGCCGGTCGTTTCAATCTCTGGTTTTGTCTCTAACCCTCACGTTCACTGACCGCCTTTCCGAGCTGTCCACTAGCCTCCAGACCTTCACAGCTGTTCACTCGGTGTGCTTCCCTGTCTGCTCCCTTTCTCGGCTAACCCTCACTTATTCACTCACCTTCTGTGTGTGTGTATGTGTGTGTGTGTGTCTGTCAGACAATAAGTGTTTGCACTAAAAACAGTCTGCACCTTTCTTGTAATCCCTCGTGGATCCGTAAAGCCACCAACCTGATTGTCTCACTGTTCCCTCTACGTTCACACTCCAGTTTGACGCTTGTAGGTGGAATCCTTGTAGCGTGTAATAAAAGCTGTATGATGTTTTGTGAAATACATGTTCCCTCGAGCCAAACTGTACCTAGTTGTGTTTTGAAAGCCGTAAAGAGCTGCAGAGGTGTTTTAGCAGTTGTTATGTTAAAGCCACGGCGATGAAAAGCTTTCTCTGAATCCTGAGTTAAGGAGTCTCCTAGGTTTGGTATTTCTGATTAAGTCAAACTTCTTAAAGCTGCCAGGATGACTTGTTTAGTCCTCAACCATCACGCCGACTTTGATAATCAATCAGTCCGTTCAGTTTCTAAGAAACAAGAGGCAAAGTTGTGTAATTCCAGCTTCGTAAACATGAATATTTCCTGGTTTCCTTTACTCCCCTGTGACAGTGCACTGAATATCTCTGGGTTGTGGACAAAACAAGACATCTGGGGAACGTTTTCCACCGTTTTCTGACATTTTATAGACCAACTACTAATCATTTATCAAGAAAATAACTAAAGATTAATCGAAAAAGTCATAGAATTGATTGGTTTCTATCCAAATTTGCAGTGAAACACGGCGCCAAAAAACTGCACAGCACGCCCTGATAACCACGGCTGCATACAGAGGACCTGCCTTCAGGGCTGAGGGAACTTGGGGTTACAGTGTTAAGAGCATGTCTGATAACTGCTGTAATTTCTATGATTGCCGTCATCTCACGGGCATCGTCTTGTATATTACTTTAACACGAATATGAGCTGTAAAATCATCCAGGCAGAGATAATTGAGCAGTAACCCTCACCTGGCTGCACCCCCCTCCCCTCCTCACATCCCCGACAAGTCGCCGCCTCGCTTACATCACTCCTTTTCCTCGAGGAAATCAACTCCGGTTAATGTTAAATTGCCATGAAAAAAATAAGAAACGTTTCCAAGGTAGCGGTAAGGGGAAAAAAAAGCTCATCAATACATCATTACACGCTCTCAGCACACACCTGCCTGCTGCATCACGCTGCGATGATTGATTTTCAGTGGCAACACGGAAAATGGGGCGTCTGCTCGATGGTTTTCTCACCTCGTCACTATGTGTGGCCATCAGACTTTTTTGTTTTGTTTGTAAAGAAAAAAACATGTCTCGCCACTTTCTGTTGAGCTCGACGCGACCGCTCAGTCACAAAGTGAACTGATTGGATTTCAAATAGTAGCTCCTGTTTCTTTTTTTTACTGCCAGGAGAGAGAGAGAGAGTGTGTGTGTGTGTGTGTGTGTGTGTGTGTAAAAAGGTGGGGAGGTGGGGAGTTGTGTGTTACAGATGAGGAGAGGAAGGCGCTTTAAGTGTTCAGCTCCGATGATGATTTTAGTGTTGTGTAAGGTTCGGCGACCTTGCTCGGTGTGTGTGTGTGTGTGTGTGTGTGTGTTTGTGTGTGCGTGCGTGCGTCTGAGTCACGAAGTGCATGATATGCCCCACAGCGAAATGGAGTCATGCTATCTCCATCTCCCTATATTTTGATCTAATTTTATCCTGTGTGTGTGTGTGTGTGTGTGTGTGTGTGTGTGTGTGTGTGTGTGTGTGTTTAGGTGTGAGCGTGCATGTGCATGTGTGTGTTTTTTGGGATGGGATTTCTGCTCTGCTGAGCATAGTGGAGGTGAGAAAGTGCTGCAGTGTCTCTTTTATCCCCCACACCAGCACACACACACACACACACACACACTGCACTTGCATGTGTGGTTAACTAACAATGATTCACAACTGTTCTATTGTTTTAAAGCAGGTTTTTGTAAATATAAAGCATATGATAATTACATAAGCAGACACAGAAACAGTGGCCGACCACAAATACCAACACATTCCAAGTCATGTTCATATCTGTGCATCCTCGGGATGAAAATCCGACTTTGCATCTGTTTCTTTTATAGCTAAGATACGTTTGATACCATTAAATGCTTCATGTCGTATCATTTAAACACATGGTATCAAACAGTAACCTCACTACCATCACTCTGCACCAGTGCTGGACAATATGGCCTTAAGATGATAGCCTGGGATTTATATTTCTCTGTATTTTATATTACCTCTGTATTTTGAAATCTCCTCAAACAAACTAACATAGACCCCCATATTTCTGACAAAATACCTCAATGACGATATTGCGACGGTATTCAAGGGATTGGCGCTTTGACTAATTATCAGCACGATGGGATTTTTCGTAAATAATCATCACAAATATAATGACTAAGTGGGAAAAGGCAAGTATCATTAAGTAAATCGCTTCTCCTTCCTGTGATGAAGCCTTTAAAAACCAGGGAAAGAAAACACTTATGCCGCATCAATAAATTACACAGCCCTACTTTGCGCCAACCGTGACGGCTGAAGTGTCTCATAACAATCAAGGCATTGCATTGTGGGAATTATTTAGCTAGAAGTAGTATATATGCTCATGTATACAGCATTTCCTGCTCTTTAGGCAGTTTTTTAATAGACTTGGGTGCACTCAGATACGAGAGTGAAAAAGATCAGGTAGCAAACAGGGAATTTCAAAAGAAGAGATCTTTTTGGGAGTTTTTTTTTTGCCTCCTTGCGGTGGCGTGTACATTATCTGTTAGCCCAATTACAAAACAAGGACATTCTTACTTACCCCTGTTTTCATCCAACCATGCAGAAATAGTCCCTGTGAAAAGTGTTCCGTGTGTTCTGTGGAGCAACTAGATCACAAGATTTTATTTTTTTTTTAATCACAATTTTCAATTTTGTCAGCACCACCAGCTAAATCCCCCTCACCACCATTATATTGGATGGAAGCAGGAATCTCAGAGATTTCTCAAACTGGGTAAATAAAAAAAAAAAAAAAACAAGACTGTGATCACCAGGAAAGAATGCTTCGTATCTTGGGTGAACTGATCCTTTCGGAGTGATTTTAAGGAACAGAGGCTAACAAAACACTCGGCTCAGGTCAAAGGAAAAAAACATCTCCCCGTTGTTTTCCCTGTCTGGTGCAGTCATGCGCTCTCATCCGACATTAACCAATTTCACATGATGCACAGCCGCCACACACAGCTTCACACACACACCGCAGACCACTTTTGATAGCGCTCTTGTGAAAGATAATCAACTTTCCACCGATTAAACCCAGGTTTCATGCAGTCGGCGGTCCATTTATATTTCTCGCTGCTGAGTCGACCACAGCTCAGTCTGCTCTTTGAGCCCACAGGATATATTCCAGCGCCAGTGTTTACGCACGAGAGCGGCGCTGAATAAAGTTATAGAAACGAGAGAGCGGTTTTTGTCTCTCTTTTACAAAGGACTGAGGGGTCATCTGAGGCATTCACTTGTTTGCTTTCGGAGGGTGCTGGCTTCCAGCTACGGCTGCTATCTTGTGTTCTTTCTTCCCTGATCTAACACTAACCCTATTAGCCCATTGTGGACCTTTTGTCTTTGTCTGTGCCTATGCAGCACAGCCAGTCCTAGATAAGGCTAAATAAAAAGCTGCTGCGCTGAAAGTCATTTTCACCTCCCTGCCTCCCTTTTTATTCCCCTCTCTCTACAGTACCCACAGCCACACCTAGCTCCCCTGACGCCGTGGACCACTACCTGGAGACACCCGCTGACGAAAACGAGCACGCCCACTTCCAGAAGGCCAAAGAGAGCCTGGAGGCCAAGCACCGCGAGAGGATGTCACAGGTACTGATGGAAAGAGGCAAAGGGAATGAATGATGAAAGGAGGATTTTATACTTTCAATGTTAATGTTTTTTTAATTCAGTAGACTGGAAGCTGAACAGAAAGCAGGATTTTCTTTAGAGCAGGCGAAGGACAAAGATATGTCTATGAATAGAACGGAGGTGTGTAAAGTAAAACGAATAGGTGTGTTTGTTAATCCCTCCCGGGTGATCCGACGGAGCCAATTCAACTTTAATTGTATTCTTTTAATCAAGGGGCTCGCTCTCCGGAAGAGAGCCAGATGGTGCGCAGCAACGTCGCCGTTTCCAAAGATCGAAATCATTTTTTTTTTTTTGAGTTTGTGCGCCACTCTGGATAGCTCTGTTTGCATTGCATGGGTAGCTGCGGGCGCAGCGTCTTCAGATTTTGCACAGTTGACTTCACCCTCAGAAATATTGTCTTGAGTTAAGTCCCTGGTTGCATTAAAGAAGCCACCCAGTCAGTCAAGCAGGATGGAACTGAGGCTGGATGTACAGTCATCTCTCAGAGGATGTAAGATGAAACTGACAGGAAAAAGGGGAATAGAAACGGGTGATTTGTGTCATACTGCACTGACCCAGCATGTAGACCCCCTTGTGATTTAAAAAAGCAGAAGCTCCCTCAATCTGACAGAATTACTCAAACAGGAAGGGTCCGATGTTCCCTCCTGCAGCCCACACGTTTTTCGACAGCCGCGCAAACATCACGTCCACGCCACAAAGAGCGACGACTTGTTTCACTCAAGTGTGAAATCAGACTGTGTGTTAAAACGTACGGAGCGATAAAGCAGATTGACAAGTTTAATCAATGTTTTTCTCTTCCTTTTTTTTTGTGCTCAGGTGATGCGAGAGTGGGAGGAGGCTGAGAGGGAGGCGAAGAACCTTCCACGGGCTGACAAGAAAGCCGTCATCCAGGTGAGACCTGCTGGACACGCAGACAGAAATTTACCCTGTGTTCTCGGAGTCCCTTTGGTTGACGTTAACGCTGATGTCTTGTGTGCGAGCGCAGCGTTTCCAGGAGAGGGTGGAGGCACTGGAACAGGAGGCGGCCAGCGAGCGGCAGCAGCTGGTGGAGACCCACATGGCGCGGGTGGAGGCCCTGCTCAACGACCGCCGCCGCCTGGCTCTGGAGAGCTACCTGACCGCGCTGCAGCATGACCCGCCCAGGGTACGATGTGCAACAGTACAGCAGCTGAAACAATCATTCTATCAGCACTTTCTATACTTTAGTTCTCGCAAATCTTATCTTGTCCTGCCATTTCCAACCTTGTCTCTGTTGTTTAAGATTGTCAGCTATCCATCGAGATATTTCTTGTTCCCGTTTTTATTTGAAGTGCGATATGTGCATGATTCTCTTATCTGACCTGCTCATCTGCTGCAAAAGACGAATAACGTCCTTGCTTGTCAAAAAATGTCAGAGTAGGAGGGCGTACTGGACTCAAATTGAGTTTGTGAGGTGTACTTTATGGATGGGGATGCATGTAGAGATAAAAGTCACAACAACATTCCAAAGCAATCTCTTTTAATATGCCATTATTGTCACGGTTATACGTTGACTATAGATTAGTCTTGACTCCCTGAACAAAGCCTAGCATAACCATGTGACAGTAAAGGCATTTTAATCCTTTGTCACTGTATAAATACAGTTAACTATTTGAGCCCTTCATATAGAAGATGCTATTCAATCAGATGAAATGTGTTGGATTCCAACTTATAAAAACACTGTTTTTCTCCTCCTTTAAAACTTGGCTCAACTTGTCCTTTTCCAATTAATTAACACAATAAATCAAACGCCACCAAAACTCATACACACAGAAAACTCAGTCCTGAAATTCTCATGCGCTGTCATTCTGACGCATGCTGAATATATTAATTGACCTCGTCTTCTCAGAGGAGAAAAGAAAAGAACTGGAGGAAAAACACCAAGCTTACATGCACAACTTATTCATTGCCTTTATTGTGAAAAAGACAATATTCTACTCTAGTGATAATTAATATTATTCCTAATAATATTCCTAATTGAAAAAGTGAGCATTGTGATAGCTGCACGTATCCCAAAACTATTTGATATCCAAGTCTTTCATAATCTTTGAGAGCCGGCATGTTTCTCCTGGAACTCTTGTCACGCATAGCATAGCTGCATACATGTTCAAAGACTGATACTAAAGCTGGATTAATATCAGCGTATCCCACATATCTTCACTGGGGAACGCTACAGTCGGAATGCAGCCTAATTAGGAATATCCATACTTGAATGTGCTGTTTACATGACCCATATATTGTCCTGTTGGTGTAAACCTAGTCACTGTGACTGACTGATTTCGGGGTTTTGGCTTCAGATTGAAACGCCACGCTGTCCGCCCTCTGCTCCTCACCGTCTCTCATCTTGTCCTCTCTGCGTGTCCCCTTGTAGCCCCGCCACGTCTTCAGCCTGCTGAAGAAGTACGTGCGCGCCGAGCAGAAGGACAGGCAGCACACCCTCAAACACTTCGAGCACGTCCGCATGGTGGATCCCAAGAAGGCCGCGCAGATCAGACCTCAGGTAGCATCCGACGCTTTACACTCCCAAAACATTACGCATATTTTGTTTTGTCTGAAGAAGTTGATGCAGTTTTATATGTATTTCTGCGTGTGAAAGGTGCTGACCCACCTGCGCGTCATCGAGGAGCGCATGAACCAGTCTCTGGGACTTCTCTACAAGGTGCCCGGCGTGGCCGACGACATCCAGGACCAAGTTGGTGAGTTTGTTGTTTTGACTCCTAAAAATGAATCCGTCGCTATTTGCTGTTTTTTGAACAAAGAATCCAATTAAAAGTAAACACTGGAGGTGAACGATTAGAGACTTTAAAACATCTAGGATACAGTCTAATAACTATAGAAGTTAAACTGAGAAAAATAGAGAGGAGTTTTTGGTTTAGAGAGCAGTTGATCTGACAGAATGACACAATCCACATCCTGTAAATCTGAGCTCCGGACGCCTTTGGTGCTGACCCTGACATGAGAGAGATACGAGGGAAGACACACTGTCCTGATTGTGCTGCATGTAACAGAGAGATTGAATGCTCTAAATTCCAGCCCGCAGAAAAATGTAATTTTTTTTTTTTTTCCTTTTTTTTTCGGGGGGGTTGATAAGGTTTTGGAGCCATTTGGCCTAATTCTTCCTGCTCAGAGTCAAATGAAACTGTTTGTAGGGAAGATAAATCCCCTCCCCTCCCCTCCCTCCACCCCTCCCAGGCCCTGCGTTTTGCGAGGTTTCTGTGGGTTTTTGGGTTTATTGGAGTTGCGTGCGTCACACAGCCATCTGTGTCTCTGTCTCGGAGACTGTCACATTCTGTGCTGCACGGCAAAACAAACACACACACACACAGAAGAGAAGACACCATTCAATCACTGCTAGGTGCCAGGTCTATTACAAAATTAGAGCGAAACATTTCTTGGAGGCCGCCTGTCCTTTCTGACTTTTTTTTTAAAGCACAAATATAAACACATTAGCCACTTTAAAGATTCCATCCAAAATAGATCCAAAAAAGTTATTTTTTCTTTTATCATCAGCCATATTTTTATCGTAGAAGTGTTAAAAGTAAATCAAAGCAAAGATGGAAGAAACCCCCCCCCCCCTCCACTTCCCTTCTGTCTCGTCTCCTCTGACCTCTCTCCTTCCTCGTTGTCTCCGTCCAGAGCTCCTGCAGAGGGAGCAGGCGGAGATGGCCCAGCAGCTGGCCAACCTGCAGACGGACGTGAGAATGAGCTACGGCAACGACGCCCTGATGCCCGACCAGGAGCTGGGAGACGGCCAGACCGACCTGCTGCCCCAGGAGGACACGCTGGGCCTGGGGGGAGTCGGCTTCGTCCACCCCGAGAGCTTCAACCAGCCCAACACCGAGAACCAGGGTACTCACCGAAGCCCCTACACTTTGATTCACAGTTGATAGAAATGAAACTCATAGAGGCTGTAAAGCAACATTGCAGGGTCTGAACAAAGTCTTTAAAAACAGAGTTTGGAAAATGCTTATTTTTTAAGTCATGTGCCTGGATTTGAATATAATCCTTAAAAAAAATATAGATTTTCATTACCGGAGTTGTTTCATCCATGCACATCACTCATGTAATCCACAAATCTGTTGGGGTTAGGGTTAGGGTTTTTTGCATTGGCATTAATAGGAACAATGCAGATGTGATGAAAAAGGCTTTGAGCGTGGTGTAGATACCTTGAAAAGTGCTTGAATCTTTAAAAAAAACTGTACAAACCCTGAATAAGGGCTCTAATTTCTGTTTTGTAGGAGGTTTCATGAGTTTTTTTTTTTTACACTTTCACATTTTTATGCATGGAATATAAGTATTTTTTCTGTCTCTCTCTCTCTAGTTGAACCAGTGGACTCTCGCCCCAGTCTTGACAGAGGCATTCCCACACGGCCAGGTTGGTGCTATTGTTATACAACCGTGCCAGTATTACATATTTAAATGTATTGATGAAACCAGATGGATGGGGTCAATGGCCTGCAGATATCAGTCTGTTGCTAGGCTACTAACTCTAAAGTGTAAAGACTCCTTCTTCCATGTCCATTTATCGATGCTCACTTATGTGTAAAGATGGGTCTTAATATGAAACAATGCACCCTCTGGTGGTAAGATCGGTTGGTTCAGTGGCCACACATGAGCCACAGGATTTCTAGTTAAACAGCTGATTTAATCTTAAAAGCACAGTCCAATTTAGCTTTATGGACATGGGAGAGATAAATGTATGTGTCACACTCTCTAATAAGTCACCTTTTAAGGGTGTACAAGTAAATAATAGCTTGATGAATCACTCTCACAGTGATGCTTTGAAGGTCAGTTTTAAGAACTTTTGCGTTGCCAGGTTGTAAAAAATATTTTCTTGACTGTCATAATTGCTGTTAACTTTAGCACATGGCTTACAATAACATGATACATTCATTAACATTTAAATTATTATTTACTCATTAGTAATTTATAAACCCAAAATAAAGGGTGCTCCATTAGAGAGTGCTGCCCACATGTGTAGTTTGTCATTAATGTTTTTGGACTGTAAATAATATTATCTGCTTTGCTAGCAGGCATTGTCATGAAAACATACAGTGTATAATCATATATAGGTAATAGTATGTATTATAATCTATTAAATATTTTGACTGAAGTGGAGCTATGATTGTTTTAGAAGCTTCCAGGCTGGAAACTACCATTTGTTCAGGTCAAGTCCGTTCCCTTATAAAACATCACAGGATTGTTTGAGAGAACATTCTTGTGGTAAAGTCGAGACAGTGTGTTTTCGACTATCTCCACATCATTATTTGCACACAGCCAACTCTACTTGACCTCCATGAAGGAGCCAGTCGTGTTTGCCAGGAGACTTGTGACACTGCTGCAGGGTCTGTGCTTACTGTGCTATATATACGTGCCATATTCAGTTCGTACCACTGTTACTGCCAACTCTCTGCTGTCTGTCCAGCTTGTGTGGGTGAGTTTGAGTCCAGCAAGAGTGTGTGTGTGTGTCTGTGTGTGTGTGTGTCTGTGAGATAAAGAAAAAGCGGCTGAGTGTCACCATCCATAATAGATGGTACTTTTACTTTCCCCTGCCAGTGACTGGAATGAAGATGGAAGCTATTCCTGAGCTGCGGATGGAGACGGAGGACAGACAGAGCGCTGAATATGAAGTTCACCACCAGAAACTGGTAAACAAACACACACACACACACACATACAGCAGCTCACTCTGACACAAACAGACTCATTTAAAATTCAGATTCATACATAACAAGACACAAACATGTTGCACACACACAGGAAGATGCATTTACTGACACATGGGAGTTTGCACGCTGCCCTCCGATATCCACAAGCAAACACACACACACACACACACACACACACACACACACACACACACACAGAGGCAGGTCCATGTCTCCACTCTGTCCTCCCGGTAAACTCCCAAGGTTGTCACCATGGAGACAGGTGTCCATGGAGACGGCCGGGATAATGCGTGCGTCACACTTCTCTGAATTCCTCCGTCCTCTGATCAGAGTGAAGTTCGGTGCAATCTGTGTCTGTAAGTGTTTTCCCGGTCGGCCACAGGTTATTGCACTCAACATTCCACGGCTTTCTGACCCACTTCAACATTCATTCATTAATCTCATCCAGCATTGTAATGCCAGCACAAAAACCCCAATCCATCCTCAGTCAAATCCAAATCCGCGTACCTTATTCCTCTCACCTAAAGGCTTTAATCTCTTAATCCCTACATTTTATTACATATCACATTTCTTGCGTTCACAATGAGCAGTCAGAGTGTCGGCGGTCTCCTCAACTCAACTCCTTGATTTGATATTCACGGTAACCCCAATCAGCTTTCTGTAGGATTATTCTGGAGGAGGCTCAGCAGCCCCAAATTAAGTCCCCCCACTCCGTGCAGTGTTTGACACCAGCAGGGGTAGCAGCGCCCGAGATGTCAGCACGCATTTCTGTTAGATTATCTGCAGTTTAGTGCCGTTTTTGAAGTTGGTGCCAGCCGACTGCGTTTTCCGCCCCGTTATCCCCATCAGCGCAGGTAGCTACCACGAGTTGTTTTCCTCCCTTCAGAAGCCATTTGCCTCTATTTTCTTTGTTCTATTCGACAGAGAAGCATAATCTGTGACAGAGGAGCCGAAGCTTTCATTTGCTTTTTGTGATTTTCTTTTTTTTTTAATCGTATTGTTTTGCAGCTGAGTCATGCTGCATCGTTGTCTTATTTTCTGCTCCTCTTCCTGTAAATCACCTGACAGCCGCGGGAAGAAATTAAAATCTCGGCCAGTGAAATTACCCCTCAAAAAGTCCCCCACAGTTATTTTAATGCGTATGTCAGTTTCACATCTTTTTCCCCCCCGGAAGCATAGTGGTAATTTTCACGCTAGATTTCACTCCGTAATGATTTTATTTTTTAAAAAACGACAAAAAGAATTACACACAGCATGCGCTGCAAAATGATTTGAGTAAATGAAAAGTGGAAAGAAGTGGAAATAAATGGGATGGAACTCTGAAGGTCACCAGTAATCTCCCCCAGAGTTAGTAACATTGATGGAGGAAGTGTTCAGATCCTTTACCACAGTAAAAGTGCTACTGCTACAGGAATACTCCTACCAGTACTGCATCGAAAATGTTACAAATAGAAGTAAGCGTAATCAGGAAAATGTACTTCAGGTATGTAGAGTAAAAAATACTTATAACATTGTTATATTGTATCATCAGGCTATAGAGCGGTGGAGGGATGACGTATTTTGGTAGGCTAAGCCGCAAGTTAGCATCAGAGAGCCTTTGGGATTTTTCAATTGGATTTTGGATTATCGTCCAAAATAATCTCTGTGACAAACACACTGTTATGACACTTGCACGTTTTGTTCAGCAGCATAATCTTCACAGACGAACACTACTTTTATGATTTTCGCAGCGTAAATTAAATCTCTAGAAGTAAAAAGATGATGTTGGGCTGGGAACAGACTACATTTTGGTCGCATGACTTAAACGCCACCAGAACTCGCGTCTTACTACACAGTTACTCAACACATTTTCTATAGATAACCCAACCTACAGTTGTAAAGTAAGAGTAAGAATAGTAATAGAAACTAAAAATCCACCTGCAAAGATGGACTAGTGACTCGATAAATCTCCGTGTTCAACGTGATGACATTTAATTTCCCCGACAACCTCTGTAGT